>NC_083105.1:92212802-92521302 GCF_949774975.1 Lagenorhynchus albirostris
ATCCTTTATTCCAGTTGGAACTAAGAAGGGAGGGGAGTGAAAAAAAGAAAGTCAGGAAGGAATGTTTAATATCTTAGCAATAGCTTCACACTGCTACCTAATAACTAGGTTTTTCACTCTTCTGATACAATCATTAAAAACTAAAAATATTTGCCTGAGATTTTCTTTTGCCCAAGTAATGGATGCTAAGGATGGCTTCCAGGTATACAATTGTAATCATTAATTACTCTGAAGGTTGAATATTGGGTGAACAAGTATGGACCTCCCAAAAATGATGATAATGACTTGAGCTTAGAAATTGCACCCCTCCAAATAGTACTCTGATAAAGGTATTATTCTTGTGGCTGGCAACTTACCAATAGCAAATGTCACAGGGTCTGAAGGTGGTCCAATCAAAGGGCCTTTTCTTAGGTACATCACAACCTGGTACTGGGCACCAGGAACCAGATTTTCAATAATAGATTTGCTTGAGTTCACCTTCAAACCAAACACCCAATAAGATTTATTTAGAGCTGGGCTTTCAGAATGTGACACAGAGGCTAACATCGTTTTCAGGGACACTTTGTGAAATCACAAATGCCTCTGAAATCCAGAAGCCTTTACTTATGCTGAGGAAGGTCAAATTTCAAAATTAGGATGATATATAGTTTATATGAGCACTGGAGGAAACCCGGAACATTCAAATTCTAAGGCTAGATTTAATAAGCCCCGTGAACTGCTTTATACCCATCAATGTCAATTGTAACTATGTACACTAGAAGCACATCAGCCTCTAACCATAATCAAATCAGGAATAACATAAGGATAGTCTGACATCCTAAATTGTAGTGTCAGCTGATTACATGCAAAGATCAGTGCAGGAATGTCTTTAGTCTCTCATCACTTAGAAGCATATAATATTTAATTATAGTGATGGAAATTACCTCAGAGATTATCTAGTCCAAATCTCTCATTTAACAGATCAAGAAAGTGAAGCTAGAGAATAGCCAAGATCACATATCTAGATCAGTGTTGGGACTGGAAGCCTAGCATTTTGTCCTCTACTCCATGATACAGGCCAAGCAGCAAGATACAGCAGTAAGCACTTTGCAAGGCTACTGTGACAACCTGCCAAGAATGAATCAGGAAGAAACAGATAATCTGAACAGACTGATTACTAGTAGTGAAATTGAATTTGTAATTAAAAAAAAAAAAAAACTCCTAGCAAACAAAAGCCCAGGACTGGATGGTTTCACAGGGGAATTCCACCAAACATTATAAAGAAAAGCTAATTCCGGGAGTCAAGATGGCATACTAGGAGGATGTGGAATTCACGTATCCTCACAACTAGGGCACTAACCAGGCATCAGTGGGGGACCATGGACACCTAAGGGGACAGGAGGAACGCCCAGCAACCGGCTTGCAGGATCTTGGTTCCCAGGCCGGAGGTTGGACCCAAGTTCCTGTGGTGGGAGCTCTGAGTCCAAACTGCTGGACCAAAAGGAGAACCTCAGAGCCCAGGGAATATCAATCGGAGTGAGACCTCCCGGAGGTCCTCATCTCAGCACCAAGACCCAGCTCTATCCAGCTGCCTGCAAACTCCAGTGCTGGACGTCTCAGGCCAAACAACCAGTAAGACAGGAATACAGCACCACACATCAAAAAAAACAAACCAAAAAAAGAAGATGAAATAGGTAAGCTACCTGAAAATGAATTCAGAGTAATGATAGTAAAGATGATCCAAAATCTCAGAAACAGAATGGAGAAAATACAAGAAACATTTAAAAAGGATCTAGAAGAACTAAAGAGCAAATAAACAGTGATGAATGACAAAATTACTGATATTAAAAATACTCTAGAAGGAATCAATAACAGAATAACTGAGGCAGAAGAACAGATGAGTGAGCTGGAAGAAAAAATGGTGGAAATAACTGCCAGGGAGCAGAATAAAGAAAAAAGAATGAAAAGAATTGAGGACAGTCAGAGAGCTCTCTGGGACAACCTTAAACACACCAACATTTTTGAATTATAAGGGTCCCAGAAGAAGAAGAGAAAAAGAAAGGGTCTTAGAAAATATTTGAATAGATTATAGTGGAAAACTTCCCTAATATGGGAAAGGAAATAGTCAATCAAGTCCAGGAAGCACAGAGAGTACCATACAGGATAAACCCAAAGAGAAACGCTGAAACACATATGAATCAAACTATCAAAAATTAAAAACAAAGAAAAAATATTGAAAGCAGTAAGGGAAAAGCAACAAATAACATACAAGGGAATCCCCATAAGGTTAACAACTGATTTTTCAGCAGAAACTCTGCAAGCCAGAAGGGAGTCGCAGGACATATTTAAAGTGATGAAAGAGAAAAACCTACAACCAAGATTACTCTACCCAGCAAGGATCTCATTCAGATTCGACAGAGAAATTAAAAATCTTTACAAATATGCAAAAGTTAAGAGAATTCAGCACCACCAAACCAGCTTTACAACAAATGCTAAAGGAATTTCTCTAGGCAGGAAACACAAGAGAAGAAAAAGACCTACAATAACAAACAAAACAATTAAGAAAATAGTAATAGGAACATACATATCGATAATTACCTTAAATGTAAATGGATTAAAAGCTCCAACCAAAAAACATAGACTGGATGAACGGATACAAAAGCAAGACCTGTACATACGCTGTCTACAAGAGACCCTCTTCAGACCTAGGGACATATACAGACTGAAAGTAAGGGGATGGAAAAAGATATTCTGTGCAAATGGAAATCAAAAGAAAGCTGGAGTGGCAATTCTCATATCAGACAAAATAGACTTTAAAATAAAGGCTATTACAAGAGACAAAGAAGGACACCATATAATGATCGTGGGATAAATCCAAGAAGAAGCTATAACAATTGTAAATATTTATGCACCCAACACAGGAACACCTCAATACATAAGGCAAATGCTAACAGCCATAATATGGGCAATCGACAGTAAGACAATCATAGTAGGGGACTTTAACACCCCACTTTCACCAATGGACAGATCATACAAAATGAAAGTAAATAAGGAAACACAACCTTTAAATGACACATTAAACAAGGTGGACTTAATTGATATTTATAGGACATTCCATCCAAAAACAACAGAATACACTTTCTTGTCAAGTGCTCATGGAACTTCTCCAAGATAGGCCATATCTTGGGTCACAAATCAAGCCTTGGTAAATTTAAGAAAATTGAAATCGTATCAAGTATCTTTTCTGACCACAACACTATGGTTGTGTTACAGGAAACAAACTGTAAAAAATACAAACATGGAGGCTAAACAATACACTACTAACTAACCAACAGATCACTGAAGAAATAAAAAAATACCTAGAAACAGATGACAATGACCCAAAACCTATGGGAAGCAGCAAAAGCAGTTCTAAGAGGGAAGTATACAACAATACAATCATACCTCAAGAAACAACTCAAATAAACAACCTAACCTTAGACCTAAAGCAATTAGAGAAAGAAGAAAAAAAAAACTCCAAAGTTAGCAGAAGGAAAGAAATCATAAAGATCAGATCAGAAATAAATGTAAAGGAAATGAAAGAAACAATAGCAAAGATCAATAAAACTAAAAGCTGGTTCTTTGAGAGGATAAGCAAAATTGATAAACCATTAGCCAGACTCATCCAGAAAAAAGGAAGAAGACTCAAATGAACAGAATTAGAAATGAAAAAGGAGAAGTAACAACTGACACTGCAGAAATACAAAGGATCATGAGAGATTACTACAAGTTACTATATGCCAATAAAATGGACAACCTGGAAGAAATGGACAAATTCTTAGAAAAGCACAACCTTCCGAGACTGAACCAGGAAGAAATAGAAAATATAAACAGACCAATCACAAGCAATGAAATTGAAACTGTGATTAAAAATCTTCCAACAAAAAAAATCCCAGGACCAGATGGCTTCACAGGGGATTCTATCAAACATTTAGAGAAGAGCTAACACTTATCCTTCTCAAACTCTTCCAAAATATAGCAGAGGGAGGAACACTCCCAAACTCATGCTACGAGGCCACTATCACCCTGATACCAAAACCAGATAAAGATGTCACAAAAAAAGAAAACTATAGGCCAATATCTCTGATGAACATAGATGCAAAAGTCCTGAACAAAATACTAGTAAACAGAATCCAACAGCCCATTAAACAGATCATACACCATGTTCAAGTGGAGTTTATCCCAGGAATGCAAGGATTCTTCATTATATGCAAATCAATCAATGTGATACACCATATTAACAAATTGAAGGATAAAAGCCATATGATAATCTCAATAGATGTAGAAGAAGCTTTTGTCAAATTTCAACATCGATTTATGATCAAAACTCTCCAGAAAGTAGGCATAGAGGGAACCTACCTCAACATAAGAAAGACCACATATGACAAACCCACAGCCAACATCGTCCTCAATGGTGAAAAACTGAAAAATTTCCACTAAGATCAGGAACAAGACAAGGTTGCCCACTCTCACCACTATTATTCAACATAGTTTAGGAAGTTTTAGCCACAGCAATCAGAGAAGAAAAAGAAATAAAGGAATCCAAATTGGAAAAGTAGAAATAAAACTGTCACTGTTTGCAGATGACATGATACTATACATAGAGAATCCTAAAGATGCTACCAGAAAACTACTAGATCTAATCAATGAATTTGGCAGAGTAGCAGGATACAAAATTAATGCACAGAAATCTCTTGCATTCCTATACACTAATGATGACAAATCTGAAAGAGAAATTAAGGAAACACTCCCATTTACCATGGCAACCAAAAAAATAAAATACTTAGGAATAAACCTACCTAAGGAGACAAAAGACCTGTATGCAGAAAACTATAAGACACTGATGAAAGAAATTAAAGATGATACAAACAAATGGAGAGATATACTATGTTCTTGGATTGGAAGAATCAACACTGTGAAAATAACTGTACTACCTAAAGCAATCTACAGATTCAACGCAATCCCTATCAAACTACCAATGGCATTTTTCACAGAACTGGAACAAAAAATTGCACAATTTGTATGGAAACACAAAAGACCCCTAATAGCCAAAACAATCTTGAGAAAGAAAAATGGAGCTGGAGGAATCAGACTCCCTGACTTCAGACTATACTACAAAGCTACAATAATCATGACAGTATGGTACTGCCACAAAAACAGAAATATAGATCAATGGAACAGGATAGAAAGCCCCGAGATAAACTCACACACATATGGTCACCTTGTCTTTGATAAAGGAGGCAAGAGTATACAATGGAGAAAAGACAGCCTCTTCAATAAGTGGTACTGGGAAAACTGGAATAAAAGAAGGAAATTAAACACTCCCTAACATCATACACAAAAATAAACTCAAAATGGATTAAAGGCCTAAATGTAAGGCCAGACACTATAAAACTCTTAGAGGAAAGCATAGGCAGAACACTCTATGACATAAATCACAGCACGATCCTTTTTGATCCACCTCCTAGACAAACGGAAATAAAAACAAAAATAAACAAATGGGATCTAATGAAACTTAAAAGCTTTTCCACAGCAAAGGAAACCATAAAAAAGATGAAAAGACAACCCTCAGATTGGGAGAAAATATTTGCAAACAAAGCAACTGACAAAGGATTAATCTCCAAAATTTACAAGCAGCTCATGCAGCTCAATATCACAAAAACAAACAACCCAATCAAAAAATGGGCAGGAGATCTAAATAGACATTTCTCCAAAGAAGATATACAGATTGCCAACAAACACATGAAAGGATGCTCAACATCACTAATCATTAGAGAAATGCAAATCAAAACTACAATGAGGTATCACCTCACACTGGTCATAATGACCATCATCAAAAAATCTACAAACAATAAATGCTGGAGAGGGCGTGGAGAAAAGGGACCCTCTTGCACTGTTGGTGGGAATGTAAATTGGTACAGCCTCTATGGGGAACAGTATGGAGGTTCCTCAAAAAACTAAAAATAGAACTACCATATGACCCAGCAATCCCACTACTGGGCATATATCCTGAGAAAACCATAATTCAAAAAGAGTCATGTATCACAATGTTCATTGCAGCTGTATTTAAAATAGCCAGGACATGGGAGCAACCTAAGTGTTCATCAATAGATGAATGGATAAAGAAGATGTGGCACATATATACAATGGAATATTACTCAGCCATAAAAAGAAACGAAATTGAGTTATTTGTAGTGAGGTGGGTGGACCTAGAGTCTGTCATACAGAGTGAAGTAAGTCAGAAAGAGAAAAACAAATACCCTACGCTAACACATATATATGGAATCTTAAAAAAAAATTGTTCTGAAGAACCTAGGGGCAGGACAGGAATAAAGACACAGACGTAGAGAATGGACTTGAGGATATGGGGAGGGGGAAGTGTAAACTGGGACAAAGTGAGAGAGTGGCATGGACTTATATATACTACTGAATATAAAACAGACAGCTAGTGGGAAGCAGCTGCATAGCACAGGGAGATCAGCTTGGTGCTTTGTGACCACCTAGAGGGGTGGGATAGGGAGGGTGGGAGGGAGACGCAAGAGGGAGGAGATATGGGCATATATATATATATATATATATGTATAGTTGATTCACTTTGTTATAAAGCAGAAACTAACACATCATTGTAAAGCAATTATACCCCAATAAAAATGTTAAAAAAATATTGAATCACTATGCTATATAGCTGAAAGTAATATAATACTGTGAATCTATTATACTTCAATAAAAAAAGGTAATAGCAGTTAGCACTTTGCAAGGCTACTGTGACCCAATAAAATAATGTTGTAGAGAACATCTCTCATTTAGATGAGCTCTTCTACTGTTCCTTTTTAAAAAATCTTCTAGCTATGGAAAAAATACCATATAGAGAAAAGTAGTGTGAACAGACAGATGAGTAAAATGTATTTATTAATATTGAATGTTGGCATGCATAAGAATTGATGTTTAACTAATAGGTTAAAAAATGTGCTGCTTTGCCTGTTAGTGCCTCTGATATTTTAGACAGTTTTGCTTAGTGGAACCAACACAGGCTCTCTATTAGACTGCCTGAGATCAAATCCTGACTCCACACCTTGTAAGCATGGGAATTTATTTGTAATTTTTAATCTCTTTATAATTCTTACCTTGACTTCCTCATTGATAAACTATAGGTAACATAGCTAGTAGAGTGTTAGGATCCTTAAACTAGAGTATCAATAAAGTTAACTCTTACTACTCATTAACTTTTTGGCATCTCGAGTACCTAAAATTGTAAAATTGCTACAGAAAGGAGCATGAATCAATGAAGAAGAATATTGTTGACAATTTACCTATGCTGTAAGTTTTTTGTGTCTCATCATGAGTTTAAGAATAAACATACTTATGTTTATATGATATAAATATTATATAAAACATTTTATATAAAACATATATATATAAACATATATATAAAACATATATATAAACATATATATAAAATATATATATAAAACATGTTATATAAAACTATAAAAACATAGTTATGGTTATATGATATAAATTTTAAGCTTTTTCAATACTAAACAATGATTCTACACAGTAGAAATTGTATAATTTGAATTGGTACAACTTGTTCTACATGTAAGTAAGGAAAGAGCACACCAAAGTTTCTTTTCCAATAACTTGATCAAAATAAGATTAAACTGAGTTAATAAATGAGCATTTCCACCTTTTCTTTCCTATTTACACTCATGTCAGTATTTCTTGCCCATGTTTTAGAATTTTGATTCTCCTGGAAGCCATCTAAACAGAGTTTGACATCTCATCTAATAGAGCACTTCCTGAAGAGACAAACTACACATAAGAACACATGTTTTGCAGAGCCAGCAGTACTGTTTTATCTCTTTAGAATGTATTTTTAAGTAATAAAACTAATAATGATCATTGTAAAAATTGCTCACACCATAGAAGAGCAAATGAAGTCAATTGGAAGTCTTTCTGTCCTCCTCTCACCATTTCCCACTTCTTGGCAGGCAATCTTCTAAGCCCTCCTTGATACATATATACACAAATAATATGATATTGAACCATATAGGTATTATATTATCGACATTACTCCAAACTTTTCTTTTAAACTTCACAAACATTGTAGACATGTGAACATACCTGCAAATCGAACCTTGCTCATTAATCACTCATTTAGAATATTTAGAATAACACAGAGTGTAGATTGTTTCAGGATGAGGTTAAAGTTTCTTTGGTTTGATAATATTTTAGGCAGTTGTTGATTTTAATTATTCAAATGACTTCCTGGAATCATAACCACTTAAATATACTCTCATAATAAGTTCATCTTAGGAAAATTACACTGCCTTTAAAAAAAATAAGAACCAACAATGTGTATATATATTACACTACTAAAAACATGAGAAGGCAAATGATATTGCACAAGACCTTGGTGACAAATTATAAACTAATTTCCCCCTAAGTTTTGAATATTTGCTGAGCTACCTATATCACTTCTATTCCTTCATACCTTTTTTATTTATCCTGGACTTATTTAGAGGTGGACTGGAGGTGGGAAGGGGAAATGCTCCTGTATGCTACTTACTAAATAACATGTGCTTTATTCTCTAGAAGATTACTCCACACTCCTCCCCTCATTTTCACCCCATCTTTGCAATCCAATATTTTCTCTCTCTCATTTCTGACTGGCTTAGTCTCCATTCCAGAGAATTCGGTTCAGCCTAATATACCTCCAGCTAGGCACCAGTCCTATCCCTCCTCAGCTGAAGAAATAGAAGGAAAGATGTACCACAGAACATAGGAAATATTTGACAGACTGTTAAATAACGAGGTTAAACTAGATGATGGTGAGAGTTCCTTTCAGTCTGAAATGGTCTTATTTCTATACTAGGTGATCCTCTTTCCATTAGCCCTTTCTGTACATTTATTACAGTTACTCTGCTTTCTACAGAGAACCTCTAGAACCTCTATATCTTCTTGCCTTGATACAAAAAGTATTCAGTTAGGTTTGCATAATAATAAAAGTTAACAATCTGATGCACATTACTATGTTCCAGACATTGCATTAAGCATCAAGTCCTTTTATCTTTGTTACAACTCTATGAGGTAGGTTATGCTTCTCCTTACATTACAGATTAAGACGCTAAGATTTATAAAGAAAGGGACTCAGAGCTGGAAGCTGTTAAAATCAGGTCTGAAACCCAAGTCTGTTTAATTCTAGAGTCTATGCTTTTAGTCAGTACTCTTGACTCTATCAGGATGAGCGGTGAGGGCGACCTTCCCCTAGTATATCACCTGCAATCCGCCAGAAACAACACTCGCCTGGAAGTCAGATCACTTGAGCTGGGGTCTCAGCTCTGATACTAATCAGTTGTGTGACTTTGGGCAGGTCTTTTAAATATTCGGCCTCTTAGCTCTATCATTTCCTCTTTCGTAAAGCCAGTAGATCGATTGGTCTTTCTTTCTGATTTAGTCACTTAGTTATTATACATTCCTATAAACTGTCACCGAACTTTTATGGACCAAGCAGATCACATATAAAAATAAATGCGTATCCATATATTACATGATGCTTCTTAATTCTGAAGTTCACGACTGTGTGTGAGACTTTGGAGAAAATGCCAGAAGCACACTTACTTCAAAGAATTGACTGGGTCCTTCATATAAAACATTGAGCACTGGCTTTACGTTTAACATATCAACGTAGGTTTATTAATGAATAGCACTACAATGGTTGTTAGAAGGGTTACATCACAAAACTCCCTTCTCCACGAACATTTGCTTATAAACTCACACACAAAACAGAAACCAGACAGGAAGAACATATATATAATGAGGACAAATTCAAATTAAGGGGTACCAATGTACCTACACGGAAGGCCAGACTCTAAGCTTCATGAAGTCAAGGTTCAAATCAAATTTGTTCTTATTTCTAGCATCTCACACAGGACCCGCTATAGAACACAGAAATCAATCAAGCTGTGGGAAGGATCAGGGGCAATAGCGGCGAATCTCATGAACGATCTAGGTAATCGGTACAGCAATGATCCTGTGGTACAGGTGATGAGATGATGGTAGAGGAAAAGTAAGGAGAATGAAAGTATAAGGGAGTGAAACATTGTGATTAATTATTCATCTGTGTTTGGCTTTGGAATCACTCTTCTTTTTGAGCTGCGTTTTGAATTTTCTATTTAACATAGCACCGTACCACTGACTGTAGAACTAAAGAAACGTTATTATTTTTTTCTTTCTGGATAATGCTTGCTTCAAGAAATAACCTAAGTCAGACCAATCCTGGCGAGAATGTCTTCTGGATTCCTTTGATTAATGGGTACATGGATCTAGGCCAATTTTTGAGATTTTTGCACTGATGTTTCCTTCTTTGAAAATGTGTGTGTGTGTGTGTGTGTGTGTGTGTGTATAATGATGATGATGTAATAATAACACAATCTTGCAGTAATTGAGATAATGCCTAGCACTAGTGGTCTAGTTTCCACCCTCCACTTCAAATACTGGCCTCCTTGCCTATAATCCTTAACAGCTTCACGTCTACATTTCAAGAAGCCATTGTCAAAGTGTACTTAGGGGCTTCCCAGGTGGCGCAGCGGTTGAGAGTCCGCCTGCCAGTACAGGGGACACGGGTTCGCGCTCCCGGTTCAGGAAGATCCCACATGCCGCGGAGCGGCTGGGCCCGTGAGCCATGGCCGCTGAGCCTGCGCGTCCGGAGCCTGTGCTCCGCAACGGGAGAGGCCACAACAGTGAGAGGCCCGCGTACCGCAAAAAAAAAAAAAAAAAAAAAAGTGCACTTAGACCAGCCTTTTCTGGTTCATTTATAATTTACAATATCTATTTATACTTTTAGCCTTTGGCTTCTATGTTAACATACGTAACTTACACATTAGGTGGGACAAGAAAAACCACACCTGAGAGCAGTCAAGTTCTAGGTCATGTCCTGCAGGCAGGACACATTTTCTATTAATGCAGAGTCAGCCATGCTGCATACCTTCAGGGAAGGAAGCTAATAAGCTTCTCAGTGAGCTGTGATTACTAGCTGAACTGTTTAGCGTATTTACTCATTAATTCAAGCCGAGAGATAGCCTCACCTTCAAGTTGGGCTTATCTCAGCCCTCTAAGGCTTTCAAGAGCTCCAAAGGCCGTGATTCCTGAATTCATCTTATTAATTAAAAATTTTTCACCCTTTGAATTACGCTAAATGCCTAATTTTCATGGGATAAATGGAAACACTCTAAATAGCTTTCACACAGCAAACATCTTTTTTGACTGCGTATTATATTTCCACTGTACTCCACACAAATCGAAAGTTTAATTTTTTTCCTTTAGGCAAGAAAATACTGTGTTTGTAAGACACCAAGAATCAGTACCTTTGATCTTATGAAAAGAATAAATCCAGGTTTTAGGAAAACAGGACTGGGCTCCAGGATTCCTGTGGGTATTTAGGGCATCTGAGAGCAAAGTCTGCTCCGGGACCCAGGCTGGTGGTTTCATTCAGGACTGAAGATCAGGAGTGGTGTTCATTCCATAGCCACGCCCAGAACTACTGATTCCCAAGTGTTTCCACTTGCCCCTCCCACCCCCCCCCCCACTTGTGCTCAGCTAACGCCTATTTATCCTTCAAAACTCTTCAGTTATGATTAGTGAGGGGGTAGTTTTCACTTTATGTACTTTAAATTTTTGAACTATTTTTTCAGTGAGCATGCCTTATTTTACAGTTAAAATAACAAGAAACAATGGGAAAAAAATAAAACAAGCAAATAAAACCTCCCCCAAACCTTCTGCTTCGTAATCTCCTCCCCTGGGGGAAGTTCTGAGCAGTTTCCAAATCCTCTTGCCCCAATCCATATTTATTCATGCCCTTCTTTCTGCGAGCTCGTATGGCCTCTCAATCATTTACTTTTAGCCTAGGACTTATTTTATACTCTGCAGTAATTATATGTTCACTTACCATTGTTCTCACTAGATTATAAACTCAGCCAAAGCAAGACCCGGCACATCGTAGATGTGCAGTATATTCTCTTGAATGAGGAATTAAGTAAAAGGAAGATGGTAGTTCTAAGAGGGAAAAGGAAGGCGACTGTGATCGAAGAGCCTCGCGCATTGATTTCCTAGCTCCTCCCCCACTCTTGGTAACACTGCCAGAGACGCACCTGGGAGACCTCAGCACAGCTTCTTGCCATTGGCGGCCCCCTTGTGTCCCCCGCGAGGCTGGGCTGCAGGAGGTGAGTGAGCCAGTCTGCCCTTCCAATTCCTTTACCTGAGTACAGTACTGCTTTTCCAGCCTCTGGCTCTCCTTTTGTTTCTGGCAGGTGAGTGACACCACAGACACGATGGTGCTGTTGTAGTTTTCTTGGGAAGACGTCCAGGACATCAAGGCAGTGGTTGAGCTTAGAACGTGGACACTCACATGCTGGGGCTTCTCAGTGAGTTCTTCGATCCACTCTCCTGAAGGACCTGGACATCAAATCAGACGCTGAGCTGGTTGAGGTACGAGATTCTAGTTCTAAAAATCGTGTTGTTTCCCTTTTGTCCTTACAGAGATACTCCAAGTAATACTGGCAGCCAGGCTGGTAGGTCTTTACATTCTCTGCTTAGCTACAGTCTCCACTGGGTGACCTCCCCTTTGACCTAAGCAACGTCCTGGCAGTAGCCACCAAACCAATTCTACTGAGAGACAGAAGCTCCACTTCAGTTGTTACGTGCCTCTGAGATTATTCTGGTAAATTCTTCACCAGAGAGAATTTACTTCTCTTTTAACAAACAGTATGTGTGGCAGTGTGGCATTTCATGAGTATTTATAATTCCTTTGCTGTTAGGATCTTCAGTCTCTAGAAATAATTATGTTGAGATTCAAATTAGCCTCTACTACAATCATGGGAAAATTTTTAATTTGGTGACAGCAGGATCAAAGAGGCAGGGTGTGACTACCTTAGAGAAGAAACAGGCAACAGACGGGCTCAATTATAGAAGCTGGCGGAAACCTGGCTGATAATTTGAGGACACGGTGGGCTCCTCATTATAAAATATCTCCCTGAAAGTGCCCGCCATTAGCTTCGTTCTCTTAAATTTCCAAAGTGGTTATTAGCACAGTGCCTGACACATCATGAGGACCCAAGAAATGTTAAGGTGATTATTATCTCCTGAAAGGCATTGTTAAAATGCAAATGTGCAACTTCTTTTATTTGCTTAGTGTACATTTCTCAGTTCCCTCATGGGAAGCTGTATTCCTGAGCCCGGGAGAGGGGAAGGAGAAAGCGGCTCTGTTGGGAAGGGCAGTCCCAGGCTCATGGTTAATTGGATAAGGGAAAAAGCAACAATAAAAATGATAATAATAATGATGATGGCAAAGAGTGGTAGGACTCGCTGCGTGCCAGGCTCTGTTTTAAGTTTATATGTGTTTACATATTTTAATCCTTTAATTTTCTTAACTAACCTATGAGATAAGTACTAGGATTGATTTCACTTTCAGATGAGGAAATCGAGGCAGAGATAGCACAAGTAGAGCTGGGATTCAGGCATAGGAAGTCTGGTTCCAAAATCCATGCTCTTAACCCCTGCTTAAAACTTCCTGGATCACTATGAAAGAGTGAAAAGCATGGGTCTGGAGATAGGAAGGTTGGCCCCAAACTCAGTTTTGCTCATTATTAGCAATGCAAGCTTGGGCAAATGACTTAACTACTCTGAATCTCAGTTATTGCATCTGTCAAATGGACAAATCATAGAATGTTAGGATTGAAAAGGACTTTAGATTTTCAATGCTTTGTTTTACTGATGAGGAAACTGGAGGCCAGAGATGTGAATGAACTTCCCAATGTCACAGAGCTAGTAATGTTTGGGAACCAACCTAGAACTCCTGTCTCCTGGGTTGGGGCTTTGTGATAACTTATCATGATACTCTCTGATTAGTCTACTTCACAGGACTGTCGATGGGATCAAATGAGATTATAATGTGTTAGAGAACTATCTAAATGTGAAGTGTTATTACTGTTATGATGATTACTGGGGTAGTGGGGGCATGGAGAGAGAAGGTGGGGGGAGGCAAAATGAATTCACTCACTTAATGTCTTTACATTAGGACTGACCCGATAATCAACCCAAGATAATAGGTCACTGCAGGCTCCATGGAAATGGACTTTGCTATTAAATATTTCTAGAATCTAATTCTTCTTCTGACACCAATTTGCTAAACTTTCTGTGACTCAGTATTTTTTTTCAAGTGACAAATGGGGATAAGAGAAATATTCCCTTCATGAGGCTATTGGGAGACTAATGTAAATTTCTACCTTAATTTTTATCTCTGAGTAAAACCTTCAAAACTACACAAATTCAGTATCCTTTTATTTATTTATTTATTTATTTATTTGCGGTACGCGGGCCTCTCACCGCTGTGGCCTCTCCCGTTGCGGAGCACAGGCTCCGGACGCGCAGGCTCAGCGGCCATGGCTCACAGGCCCAGCCGCTCCGCAGCATGTGGGATCTTCCCGGACCGGGGCACGAACCCGTGTCCCCTGCATCGGCAGACGGACTCTCAACCACTGCGCCACCAGGGAAGCCCCCAGTATCCTTTTAAAATCAAAGGCATATACAGAGTACACCTGAATAACTCATTACCACAGAACATCATATCTGAAGCTCTAAAAAGATTTTTATTGGCAGAGAAATAGCAAAATTTCTAGTGCCCTATATTTTCCTAGATGAACATTAATATGCATCTTTTTGAAATAATCATATGTTTGAGCAATTCTGACACATTCTCAGCAGCTCTGGTCAACTGGATACTCTAGGAACAGGGCAGAGTGCTTGACACTGTAAAATGGTTCAGTAAATATTTGTCGAATGTGCAACAGAATTAACAAATAAGCAAAGAGTTTAACCCCAGCCTAGGGTTTTGTAATTTGGTATGAGAAGCAGGATGTACACAAATAAAATACATCTAGAAAAATACCACACTCAGAGAAGCTCTGTATTTTGTCTTGTGCACTATGATACACAGTAGAAATACAGAGAAGGGAAGAGCTAATGGCCAGAAGAGTTGTGGGAGTTTTCCTGTAACTTGCAGTGGATCTCTGCTGGCAGACAAGGAAATCCCTGGGTTAATGAAACATATTTAGCCTCATGGGAAGAACTGGATACTAAACTTTGCTCTCATTCTCAAGTGATGTCACATCAAAGATTGCCCATAACTGAAAGACATGCAAGGCCATCACAGATATTTTTTCTGCACGTTCAGTGGATATTTCAAGCCTTTTCACCAGTGGTGACATTTTTGGTTTCTTAAGTAAAATTGTTGTATGGGATATTTTCAACATTTTTAAGCTGCTAAGTAAACTGATCTCGGGCTTCCCTGGTGGCGCAGTGGTTGAGAGTCTGCCTGCTAATGCAGGGAACGCGGGTTCAAGCCCTGGTCTGGGAGGATCCCACATGCCGCGGAGCAACTAGGCCCGTGAGCCACAACTACTGAGCCTGCGCGTCTGGAGCTTGTGCTCCACAACAAAAGAGGCCGCGATAGTGAGAAGCCCATGCACCGTGATGAGGAGTGGCCCCCACTTGCTGCAACTAGAGAAAGCCCTCGCACAGAAACAAAGACCCAACACAGCCATAAATAAATAAAAAAAAGGCAAAATTCCTTAAAAAGCAAACAAACAAAAATACTGATCTCCTCTCTCTGCCCCCCTCCTCCTTCCCCTGTCCATCTTTTTGAGGATCATCTGATGAAAGGTGGTAATTTGCTTTTGAAGGAGGAGATAGAGTATGGTGACCCTCCTTCTCGGAACTCAGTTTTTATCCATTCCCTTCTGGTTCTTCTTTCTGCTGGTCAGAGGCACATTTAACTCCTGATAAGCTAGGAAACTGGTTTTTGGCCTCTCAACTTCTGGTAAGCATAGTCAGATTAGCAAAAAACATTACAGACATACACTATTTGTGTAGCTTTTAGAGGCTAGTTATTGCTCTGCTATTATCCCTGATGGAATTGGTAGAAGATGCCCTAAGACTTGTTATTAGAGTATTCATGATGCTCTAGCTCAGTCTTGTGCTAACTTTTGGAGACCACCTAGGTCTCACTACACCTCAATCTCTCTTTCTTTCGAGCTCCGTAAGCTTAATACTCTAATGAGACTTTTCACACAGAAAAACAATATCAATTTTCATTATGGCCTCGAACAAGAGTCCTCTTTCCCAAACTATGTGTCCACGTCCTTGGAGACTTTGTTATCACTAGTGTGGAAGGTCAGTTTAATAAATGTTCAATTACCACAATAATTTTAAAATAGCCTCAAGTTAAATCCCTGGGTAGGTTTGCTACTATGAAACATACATATATTTTCCTGCTGTCAAAATCTCACGGATCCGGGCCTCTCATGATCTGGAAGAATTCTCAGGGTCTCTAAGGTTTGATGCATAATCGATGCCTGAACATCATGAATCTCACCAGTTCCACTTTTCTAGCTCCTCTGTAAGTGCAAAATAATCTTTTTGGTACTTACTGATATAAAAACTGAGTGATTTTGCTGACTCGCTGTTTCGAATTTCACAAGATCCTGAGGAACTGAAGGTTGTAACAGATAACTTATATTTCCCAGGCTCCTTCAGTTCTGCAACAAATTCGTGTGCCTCTTCATCCACTGTCAAATATTCAGTAAAGTTTTCTAAATCATGGATAAAAAAGAGAATATATATGAATTGATATCTGGAACAGCCTTGGCTATAGAAGTCAATTAATTAAAAAAAAAGTATTTTAAAAAATTTTTCCTCCTTCCTTTTGTCAAGTTGAATTATACCTCTAAAATTACTATTAAAAAAGGTGACTAGGGCTTCCCTGGTGGCGCAGTGGTTGAGAGTCCGCCTGCCGACGCAGGGGACACGGGTTCGTGCCCCGGTCCGGGAGGATCCCACATGCCGCGGAGCGGCTGGGCCCGTGAGCCATGACCGCTGAGCCTGTGTATCCAGAGCCTGTGCTCCACAACGGGAGAGGCCACAACAATGAGAGGCCCGCGTACCCCCCCCCCCAAAAAAAAAAAGGTGACTAAGAGTTCAAGTTATTTTTTACAATAGTTTTAAATAACCAAATTAAAATATGGTGCACTAATCAATAAAACTAGGGATGGATATATACTGCATTCTTACATACTGTCAACCAATGAAGTTATATACACAAAATAGAAGTATAATATTAGGAAAAAATAGCAATAGTCAACGTTCTCATTTGGATATAAAGGATTAAAAAAACAGTAACAAATGTTGTACAAGTTCTTTGTGGTAGCATTACATATCCATAAGTGTCTTAAAATATATTGAATTATCTCTATTTAGAAATAATCCTCTCGATACATTTTTCTGACACTTGTAATATTTTTGCTTCATTGATTTACTTTCAGAAATTTTAAAAGTAAAAATGATTTTTGCATTGCTTCAAAGCCCACCTCCTGCTGCTTATTGATTTGAAGTTGTTATCATTTGGTGACTATAGCACAACACACCACAGTCAGATAAAAGCATGAATGAACCTTCATGGAAATAGGCATTACAAAAAATTATGAATTATAAGACCCTATTTTCCATAGAATATATTGAGGAATAGAAAAATAAAAGATAGATTAAGGGAACTTTTTTTAATACAAATAATTTCAGGCAAATGTTAAGAATTTTGACTCAAATAATTGGAAATGACAAAGGATTTCAATGTTATATAATATTTGGGTATGGTTGATTGCTCTCTACTCTAGTAGAGAGGAATTCACAGGTCTTATATTTCATTCTATCGAATAAAATGGGGGCAAACAATACGTCATATATAAGACTACATGATTTGAATACCTTATCCTATAAATAAGGCTGTCAATTTAACCTCACATTTTGGCAACTTGACAACTTTTGCTACCCAGACTACTAGACTGGAAAGCATAAAACAAAACAAACAACAAATAACTATGAAAACCTACCAAACAACAATTCACATATGATTCATGATCCAAATTTACTGAATGCTGTGGCCCTGCTTTTCATAAATTAGTGGGTTAAATATAAAGAATAACTCTCAGTTGCTAAGTGAATACAATATATAATATAGTAGCTAGAGTGGAAATACCAGTTGTTATGTATTTTCTATTCTACTACCAGCTTCTCTTTGGGAAAATGTGAGTGGTGCTGGTTTCAGGGGGCACCCGCTAAGGGGAATAAGAGTAGCTTGATAAGCAGGACACAGGTCTGATACTCTTGGGAAGGTAGCCAGGTTGTCAGCAAGATTGTTTTGCTGCACGCTTCACAAATTTGGGTACTGGAAAACAGAATATTTTTCCAGGATATTTTGTAATTTGTTATGGTTAGAACCTTAATTCAAAATCTTTCCAAATATAAAGTTTCCTCAGTTGCCTGGGGTAGGTGAAATGTCAGGTAATGAAATGTATACAGTTGCCTGTACTTGCAATGTATGAACTACCCAAACAGGATTCTGACCCAATCTGTTCATTTTTGTTTTCTGGTTTCCGTCTGCATTGGATACTCAATTAAATTCTTCCTTTTCTTTACCATCTTTCTTTAGATATTAACTGTCTACCATCAGTCTTTCTTTCTAAATGTAATCTTTAAAAGCTTCAATTTCCTTTCCTTTGTACCATTACTTATTTCCTCTGATTTCCTATTACTTTACCTTCTCTTTCCATGTGGATATGGAACCCATCAAATGCAGTGGGTGGTTTTGGTGGTAACCAACTCAGTATCATTTGGACAGGGAAAAAAGAGAAAGAGCTGGTCGTCGATTTCTCAGTCTCACTGAGTGTATTGTTATTTTCATATTCCATGGGAAGAACACTGACAAATTCATCTTCGCTTTCAGGAGTCGCAGATGCACTGTCCCACCAATATGGTTGGGATGTGGTTTCATAGTCACTGATGTTAAAATCAGGCCAACCAGAAGAAATGTTGCCAGAGGGAATTTCAGGAGTGTCATCAGTAAAGTGGAAGAGTTTGTCTTTTCCTATTGTATCTTGTGATCTCATGAACGATTCCTCTGGGAAACTGCCACTCTGTTCTTCCCAGTTGTTTTTGTTCAAGTTTACTATACGAACTGAGATATTTTGAGGAGGATAGGGGACTGTAAGAGAGAGAATTATCATTTTCAAGTATTTTTAACTATTATAATGAATACTTAATCTATTAATGAGTCAAACATACAAGCAGATTTAGAAAGTAGAGTTTAGTTTTACTTTTACTGTACAGATAATTTACATCAAGAACAAATGTGGTTTCAAGTACATACATCTAAGATTTTGTACACAGTGTGCACACATTAGCTTATCACCAGTCACACTACAAATATTGATACATTAATTCGTGATACTATGCTTGTCCAAGTGGTGATCTAACCACTTCCAAAGTAGAGTTACATACATATTTTCAGCTTATCACAATCTCTTTTTTTCAAAACTGAGTCTCTGTCACTAGATCTTTCTTACAAAAAAAGCAACTATAGTGTTTTATAGCTATCAAGATAAAAATACTCCCTATGACATAGTTGCACTTAGGAGAGTTAAATGTCTGAATTGCCTTCAGAAACAATAACATGCATGTTGGAAATATGGCTTCACTCCTCACCTCTCTAAAATAGAAACTATGCACACAAAATGAGTTTATGAATTATGGAATCATACTTTTGTAGTGGTAGAAAATTATGAAGGCACACTGCATGGTCTCTACTTGCAAAAGATTGTATGCATCCTGCAGATAGCAGCTCGACTCTCACCTCTTCTATGAACTTCTAATAAAAATTAATCTCTCCCTCCTTTGTGCTGTTACATAAGTTTGTACCTCTTTAATAATATTTATTATTGCATTCTGCCTTGTATGAGTGCCAGTAGTACCTCTACCATTTTTAAGAACAGGGAACCATCTCACCAGACTTTGTCTTCATCTCTTTAGTTGTTTAAAGTACTTTAAACAACTCCCAGGTGAAAGATGCTCAATTAGTTTCTTTACTTGAATAATAAAAACTACAAGTAGAATCTTAGATGTTGATGTGAGGTGAATAAAATTTAGCTGAAATATTTTCTTTGCTTTGGCCTAATTAATGAGAATTCAGATTTTTCAACACATCTTAGAATTTCAGAATGGCAGGGTCTCAGAGGTGATCTATTATAACACATTCCCAGTGTTTGTATGAATTGTGTCTCCTGCATTCCTACTGAATACTTAAGGACATTAGGCATGAAAAATATCAGTCATATTGGTATTGGCAATGGGTATTTAGTATGTGTATATTTATATTACCCATCCATTCTTCCATCTACCTACCATCTATCCATCCATCCATCCATCCATCCATCCTATGATTGTGCTTCATATTAGTGATGCTACTAAAATTAATAATCTGATAATCCGTAGTAGAACCTCCCACATCTGTTCTTCTGTCATATGAGTATTTTGTCAGGTTATAGAATAAATGATGTGCACTTGATCCAGTTAAATTACTTAATTATAACTTTTGGTAGTATCACACAATTTTTTTAATTCGAAGATTATAAATCTATGATTTCATTGACATATTTAAAATTTTTCGAATTGAATATTTTGTTCAATTCCTTTTACATTGATAGAAAATTTGTTTTAGGTTACTAAAATACATATTTATTTTCTTTCTTAGCTCTGGAACAGAATTTTCCTTAGAATGATAGAAAGTATATATATAAAACAACATATAATTTAATTATTTTTTCACTAAATTTGATTCTTTGGAAGACTTACCAGTTCTGTGCTGTTTGGGTTCATGACTGACACCGCTGTACTCCACAAGAGTGCTTTTATTAAAAGTTGCCTCAGATACCAGCTGAAAGGTGATATTACTATAACATATTCCTGGCAGCCAGTGATTAAATACTGTTTTTCCCTTAAAGAAATCTGAGAAGAAAAAAACAATTATATTAAAATTTCAGTTTCCTAAATGCCACACACTTCTAGAAAGTTCTGAACAATTATGACTAACTATCCATAAAATAATATTTCCTGCAACTCCTGGCATGGTCAGTAAGAAAAAATTGATATAAGGCTAGAGATGAAAATTTGGATTGTTTTGGACACAAACTGAAAGGCTTTTTTCTGCAAGAATTGGATACAATTGGAATTAAAACTTTATTATAAGAACATTTGGTATATTAAGTGGAGAAGATAACATATAGAAATTGTAGAGATTAAGTTTCTGCTAGCCATTTACTTTAAGATAAAAACCCAAGGTATTTTGCCAATTTACGACTTAGGAAAAAATAATTTTACAAGAAATATTTTCACTAGTCTCACTTGTAGAATATAGCCTATTTAAAAAATAAAACAGTTTGTCTGTCATTTGGCGGATAGGACCTGCTTGAAAAAAGAAGAAAATAAAAAATTTGAATTTTATTTGGAAAACATTTTTTTTGAAAAATAATAATAAATTTAAAAATCCAATCCAAGTTAGAAATGAGAGAAACAAAAAGTACCATTTATTGAATGAAAAACCAAAAATAATTTTAAATTAATTAAATTTAAAAAGAGAGCATATTAATTAACTTATTTTTAAACTCATGGCATTTAGCTCAACAAAAGTTTCAGTGACTGCTTTTCAATTATTTCTGAACTTATATTTGCATGTGATCAAAAAGCAAATAAGGTCTCAATTATTAATTTGCAGATAATCTGTTTTCATTGAAAATAAAGAATGCAGTAATTTATGGAGTCTGTTTATGTTTATTTGATTTTTTTTAAAGTTTAAAACCCCTGTAAATTCACTGCATATATTTTAAACAATGTCTCATTAAAAAAAATCCATGGAAGATTCAGGAGTTTGTAAAAGCAGCAAGTCAAAGTGAGAAATTTCTGGATATCATGCCGTATGTGGTTGAGTACCTGTCCTCTACTTAGTTTCCAGTTACAACTAGTCAAATTTGAGACCATCATCTACACTCTCTGCAAATAAATATTATGGTGCTGGGTCCTGAGAATATTTACGTTTCCCCAGTTCAGTCCCCAAAGGCCCTCCCTCCTTCTCTCCCTATCCTTCTCCCTCTTGACCTGCCTCTGCCCCTGAAAAGTTGAGTTCTTTCGAAATTATTAATTCCCCTAGGCTCTCCTCTCTCTCAAGATCCCATCAAGCCAGTAAAAATAGTGAAACCAATTTTTGTATATTAATGCAATCATTTAGCTAATCATACAGATAAATATATACAAAGGACCTAAAAAACATTGTCTTTTGCATTTGAGAATAATCTTGGACCATCTCCAAGTGAAACTTTGTGAAAGGCACCTCTCTAGCTTCCCAGTTCTAGAAGTGCCCTAACACACTCAGAAAGAAATGGTTAAGTGAGGTACTTCTAAATTTAAGTTTGAATTTGTTTCCTGCACCAGACATGCAGGAATAATATTTGGCAAGAATAACATGTGAGTCACAATAATTTGAGTTTTTCTTATGCTTACGCATGACACATGACTCTAAAGAACCAGACATTCTAAGACTCCTCATAACAATATTTTCACGCATCAGTAACTATTTCTATTGGTTCATTTATGACCAAATAGTGAATTATAAGACCTCTTCAGAGCAAGAGCAAGACCATTTGGCAAAAATCATGTAAAAGTAGTAGTCATCATTTTTCATCTTCTTTTTGCCTCTTACCTTTATATAACATTGTCCGGAAGTCTTTACCTTCCCAGTAGCTTATGTTTACTCTTGTGAAAACGTTATATTTTTCTGGATAATGAATTTCAAACAGGACTCCTGTTTCAGGAGAAGGTTTATAGTCATATATTGAAACACTGGTTACGGGAAGAGGTTCTGCAGAAGGAAAGTTAATGGAGAAAGAGGAATTAAGGAAAGAGCAAAAGGCCATTATCAATACTTGGAAGGGCCAAGGATTACACCTATTAGAATTTTACACATATTTTTATTATCTGTAAGACACTAAACTCCTCAGTACTCCTGAGTTGAGTGTTCTCCTTAGCAGTAATTAATGATGCATATTTTAAATAGTGATTTCTGCCTTTCAAAGAACTTTCATATTCATTTTTCCATTTGCCTTTTGCAACAACCCTGAGATCTAGGAAGAGCAAATATTAATATCATCATTCAACATATAAAAATAATGATAACTCAGACTTTAAATTACTTGTCAAAGGTAATTTAACAAGGACATGACAGAGTCTGTATCTCCAGATTCCTAGTTCATTTTTCTTTTCCCCAAGCCAAGAAAATTTGACATTAATAATAGACCAGTAGCAGAAAATACATTTTGGCTCTAACCAAAGATAAATGTTTCAATAATCAGTTATTTCTTTGTGTGAACTTAGCACTTTTTTTATG
This sequence comes from Lagenorhynchus albirostris, assembly GCF_949774975.1. Taxonomy (NCBI): domain Eukaryota; kingdom Metazoa; phylum Chordata; class Mammalia; order Artiodactyla; family Delphinidae; genus Lagenorhynchus; species Lagenorhynchus albirostris. The sequence goes on from NC_083105.1 coordinate 92,236,141, forward strand.
TCAAGTATAACATTGCCAACCATCCTATGTTGTGAGGATTATAGTTTATGATGTTTATCAAACTCTTCTTTGTACAGAAATTTAAAAATGTTTATTTCTATTTTGCATGAGTTGTTAATTCATCACAAAACTGTGTAAATACTCATTTTTTTAATAACCGTGATTGATGTATGTCTGCATCTCCTCCACATCCCACCCTTCAGCCAAAGTCTTGTAAAGTGCCGGAGGCCCCTCACCCTTCAGTAGGAACTAATGGATAAGTTTTACTTGCATTCATTTCGTTCAAGAAAATATTTTAAATAATTTGGCTTGGAGTCAACTCTTCTATTATAGAAAAATTGATTTTAATTCAAAATTTTAGAATTGAGAGGATTCTTGGACATCTATAGCCTAAATGAAATATCCTTAGTTTAAATTTTATACTTTGAAAATTTCAGTTCCAATAACATAAGAAACCAAAACTGACTTAGTTCATTCAACAAATAATTACCTACTTTGTCTCAATCTGTAGCTAAATATCTTTCATTTTGTTCTTCAGTATCTCAACCTATTTTTGCTTTTGACTGATGAGATCCAGGGAAGACTGAAAATACATGTTAAAATTCTTAATTTTTTCCTGGAATTTTCTCATAAACCAAGCCTATCTATAAAACCAAAAACCAAGCCAACATCTATAAAAAAGTTGGAAGGCCTTCAGATTGCAACATATATTGGGATCATGTCCCTGTAGACTATGCGCAATGTTCTCTGGTTAGAATGTTTCTATTTTATCTTTGTCTCATCCTTGGTTTTCCTACTTAAAGGGAGAACAGAGTGAACTCACTTAAGTGTCATGTAAAGAAAGCAGCAAACCAAGCCCTGAAGTCGCTGAGTATTCCTCTTTGATTAATCCCAAAGAAGCCTTGAACCATTTGAAGATCTTTCTTCCAACTCAGTCTAATTACTAACCCAGGGAGTCTACACAATCCACTTATTGACTCTGGATATGAGAAACAAAATGAAAGCTAACAGCAAACTGCAGCCACAGAGCCATAACTCTTCCACTGCTGCAGCCCAGTTTCACATCCTCACCAGGGGTCTGTCTACTGGAAAGAGAAGTTAGAGGTCCACTCAATCTTTCATGCCCTGAGTTAGGAAGTCTGCACATCAAAGCCATAGTCAAACTTTGAAATTCAAGAGATACAGGAGGATTAGAGCATAGATATTTTATTTTGTGATTTTTCTGTTAGCTGTGCCAACAACTTAAATTTTAAACTAAGAGAATTTTTAAAATGCCTACTTACATGTTTGCTTCCTGTATTTCCCTCAGCTTCAACATATATAACCCAGGTCAGCTGTAAATTCTAAAGTCCATGCACAGGCATTTTTGAGGTATATTCAATACAAGAATTACTGTTTTCTAGAACTCAAATGCATTCTCTAGAAATATTTTACCATCTCTCCAGTTACTTCCCTCATTGTTTTTCTTTTTGAAAAATTAAGGGATGTGGCATAAACCAGAGCTGTAATTACTCATGTGTTTTTCAGTGATGACAAGGTAAAATCTTGATCTAATTCATTACTCATTTCTCTGCCAACTATCCTGTTATACTTCCCTTTCTTGTTTCAGGAACCAGGTGAGACTGGACAGAGAAATGTAGTTGTTTAAAAATAGAAATCATTTATTATCTTCATTTATTACTTTTTTGTCTTTAGTTTTTCCTTTTTAATTAAAAAAATTAATCATTACAAAATATAGGTGAAACTCCCCCGTATAACTTACCCTGATCCCATTTGCCTCCCATAATTTGGCCAGAGGTAAATTATTACTCTGAATATGGTGTTTCTCTTTCCATGCATGTTTTTCACTTTTATATTTTTAAGTGTCCAATATTCATATGGACTATTACTTCACATACTTTAAAATGTCATGTTGATGGTATCATATTGTACGTATGATTCTGCAGCTTACTTTTTGTTACCTAACATCGTTTTTGAGATTTGTCCATCTTGGTGTATCTCTAGAAAATTTAGCGTCCATTTTACAACTATACAAACAATATAATTTGTTTTTTTTTGTTGTTGTTGTTATATAGGTTGTTTTCAATCACTCGCTTTTGCAAATAATGCTGCAATAAATGTTTTGGGACATGTTTCCTTAGGTTGGAAGTCCTGGATAGTAGAGTACGCACATCTTCAACTGTTTGTGATATTGTGAAAATGTTTTCTAACTTGATGTCAATTATCTATCAGTTGTGTGTGATAGTTCTTGTTTCTCCATATTCTTTTTCCAACACTTGCTTGTATCAGTCTTTTTATTTATTTTTAATTAATTTATTTTATTTAATTTTTTTTTTTGGCTGTGTTGGGTCTTCATTGCTGCACGTGGGCTTTCTCTAGGTGCGGTGAATGGGGGCTACTCTTCACTGTGGTGTGTGGGCTTCTCATTGTGGTGACTTCTTTTGTTGCAGAGTGCAGGCTCTAGGCCTGTGGGCTTCAGTAGTTGTGGCACGTGGGCTCAGTAGTTGTGGCGCATGGGCTTAGTTGCTCTGCAGCATGTGGAATCTTCCCAGACCAAGGCTCGAACCTGTGTCCCCTGCATTGGCAGGTGGATTCTTAACCACTGTGCCACCAGGGAAGTCCAGTCTTTTTAATTTTTGTCATTCTGAAGCCTGTGAAATTTTGTCTCTTAATTTCCTGTTCAAGAAAATGATTGAATATCTTTTCATATGTTTATCTGTCATTCAGCTTCCCTTTTCTTAAAATCATTTGTTTGATACCCTTGCCTGTTTCATGGATTCTTTTTCCATATTTTCCTGCTAATTTCTAACGTAAACTTTGCCATATATCACTTCCCCATTGTCATTTTTTATTCTGTCCTGTGCCTGTCATCCGGATACATTTTTCTTCTTGCTGAAACATATAATTTAATAGTTATTTAAGTTAGGGTATGGGTGTTAAATTCTCCTAGGCTCTGTATACAAAAAAAATTTCTTTATTCTTGATGTAGTTTAGCTGCGTATAGAATTCTGGGTAGTCTGATTTCCCCTCAGCACTTTGAGGATATTGCTCCATTGTCTTCCTGCACCAATTATTGCAGAAGAGAAAGCTTCTGTCAGTCTAATAGTTATTCCTTTGTGGATACTATGCTTTTTGTCCATTAGTATCTTCTAAACTTCTAATTTATTTTTATTTATGCTTGATCATCTGCAGTTTCACCATCACGTATCTAGGTATGGTCTTAGTTTTTTTTTTTTTTTGCGTTATGCGGGCCTCTCACTCTTGTGGCCTCTCCCGTTGCTGAGCACAGGCTCCGGACGCGCAGGCTCAGCGGCCATGGCTCACGGGCCTAGCCGCTCCGCGGCATGTGGGATCTTCCCGGACCGGGACACGAACCCGTGTCCCCTGCATCGGCAGGCAGACTCTCAACCACTGCGCCACCAGGGAAGCCCTGGTCTTAGTTGTGAATTATCGTCTAGGTACTTGGAATGCTTTGTCAATCTGTGGATTCATGTCATTCTTCAAGTCTTGGAAATTCCCATAATGATTTCTTCAAATATAATGCCAATCATCCCCTCCATATGTTTCTTAATCTCTTAATCTCATTAGTTAGAATCTCTCCACCTCCATACCTGTGGTAATATTGTCTCACTGTGCTAAATCATGGGACAATGACACAGTATCATCTTTCAATTTACTGACTTCATTTAATTTTTATTAGTACGGAATTTATCCCATCTATTGAAGTTTTTCAATTAATTAACATTAAATTTGATTAATTAAATTAATTTTACCTAGTTTAACCAATTAAATTAAATGATTGTATTTTTTATTTTTAAAATTTATACTTATTCTATATGTTTCTGTCTTATTTTTGCCAATTTTTGTTTCATTATTCCTTAATTCTTTTTTCTTTAAATTTTATTTATTTATTTATTTATTTATGGCTGTGTTGCGTCTTCGTTTCTGTGCCAGGGCTTTCTCTTGTTGCGGCTAGTGGGGGCCACTCCTCATTGCGGTGCGCATGCCTCTCACTATCGCGGCCTCTCTTGTTGTGGAGCACAGGCTCCAGACGCGCAGGCTCAGTAATTGTGGCTCACGGGGCTAGTTGCTCCGCGGCATGTGGGATCTTCCCAGACCAGGGCTTGAACCCGTGTCCCCTGCATTGGCAGGCAGATTCTCAACCACTGCGCCACCAGGGAAGCCCAATTCTTTTTTAATAGGTGTAATTCTTTCATTTATCACTTTGTATATCATAACATACTGTAAATTTTTGTTACATTGCTATATAAAATATAAAATATTATAATAATTTTGATGCCTATCTTTTTTAGCATAGATTTCTTTGTGTGTTCTAAAATATAAGCCCTAGGCCAAATTTTGTTTTCTCATTGCCCTATTTCTTGTTTTTTCCTCACTGCTTTGAGGCAGTTTAGCATCCTTTCAGCTCACCAGAATCTGCAGTCTAGAACCAGGACATATAACATTATTTTGGGGTTCTTCATGTTGTGGATGGTATAGTGGTTTTCACAGATTCATTCTCTGAGTCAGAGGGTAACTAAGCTTGGTCCTTGATAGTAAGAATGTGTGTCCCTTGCCTGTATCCTTAGGCCTCCATATGTGCTTTTTTTTCACAAGCAGGAAGAATCTTTACTCCAAGGAAAGAGTCTGGCTCTGGGCCATATCTAGTGTAGAGCAACTCAAGCCTTCCTCCTCTACAGGGGCCCAGATTTAGTACTGTCTCCTTTCAGACCCAGAGCACAGGGGCCCCATGACTTCAGCCTACTTCGCTACTTTGAGTTTCTGATTAATGGAGACACCTATCTTATTTTTGAGCCTGGAAATATACTTCTGTTTTTCTTTTCACTTTCTGGTGGGAGCACAGAGTGTATGACAAAGTGGGACTTTACTGCATTATTTTTACTAAAAATCCTACCATGAAGTTCCCATGTTTTCTTTTAATAAAAAACTTTAAAATGACATTTAATATCATTATTATTTCCTCATTAGGCGTTCCATATAATAAAAACTGATGTTCAAATGGAAGAATATTTTCTGTTCCTTCATTACCTTTGAACCATTCATACAGGTCATAAATAGGAAGATTTTTAAAGTTCTGGATGTGACTCTCTTAGAAGATGAAAAAACAAAAGCAAATGTGGAGCAAATACTGTTTCAAGAAAGCAGAGGTAGCCTTGTACTTACTAGTATCTGCTAAGTGCTAAGAGGTGCTTCTTTCTGAGATTGTTCTGTTTTGAGGAACTAAAACTAAAAAAGCTGTTGAGTCAGTAATCAGTATCCTTTGCTTTCAATGTGACCAACCTAAGAACGTGTGTCTTCTGACATAGCCCTCTTGAGGGAGATGAACATGGGATTAGTCCCTCACTTCTGATGGCAGGAGTAGGGAAAAGGGACCACTCCAGGTCCCAGGCCAGAGCTCTTGTAATATGTATTGATGATAATTTGAGACCTGACCTGATGGTTCAGCTATATCCAAGCAGGCCACTGAGGTGAGCTGGCTGCAGCATCCACCCATGGTCCAGGAGGATGGTTACCATTACACCCACTAACTTAGTTTGAGTCTCCATCAATTCTTTAGTAGGAGAGCAAAATTTGCCACCCCAAAATGTATCTCTTTGGCATGAGGAGTAACTTAGGCTGAGTATTTTTAAGAAAAAGAAGACTCAGGAAGAACCCTTAATCTTCCCCATAACTGCCTAAAAGAATTTAGATAGAGGGCCTGTTCCTGGAATAGAGCTATCACCAGAGGTATTTGCACAGAAAATGGGCTGGAAGTGGCAGGGGAAACTCAGCAGGGCCTGGAGATCAGAGTCCACTCTGTGTCCCATTGTCTCTGTGTGGCCCAGCAAACCTTTGTTCACCAAATGTTTACTTTTCCATCTCCAGGTCACTTGCCTTCCTCCCCTTTGTAGTCCCAAACCACCACCCCGACATCCTCTTTTGTCTTTAGCTGAAGATGGTCTTTAAGGTGAAGGTTTTGGCCAGTTTGATGAGTTATCAGTTTTCCTGGGTCTCTCCCATGTATACATGTTATTACATTTTAGTTTTGATTTTCTCTTACTAATCTGTCTCACATCAATTTAATTCTTAGGCCAGCCAGAAGAACCTAGAAGGGTAGAGGAAAATTCTTCCTCTATGATACTTTCCTGGAATATTTAAATAGCTTTCTGAATTATTCTTCCTGCCTCCAATCTCATCTTAATTTTTCTTATTTACTTCGGTTCAAAACTTTTAAGCCTGAAGCCTACTTGATACTCTCAATTTTGTCGGAGTCTCTGACTTACACCTGTCACCTTCACCTCACTGACTTTTCCCCTCCTGATCTCTTTTGGTTCTCTTTTGCTCCCAACCCGTTGAGTAATTTTCTATTTAATGCCATCGGTATTAATTATATTTATTAATCTTATACCAGGTGCTACATATTTTGTTAAGGAGTTTATTTTAAAATGTTTTATTACAAAAAATTGATATTATTTAATAGCACCCTCTACCAAATCAGTAATCTATAGCCCGCAAAGCAAATCTGGCCTGCCACATGTTTTTGTATGATTTATGAGCTAAGAATGGTATTTACAGTTTAAAATGGTTGATAAATATTGACAGAAGAATACTATTTCATGACATATGAAAATTATATGAAATTCAAATTCTGGTGTCTTTAAAGTTTCCTAAGAACACAGCCGTGCTTATCTGTTTACATATCATCTATGGCTGCTTTTCTGCGGAAATAGTGGAGTTGAATGATTGCAACATAGATTATATGGTCCACAAAGCATAAAATATTTATTACCTAGGCCTTTACAGAAAAAGTTTGCTAACCTCTGGAATAGATATTAAATTAGAAAACTAAGAGAATGTAATCATCTGCCAACGTCTACATTATGGTTTCCAGTTTTCTTTGGCTCTAAAGTTCACGCTTTGATCCACTATTCAAAATATCCATGTGATAATTTGTCCATTCCAATGCAGGATTCAGGATCCTGTGGCTTGTAGTTCTGTTACAAGAAGGAGGTTTCCCCAATCAAATCGTGTTATGTCATTTCTTTGCATAAGATGTGTCCTCATTCCTCAGCACTTAGAGGTTAAGGTCTAAACTCTTCTGTAAAGTATTCAAGGCTCCTCCCACATTTTCTAGCCACCTTTCCCTTTCTTTTCTGGAATCACAGGTTCTTGCCACCTTCACTCTTGAAGTTCACAGGTGTGCCATGCTATGCACATATGCCCCCATTCTTTTTACCTATGATTCCCTTTAACTCTGATTGTGACATCTTCCACTCTTTATTCACTTGGCAAGTTTTCAATAATTTTTAAATAATTGTTTCTTCTTCCCAGTGCTCCCTAAGAAGGCTGGGCAGTCTCTTACATAATTCTTTTACAGCACTTATATATTTGTCTTTTCCACTACTATATACAATCTCTGAGTGTGGGTATTTTATTTTTATTTCTCTGCCACCTAGGACATGGCGTAAAGAATGTAGGTAATACATAAAATAAAAACTCATGCATTATTTTTATTATCATGGATGAATTTGTATGGAATATTATATTTGTAGAGTGTCCCCTTGTGTGTTCTGCCATGTTTACAGCCACTATCTCTAGGACTTTGCAAACACAGGAGACAGTAGTGTGTAAATAGCATTTCCCAAATTTCTAAGCAATTGTTTTCATGTATTATTTTATCTATTGAGAAACTACTCCTTCTCTCTAATGTGCACATTATATACTGAAGGTTCTCAATCAATTAAATATTAATCAGAAGTCAGAGCCTAAGGGTTATGAACTTTTGAACTGGCCAAATGACTTGTTTGTGTTGTATTTATTCTTTGCCATGTTCCTCAGCTTTCTCTGAGAGCATCAGACTCAGAACAACTGTAGAGAAATATCAAAGGACTGCCCCAGGGCCAATTGCTTTGTCATTGCTTATTTCATGAAGACAAAGATCTAACACAGAATAAATGACTGTAACAAATGTACTCTTTTAGCCTCAATGTGTCAACTCTGGGAGCAGATCCTACAAATGTTTCCTAAACTTCCAAGAAAAGCTTCCCCTTAGAAAAATAAAGATGGCAAAAATATATCATTAACTGATAAATAATGCTAATTTTAGAGCTCAAAAGTAATCTTAGTCATCATGTATTTTAATACTCTCCTTTTTAAAGAAGGAAGCTGAAACCCATCACCTCATGCCTAATGTCACAGAAATATTTGTGCATTAACCCTCAGTTTTTATATTCCCAACCTATTATTGCTTTAAAAATCTGGGATGGTGTAATTGAGTATTTAAAAATAGAGTAGAGGGTGAGAGACAATAAACCATCATTAATCAATTTTTACTCTTTAGATATCAATGCAAATTTCCTCTTCTGCTTAAGATGTAGAAAACTGCAAGCCAATGCTATCCTCCTGTTAGGGGAAACACTGACTAAAACCGCCCGCCCTGGCCAGGCACCATAGTAGCCACTTGCCTGAGTTATCTTAAACAGAAAGTCCTAGTAAGGAATGTGGAACTAACAAGCTACCACAAACGGAAGAATTCAGGGAAGGTCAAAAGGAGGGAGGGGAAAAAAAAAAAAAAACAAAAAAAGGAGGGAGGGGATGCCGGTCCATATGTCCTACCAACCTCCCAGAATCCTCCTTGCTGGAATCCATCTTGGCCGAGTGATGCCAGGAAGGACCGTGAATCATCACCATAAAACCCGAGACTGCGAGCTACGTGGCAGAGCAGTTCTCCTGGGTTCCCTTACCCTTCTACTCTCCACCCAGGTGCCCCTTCCTAATCACATCTCTTGCTTTGTCAGAACATGAGTTTCCTCGGACAATTCATTTCCTAGTGTTAGACAAGAGCCCACTCTCAGGCCCTGGAAGGGGTCCCCCTTCCTGCAGCATCCCAACATCCCACAGTGAGAAGAAAAAGTCAAATAATCCATGAGACACAATTTTTCTTGTGTCTATCAGAGAAATAAGATTGCAAGGCAACCAAATGAACTAAATTCTAAAGACAAGCCCCTCTGAGGAGAAAAGGGACACATTAACTGTTTTACCTTTAGTAGGGCATGGCAGAAAGAAGGGGCACCATTAAAGCAGGAAAGAAGAAAGCAACTAAAATTTCCCTGATCCAGAAAGGTGGAGTGTGTTCTAAATAACAGTTTAGACTGCTCTGTCCAAGAAGGTAGTTACCAGCCACCTGTGGCTATTTAAATTAAACTTAGAATGAATCAAAATTAAATAAAATTAAAAAGGAGGGGCTACTGTACTGGACAATGCAGATATAGAACATTTCCATCATCTAAAAGTTCTGTCCAAAAGTATAGGACAGAGCTGGTTTAAAATGAGTGGGGCTCCCAGGCACAAGTGGAGCCCACTTCTCTCTAGCCCTTTACATGGGCCTCCATCAGGTGCTCAGGAGAAATACTGATGGCAAGAGAGCCACCCTCCTACCCTCCAGGGCACAGGGATGCAAGTGATAATTAGCACCATTAAGACATCAAGGAGAAAACTTAATTCCCTGGACTTTTTTAAAATACAAAGCAAAACGCTTAATGCCTTGGCAAGAGGTAGAAGTTCTTTCCCTCTCAGTTCTCTGGCAAAGATCTTCCTCCTTCTGGGGGACAGGTAGAAGTAAAAGATGTATATTCCTGAGTCAAGGGCAGAAACAGCCTTGGACCCATGATCTTCATGCACTGATAGAAGGTAGAGTTCTGCTACTATGGGGAAGAGGCAGGAGACTCTCCAACCCAAGACCATCTACAGGTTTAAGGTAGACTTTGTGAGTGTATAGCAAGGGGTAGGAATGCTGAGAATGCCCCACTTAGCATCACAACATCTGCCTAAGCCTGAGGCTGAACGAGGAGAACCAAGATCCTCCCCCATCCCCCCAAAAGTTAGCACTAGTAAAAAGTCCATTGGTAAGGGAGAGGCAAAATCATGGATCCCTTCTGTGGTGCATGTGTTCAGGACTTGCTGAACATTGAGGGTAGAACTGGAACACTGAGAAACACCTTCTGTCACTGCTGGCAACCTACCATTGACCAGAAGAATTTGAAGTCTGTGATGAACTGTAGGTTAATAGTACTTTAAACTGAGCTCAACTATTGACTGGAGTGACCCAACTCCTCACACGAACAGCCTAGCAATATGGAAGATTTAAGTTAAATTCAACAATATACTTAATTGCATTAAATATAAATGATCTAAGCTTGTACTATTTAAATTGGTAGCCACTAGCCACATATGGCTGTTGAGCGCTTAAAATAAGGCTAGTGCCACTGAGACACTGAATTTTAAATTTTATTTATCTTCATTATATTTAAGAGTAAAAAATGTGTAAATTTTTATATCCTGATTATATACTTGAGAAATAAAACATTGCCTGCCTTATCAGTAAACAAAGGATGTCACAGTCCTCAGCGATTGCCCAAAGGTGAGCTGGTGAGCCCTGAGGGAACTCAGGAAGGAAACAAAGAATGCCTGTCATCCAGTGGCCTTCAGACTGCAGCCACTCCCCATGGTGAGCCCTGAGGAAACTCAGGATGTGAAAAGAGAGGATACAGGCCCCAGATAGCTGAAGTGCGTATCAAAGGAATGATTTCAGTGAGCCCAGACCCTTGCATCTTCCCACACATAGAAAAACGTTAAATGCCTTAACTAGTTTTCTTTTATTAACAATAATCTTTTGTTCCTACTACCTGCCTTTTGTTGCAAAACTCCTATATATCCTAGCTCCCCCCTCACCTCCTTGGAGCAGTTTTCTCAGGGTTACTTGAGACGCTCCCTCCGGGGCTTGAAGTCCTCAGTAAGTCCACCGAAGAAAACATAACACTCAACTTTTAGGTTGTGCATATTTTTTTTAGTCGACATACTGAAACAATAATATTTTGAATGTAATGGGTTAAGTAAACTATGTTATTAAAATTAATTTCACCTTTTCAGAAAGTTTCTTAATGTGTCTAGCAGAAAATTTAATATTACATATGTGGTTAACATTCTATTTTTATTGGCTAGTTCTAGTCTAAACACTCCAATTAAAAGGCAGAGATTTTCAGATTGGGGAAAAAAGCAAGATCCAACTCTATGCTGTTTACAAGAAACCCATTTACATATAAAGATATAAGTAGGTTAAAATTAAAAAGATGAAACAGGTATACCATGAAAATACTTAACAAAAGAAAACTAAAATGTCTGTATTAATATCAGCCAAGATAGACCTCAACACAAGGCATATTATTTGGTATAAAGGGTGACATTGTATATAGATAAAAAGGTCAGCTCATCAAAAAGACATGGTAAACCTAAAAGTATTGTATTTGCACCTAACAACGTAACAACAGAACTTCGAACTAAAGCATAAGCTAAAAGAAGTGAAAGGAGAAATAGACAAATCCATTCCCTCTGTCAGTCATTGTTAGAACAAACTGACAGCAAATCATTAGGGTAGAGAAGACTTGAACAACCAACCTGACCTAATTGACATTTATTGAAACTTCACCCACCAAGTGCTCACAGAAAGCACAAGAGAGGCCATATTTTGGGCCATAAGGCAAATCTCAACAACTTTCTGGGCATTGAAATTGCACAGAGCATGTTCTCTGATCACAACGACAGTTACCTAGAAATCAATAAGGAGATCTCTGCAAAATCGTCAAAGTTTTGGACATTCAACAACACAATTCCTAGCCCACATATCAAAGGAGAAATCACAAAAGAAAACTGAAAACATGTTGAGTAGAACTTACTGCACATGCTAAAATATCAACAAGATATTCCAGAAATCTTTCACCATCTACTTACTTAACACATTTCTTTGTGAACCATTAACTAAAGGACCGACGCCTCCAGCTTTGATCCAGAGTGGCTGAGTGCCTGCTAATGAGTGTTGGGTCAGCTACGGTCACTAGTTTTATTTTGCTCTGTGTCTTAGCCTTTTTTTCCTGGTTCCGTTATTGCTCAGCTAAATTGAATTAATATTTACTGATCACCATTTAAGCATAAGGGTCATGCTAGGTCATGCTTATGAAATTATGAAGATAAGTAAGGCAGAGCTTCTGATTCCAAGTGTTATATTATAGGCATTATACACCTAGATCTGCTGCCTGGTTCTATTAGCTCCTAATTCGCCATTTCTGGAGCTTGTTTAAGACAGCATTTTACCAGGCAAGTCCTTCCTTTAATTCAGCTCGGTCCTAGATTTGTTCATTATATGTATAAACCTTGAAGGTCTTGAGTCTGTGCCATTCCTAGTTTTTAGAACTCAGTATGGATCCTGGAACTCTGCCAAGGGAAACTTCAATTAATTTTTGACAGACGTGTTAAAAATATGTCCTCTAGCTTGATTCTGAGTTCTCGCTTCTTGGTGTTTCTCTTTCCTTTTATCCCAACAGAAAATAGCACTATGTCCTTTTCCTTAATTGTGGCCAGAAAGATCACATATAGATGGCAATTAAAAGATTGCCGCAGTGGTTGAGAGTCCGCCTGCCGATGCAGGGGACACGGGTTCGTGCCCCGGTCTGGGAAGATCCCACATGCCGTGGAGCGGCTGGGCCCGTGAGCCAAGGCCGCTGAGCCTGCGCATCCGGGGCCTGTGCTCAGCAACGGGAGAGGCCACAACAACAACAACAAAAGATTGCAACCACTGGAACAAAGAGCAAAAAGAACTTTGCTGAGACATTGCATTGCTCTAGTGATAAACTCTACCATCTTATAGATAACAGTTTTTCTTCCATACATCAACATATATAGTAGAGCCGAATTTTACTTTGAGATTATGTATTAAAGGCAGAGAGAAAAATGAAAATCATATGTAGTTAAAACCACTCCTAAAAAATTTCTAATATCAGCATGACCTCTTAAGACATGTGCTGCTAAAGGTTAAAATGTTAATGACTTTCTTTTTCTTGGCATTATTCTTGGGCAGTGGAAGCCTAGGCTAGTTTGAGGGTGAGGTGAGGAATAGCAACTGGTAAATAACGATATCTTTACTCTCAACTAAAAATATGTAATTTTGATTTTTTTTTGTGGTACGCGGGCCTCTCACTGTTGTGGCCTCTCCCGTTGCGGAGCACAGGCTCCGGACGCGCAGGCTCAGCGGCCATGGCTCACGGGCCCAGCCGCTCCGCAGCATGTGGGATCTTCCCGGACCGGGGCACGAACCCATGTCCCCTGCATCGGCAGGCGGACTCTCAACCACTGCGCCACCAGGGAAGCCCGTAATTTTGATTTTGAGCCAGCTAAATATTAGCATAAATTCATTGCCTCAAAAAGCAATTTGCTTAATATGAGAATATGTGTTCTAGAAAAAAAACTTAGTTATAATCATACTATTAAATTATATAGCAGCAAATTACATCGTCCAATCATGAATCTAAAATTGTCATTCAATCTCAAAATAGGTTGACTTTTTTTGGTTTAAACACATTTTGATTAACAAAAGGTTACAGTAAAACGTGATCCAGCTTCAGCAAGGGACTGTATTCTTAAGGTAAAGCAGAACTTTGAATTTTGTCACTCGATTTCAAGGCAATTGATCTTGCCATTCTGGGCTCTGTTTTCATGAGAACCCCCAGGGGAATACACTCAACAAAGAGACACGGAGAACAATATTGCACACGATGCTTACTTGTTAACACAGTGATTGATCGTGATGGCTTGGTAACCACATTTCCATTTACCACTACCAGAGTGATGACATAATACAGGCCGTGATAACTGGCCTGAAAGATAACGGGAGGAGGCAAAGTACTGTTGAATTCCTCAAATTCGAAGAAGTAATTTTTTGATTCACCAGTTATCTTCACCACATACACGGATGATGGACTCATGACATCTGAAGCTTCTAAAGAGACAGCGATGCTATTATCATCTTGGACAGTTACATGGAATGTTGTAGCATTCTGTTTAAGGAAAGAGAGAAAAAGGAAATGAGGTCAAATTTCAGATTATGTTGCAATAAAATTATACTGACATAATTTCCCCCAAACTTGTGTTGTGATAAGCATTGCTTTGTGAAATAGAGTTGCATAGGTATTTTAGTGTAGGAGGAAAAGCAGAACGAGGGAGATTAACCCTACTGTGGCAATTGATCTTCTCAGGATTTTTTACTTTTAGCGTTCTTCTCGATTGAAAAGCTGCTTCCGGTTCATGGGTTGTGCCATGTAATAAACACAAAATAAACACCATGGAAATGCGTAATTATAAATGAATGAAAATCATCTTGGCACTCGACTTCCAGAGAAGTCCTATGGAAGGACTTCGTTTCACCTATGTTGCAGAAGCTGTATGGTTTGAAGAAGCACTATTTTACTTTGGAGGGAGTAGTCCTGCCATAGTCCTAGGAAAATTCTAGAAGAATGTTTCAAGGGAGTGATTTCCTCTCTGATGTCTCACCTGTCAGTTCTGGAAACTAAAATAGTCAGGGCTGAGAAACCTGTGATAATCCTCATTAAAGGTTAGCCAGTCCTTAATATGAGAAGCTAAGATGCTCTTTGAGGAAAGGACCAGGCTCAGGAACCGTGGGCGTTGATGGAAAAATCAGCAGTTAGTGGACTGAAAACTTTGCTCCGAGTCTCCAGATAAAGGCTCATGAACAGTATTTGAAAAGTCATTTGTGTAGTTGGTTTAAATATTCCTTCCTGATTCTTTCCCACACGCCACAGGCAGAATCCACCCTCTTCTGTTCTCTGGTCTTGAAAATACTCATAGACTTTCTAACACTTGCCGTTCTGTTTTTAATTTACCTTCTGGGAATGTAGTGTCCAGGACAAGTTATTTCATTGTTCTGAGCCTCAGGTTTCTTTTCTACAAAAGTGGGACAGGAAAATTGCTGAAACTTGTCAAGGACTTACAAGGATCCAGGTACCAAGCTAGGCAGGCTATAAACACGATCATCTCATTTGATACTCAGAGTTATCTCACGAGGTAGATATTATTATTTCCATCTCAGTTTGTCACTGTGCAAACTGAGAGCCAGAAAGATTAAGTCACTTGCTCCAGGTCACACATGTAGTTTGGACTTTTAACCACCGTACACAAGTACCAAGACTGAGCTCCACTGTTGTTCTACATGTCTTTGCCTTGTCCTCTTGACTTATTTTCCTAACATCGAGTCTGACAGACAGGATATAGCTGATAACTGTTTGTTAAATGAAGGAAAGGATTGCCGATTGCATTAATTATATGTGATCATTCTCCTCTTAGGATTAATCTACTTATTGATTTTGGTACCTTACATATTGTCAGCAACCAAATCAGGTGTGCAACGCATCAATCCTTTAAAAGTGACTGTATAGACCTAAAAACATACTGACTGTTTTTTCTTCTTATTTCATTTTTTAAGAAGTCTGGTTTTTAAAGGTCCTAGTACCTACAAAGACTATCTGGCCATTAAGAGAAGTTTAATTCTATGTTAACATTTAGTAGACTTAATTGTGTTCACGCTATTCCTATCACCCTAGACTGTAAGTCCTCTAGGCAGAGACGGCATCTTATTTCTAGCTGTTTCTCCAGCTCCAGG
Source organism: Lagenorhynchus albirostris (assembly GCF_949774975.1). Classification (NCBI taxonomy): domain Eukaryota; kingdom Metazoa; phylum Chordata; class Mammalia; order Artiodactyla; family Delphinidae; genus Lagenorhynchus; species Lagenorhynchus albirostris. The sequence goes on from NC_083105.1 coordinate 92,251,646, forward strand.
ACCAATGCCTGGCATACGCCAGGTGGTTTGTGATCTGGGCAGGCCTGGGAAGATTTATGTAACCCGGGATTGTCAGTACAGATTGACTCTTTAAATGTCCTTTATCCACATTTGTCTCTCATCCTCAGATACATGGGCAGATTTCTAAAACAGAGTTCTGTACTTTGGGGACCAAACATGAAATGTGACCCATTCTCCATTGCCAGCGGTCAGGTGGAACGTGAGGCTAAACCCAGTGTTGAGTATCCAATAACACTGAAATCTGGTTTCTATTCATTATTGATTATAGAAGTTGATTCACTAACTCAGAAAAGAATACGTTGACAGGCATCAGATACACAATTACTAAGAATTTTTTGCTCTATGTTTTAACAGCCAATAAACTGGAAGTGTTTATGATAATGAAAAGAGGAAAAAATAAACTCAGTTTCGTAAAGTGTTTAAGAAATCTATGTCTCATGTGTCATGATGCCATGTAGACAGTTAAAGCCTCCAGGAAAAGGAACTGATCTTCCAAATGCTAACAACAGCTTTGGGGATGATTGTATCAGCCATCAAAATAAGCATTGGCCCATGTGTTCCCAGGTTGCCAAAGATAAATCAGGGTGGGCTAATCAGATTCAGTCAGTGGCACTAATGAGGATAAGGCAGCAGGCTAAGTGCAGTCTCGGCAGCGAGCCTAAAAGAAATGTCATCTATGTTATTTTTTTCTTCTCTGTCCCCTTCACTTCAGCTTTTCCTAGAATCTACGTTCAGGAGAAAATTCTGAATGTATGTTGCAGGCATGTCATCCCTGCTGAGAAGCAGAGCAAAAAGGAAGTATTAAAAGTAATCAAAATGGATCTGGTAAACTTAGGTAAGGCCAATGCTGATTTATTTGGTGGATAGAAAACTATTTAAAACTTTTTCTTTTTCTGAGACTGGTAAAGGTATTGCTCAACTCTGCAGTCAAAATATTTTCACTGAAATGTCCTTTGCATAACGAAGTTTAATATAGAAATTTCTCTGGTCCAACACCCTCATTTCACGCTTGAGAGGACAATGGTGCAAATGTCACACAGCTAATTGATGTCAGAATAAGGTCTAGGATCCACACGTTCTGATGCCCCTTGGTATTTCTCTTTCCTGAACTAGAGGTAAGTTGCTTGAGACAGAAGAAGGGGCCTAGGGGTTTGGCTTCAGCAAGGAAGCGGGAGCCCAGGAGCCTGTCACCTGTTCTAAAGCCAGTCCTGGGACAGAAAAGCTATTGGAGACAGAGTGGACAGCATTAAAGAGGAGAAAAGTGCAGAATGAGTCCCTGGGATGTGGGTCAAGGAAGAGAACTAGCCACAGATACATATTGAATAAATCCCAATTTATAGCTTAAATTGTTTAAGTCGGACTTCCAAAATTTGCAGCCAAAGGTCCTGGTTGATACAAGAAAATTGTTCAGTGTTATAGACATGTAGAGAAGATAGCAATTCATTCTGCTTCTGCAGATGGATATGAGGGAAGGTTTCAGGGTAGAAGGGATGCTTGAAGTGTACTCAGGAGTTTCCCAGGGAAACAAAAGTGAGGAAAGTCATCTGGAGAAGTAGGAAGAGACTCCAGGTTGCTCTGGAGTGGGTAGACAGTGCTAGGATGCTCAGAGGAGAGAGCAAATAGCCCAGTGCAAGTTATGCCTTATTAAGGAATCTGGATATTTTTAGGCCAAAAGAAATCATGCACTGTTTGAATGCAGGAAAGTGGCACGATTAGATCACAGTTTAGAAAGGCCAATATAGTTAGAAGGATGGGCCTAGTGTAGTTAGGAATTGGCTGACTGAGTCCATCTAAGGTCAGCAGACAGTAAGGATGTTGTAACAGTTCACATAAGACCTGACCAGAGTTCAAACAAGAGCTGGCTGCCCCAGATCTGCCCGTGTGACCTGCCGGTGTGACATGCTTCTAGAACATTATCAGTGCTTCAGCTGGCAAACCAATCAATGATTAGTATTATTAGAGAGGGCATGTTAGAGGGAACACTTAGAAAACTCTGCTGTGCTAAGGTTACCACATAAGAAGTGATGGGATGCTCAATTCTTTTAGATAGTAGTATTAATGGTCTGGTGCTTATATAGCACTTAATGGCCATAATTCTCTGCAGACGTTATGTAATTCATCCACTTAGCCTCCTGTCCAGCTCCTGGGAAACCTTTTCCAGCAAGACAGTCTGTCCTTTCAGTTCCTTCAGGAAGATTAAAGTCCCAGAGCAGCCCTGATACTTTCTTTCTTTCAGAAACTGTCAGAGCAGAATTTGGATGTGGATTTCAAAGACTAAGGATGGCCTCCCCCTAATCTCCCATTATTTATTCTATCATTCTTCAGAAAATTTTGAGCAACCAGCGTGTATCAGGAATGGTGCAGGACATTGGGGATATATTCTATTTGGGAGTAAAGAGAAAGACAGGCTTTGTGTGACTCTGTCCTTCCTAGAATTGTGTCTGACCCATAATCACAGCAATGATAATGATTTCAATGATGACAATATTATAAAAAAGAACATCAACTTCCATCATGCTTATTGCATGGTGCCAGAAACTGCTCTGAAGCTCGTACAGCAGGTTCTTGAAAGCTGCTTGCCGAGTGAATGTGCTTACCAGCTGCTGTGTGCTGCCAGACGTCTTTATGTGGGTCTTACATGTACCTTTGCAGGTGGAGTATGTCAGTTCTCTCCTGGTGTCTGAGTCCACATTCACGCCAACACTGCCTTTCATGTTTTACATGCTCGGATACATCCATTTCTGTCTTTACGATTTCATGAGACAGAGCCCTCATCTCTTTTGCCTCTTACTTGGTAAAGGGGTCCAAAACTCAAATGTCTGGCAGGTAATATAAGTGTGCGAAACAGTCAAGTTTAAGAGGATTGAATGATGGATTAGTTAGCAAATGGGAGGGTACAGGCATTGTCTAAAAGCATCATTAAAATCTGGCCAAAGAAAACACATTTGTTTGTCTCTAGGCGAACATAAAATAAAGGGTATACTGGATTTTGGGACTGTGGATAAAGATGTACCTTCTAGGATAATGTAATATCATGGAAGTCAATGGAATATGGTTTCAAGAAGAAAGTGGGGGTCAGTGGTGTCACATGTTGGTAAGAAATGAAAGGCAAGGATTGAAGAAAAGTCATTAGACTTGGCCATCAAAAAGTTAATAGTAACATCTTTAAGAGCACGTCCTTTACTAATATAAAATAATGAGAGCACAAGGCAACTTTTAAGGAGTTAAAGAGTAACACAAGCTACATACCCATAGAGTGGTTAAAATTAAAAAGACAACAAACACAAAGTATTGACAACAATTTAGAGCAAGTGGCATTTTCATTCACTGCTGGTGGTAGTGTAAATTAGCTTAAGCATTTTGGAAAACTGGCAATATCTACTGAAGCTGAATATTTACATAACACATGACCCAGCAATTCTAGTTCTAGATATAGGCTCAGCAGAAATGAATGGGTATGTGCTCCAAAAAGCATGTCGAAGAATGTTCACACTAGCTTTGTTTTGGGGTCATAATAGATTCATGGGCATTGATTATATTGTAAATAGTTTAGTTACAAACAAATAAAAGGTGCCACACCAAAAAACAAAAAACAAAAAAACCACATTTGCAGGCCAGTCTCAGCCCTTGTAGGTTACTGGGTTACAGCCCTTGAATTTGTTGCATTTGCCATTTCCTTGATTAAATAGATTATCTTTGCGCCTTCAGCTTTCAATCTTACTCTGCTCTGCACAACCAGAGTGCAGAATGATAAGTCAAGTTTTACCCATTAAGCATTAATTTAAAATAAATACTAATAATATTTCCTTAGCAAGTTGCCGTGTGTGTGCATAAGTGTGTGTAAAATAGCATTTCATTATATATATTAATGCAGTAATTATTTCCCAACTGTCAATATGGACCTGGGGTAGAAGCTCTGTGGAGCTCTTAATTTTGGAGATCAAAGAAAACAAGCTTGAGGAAAGAATTCAACCTGGCATTTTTAAAGTGGAAAGAAACTTAGGCTGAGGAGATATGCCAAGATTTTATGTGATAGGTAGGATAATAACAGTAGCCACATATCACATTTTATATTTTATAAAATGTTTTAAAATACATTTTTTCATTTCATCCTCAGAACCTCCCATTAAGTTATTATCTCACTTCACAGATGAAAACACTGAGGCACAAAGGTAGCCCAAATGCTACCTTTCATACCTGTCCTTAATTGGTGGTGAACTCTTTCAGCACAAACTATGATTTATTTCTCTAATTATGCTTGAGAGATGCTCAAAAAGTGTGATATCATGAAAAAAAAGCAGTTTTGGAGATAAAAAGAAATTTTGGAGGTAGGCCAACATGGGTTCAAATCTCACTTGAGTGATAGTCTCTCATTTTAATTCTTTGAGCCTCCTTTGCTACAGGTAAATTATGGAAAAGCTAAAACCTATTATGACCAGGTTTTGGGGGGAGGGAAGTGAGATTATATGTGTACATTACCCAGTTGAGTACGTGATATTTAGTAGAGCCTCCAAAAACAATAGCTAATTATTGCTACAGTATTTATGACCTATTTTTCTCCTTGATTCTCTTTGGGACATGTACATTTTAGAAGATGTGTCATTTTAGGACACTAACACCATGGTTCATAAATGGTTCCATAACCACTCTGACTTTCAGTCTACTTATTCAATAATCAATATTACCCTTTTTTGTGGCATCATGAAAGAGTTTCTTTTTCTATTATTACACCTGTGTGAGACAGCCTGAGCTAACCTGCTTGACTGAAGGTTACCATGGGAACAGTTTCTGGGACCTACTATGGTGACGAGTTTAGAGACCTGTGAAGCTGCCTGGTTGATGATAGACTCGGGAGGAGGTGGGTCCACCATCCAGAAAGCCATCACATACATCTGTTCTTGACAGTCCAATGATCAGGCAAGTTCTGAAAATGCGTGACCTTCTTCTGGCTTAATATGTTATGAAAAATAGGGGTCTCTGACAGGTCAATTCTGTGAAACAAGTGTTATTTTCAATAACAAGTGTTACTTCAACATGCAATACTGACAAACATTATTTTGCCTGAATTTTTAAATTCTCTACCCTGCTTCTTTATCCCTAACAGTATTGATAGTTTTTAAGTGGTTTTACCTCAGAAAGATGCTTGTAAAAATGTAGCTGTCCCACTTATAGAAAGATAATGTGAAAGATAAAGGCGCTAATCAGTTATTTTAGAATTGATGAGTTCAGTTGAATTTCCCCACAGGCAGGAAGTGTCTCTCCAACTGTGATACCAGTTAATTAAATCCTGAGGATAGTTAACAAAGAGTGCCTTCTGCTTAGAAACACATAGTTCACAGCCTATTTAGGTGTGATCCTTGTGACCTTTTGTAAGCACTGCCCTTCAACTCCCCTCCTCGTTGAGTTAGCATTGTCAACAACAGAACTTTCAGATCTTTAAAGCAAATTGTTTCCTGTTTCCTGTATCCTCCACCATCACTGGGATTTTATGATTTTCCTGGAGGACTGATCCCTCCATGCCGGATAAATTAAAGCCCAGAAGTCAAGGGAGATGAAGTGCTGTACTTTACACACATGCTTTGCTCAATGTGTACTTTCATGTAGTTTTAAAAAAATTGGTGGCACAGTGGTTAAGAATCCACCTGGCAATGCAGGGGCACGGGTTCGAGCCCTGGTCCGGGAAGATCCCACATGCCACAGAGCAAATAAGCCCGTGCGCCACAACTACTGAAGCCCACGTGCCACAACTACTGAAGCCCGTGTGCCTAGAGCCCATGCTCTGCAACAAGAGAAGCCACCACAATGAGAATCCCGCGCACCACAAGGAAGAGCAGCCCCCGCTCACCGCAACTAGAGAAAACCCGCGCTCAGCAACGAAGACCCAACGCAGCCAAAAATGAATAAATTAAATAAATAAATTTTTAAAAAATTAAAAAAAATTTTTTTTAATTGAGTGCCTGCTGTATGCTTGGTGCTGAAGATATGATGGTGAAGAAAAGAAATTTGGTCCTGGTTCCAGTGGTGCTTGGAGTCTACAACAGAAGAGAAGAAATATACCATTTTAAATAATTACAAGTGAAAGAGGCATTGTACAGAAGTGAATGATGATAAAAGAGGACCTAGCAACAGGATCTAACCTAGAGTAAGAGTCTATACAGGTAAGTACAGGCTACAGTAAGAGATGGCCTGCTGAAGATTTAGAGAAAAAATATGATGTGTGAAGAACAGTGTATATGAAGATTTGGGGGCTGGAGAAAGCACAATGTATTTGAGAAACCAGAATAACATCAGAATGGCCAAGAGTGGAAGCTAGATCATAGGATACTTTCTAAGTCCTTCTAAAAAAGGTGAGGCTTGGGCTTCCCTGGTGGCGCAGTTGTTGGGAGTCCGCCTGCTGATGCAGGGGACGCGGGTTCGTGCCCCGGTCCGGGAGTATCCCACATGCCGCGGAGTGGCTGGGCCCGTGAGCCATGGCCGCTGAGCCTGCGCGTCCGGAGCCTCTGCTCCGCAGCGGGAGAGGCCACAGCGGTGAGAGGCCCGCGTACTGCAAAAAAAAAAAAAAAAAAAAAAAAGTTGAGGCTTATTGCTCAAGGCAATGGGAAGCCACTTACAGCTTATTAAGCAGGGGAGTGAAACAGATTTGCATTCTGCAATAGAAGCAAAACATTTATTATGTTAACTGCTGGCTCCAAATTCCTATTAGGGGAACTTTTAATGAAAAAATACTTGATAACGAACCACTTGGGATAGGACACACTCTAAACGTATGAGCAGAGGAATCTAGGCAAATGAACAAAAACAAACAAAAAAAGACAGTCAAACTAGTATTCAAGTTACAAAGAAAAGAATGGCCTTATTCCAGAAAGTAAGGGAGAGAGATAAGAGAGGAGGGGCTGGAAAAAAAAACATGGAGAGAGCTTCCCTGGTGGCGCAGTGGATGAGAGTCTGCCTGCCGATGCAGGGGACGTGGGTTCATGCCCCGGTCTGGGAAGATCCCACATGCAGCAGAGCAGCTGGGCCTGTGAGCCATGGCCGCTGAGCCTGCGCGTCCGGAGCCTATGCTCCACAACGGGAGAGGCCACAACAGTGAGAGGGCCGCGTACCGCAAAAAAACAAAAAACAAAAAAAAGAAACATGGAGAGAAGAGCCAGCATGATGGTGTGATATTGGGATGCAGGAGGGGCAATCAGCTAACAGAAATATCCAGATGATGAGGAGGTCAAAGAGCATTTTAAAACTGGGAAAGCCTAATGTTTCACTTGAAGTTAGCATTTTGAATGCTAAACATTTCTCCATCTCCCCAAACCCCAATCTTTACTAATGTTTGTGACATTCACACGTGTTTTGTGTGAGTGGCTCATTAGTGTGACTTGATGAAGGGGCTGAGTTTCACATCCATGTGTTAGGACACAGAAATGGTCATCGTAGAAGTTGGTGGATGCCTGAGGGAAGAGGAAATTGTGAGAATGAAAACCTCCTCCAAACTGACAAAAATCCCAAGGGGATTTGAACACTGGAAATGGGAAAGGATTTAAAGCCAATTTCATTTAGGTCTCAGGGTGGGTAGGAGGATCTTTCTGGTTACAGTACAGAGAGCTGGTTGGTAAGGACAGGCAGATGTAGGGTGTGATGGTAGTGTTCTAGGAGAGAAATGATGGCAGCTAGGAACAGCATGATGTCAGGAGAAATGTAGAACTTTTGTTCTACAAAAGTAGAGCAAAAATAGAAATGCAGAACTTAGTGACTTGAAATCTGATTGGTTGTAGGTTGCTTGTGGGGTTGATTTTACACACAAACTCACACATTACCATTATCATATATGAAAACGACTGCAGGCAAACAGAGATTAGCAGGGTGGGAAGAAGGTGATGTGTATAATTAGTTCAGTTCAGTTTGATACACAACGACTATAAGATGCATGTGGGATATCCAAGTGCAAATGCCAAGTGGCTGATGAGCTATACGCATCCAGAATTCAGAAGAGAGGTCTGGATCTAATACTTGGAAGAGATCGCAGGAGAGATGGTAGCTGAAGCCCTGGGAATCGAGGAGATACGGCAGCGTGGTAACACAACTACTACTATTAACAGTGCTTACTTTTACTAAGAATCTACTTTGTGTTAAGAACTTTTTAGGCATTACTTTGCTTAATCCTTTTAACAACCCTCTAAGATAGGTATTATTATTTGCATTTTCCCAATTTGTAATTGAGTCTCAGAAAGCTTCAGTAATATGGCCTAAGGTCACATGCTTTTATGTGGTGGGCGTGAGAGTTAAATCCATGTTTCTCTGATTTCAAAGTCTGTCCAATAACCATGACACTCCACTTCAAGCTTGTGCCACAGACTGTCTTTTAATTCATTCCTCTGCAACCATGTGGCATGAACATCACTTCAAGATGACTCATCTTTATTACATGGTGTGGGCGGTTACAGGACATTCAGGTGTAGTGGAAAGAATAGTGACTTAAATAGAGCTCAACATGAATACCAGTTCCATTACATATGGACTACCCCGTAGAGACCTCAGGGAACCTTAGTATCCTTGTCTAGAAAATGGGAAAAGAATGCCTATCTTACAATGTTGTTGTGATTAAAATGAAAAAAATGGAATTAAGATACTTGCCATATTTTATGTCTTGCACATACTACGCGCTTAATTTTTTTTTTCTTTTTTTGCGGTACGTGGGCTTCTCACTGCTGTGGCCTCTTCCATTGCGGAGCATAGGCTCAGCGGCCATGGCTCACGGGCCCAGCTGCTCCACGGCACGTGGGATCCTCCCAGACCGGGGCAAGAACCCGCGTCCCCTGCATCGGCAGGGGTACTCTCAACCACTGCGCCACCAGGGAAGCCCTAAGCGCTTAATTTTGATGGTTTAAAAAATGGCAATTACACTTAATGAATCTGGCTAAGGAAGCTCTTGTTAGCTGCATTGCAAAGCTTTCTGAATACCATTAGAAACTGAATAGATAATAAAAGAAATTTAAGTTTTCACTTGTGTAAGAACCCTCAACATCATAATAAAACTCTAAAATGATAATCATGCAATTTTTCAACGTGTATTTTTCAGGAACAGTGGTAGCTCAGATTTGCTGTTACTTGAACTAGTTATAGATATAATTCAATTAGAAATATTATTTTTTCTTGTCATAGTAAAATAGCTTCTAAACAAGCCTAACTCTCTCTTATTTCTCCTTTCCTCAAAATACTGAATTATTAAGAGTAAGAGAATTACAAAATTACAGTCTTGAAGAAACAATAGGATTATGAAGAGTAAGGAGCATATAATTTAGGGTAAAAATTTGTCTTATTAGATTGTTGAACAAAGGCAAGTTATATAGCCTCTCTGAGACAGTTTTCTCATCTGTAAAATGGGGTTACTACTTCCTTTAACTATACTTTTGTGATGACCATATTGGATAATGTTTGTAAATTACCTGGCACAGCTGAGTGCATTCTGAATGCCCAATAAACAGCACAGTTCTGGTCATGTGAATGTTCTGGGTTTAAAACCTTGGGGAAAAATACCACTGAGCTTATTATTCACTAGCCAATAAAATCCAGATTCTTTAGTGTGACCCCTAAAGCCTTTCATAATCTGTCCCTAATTTACCGTCTCATCTGATCTGTCACTATTTCTCTGTCAAGAACTCCATGAACCTCACAGACTAGTCGAACTCCCCATTCCATTTGCCTAGGGGCTTTCTTGCCTCTTTTGTCCTATTGATGTATTCCTTCTGCCTGAAATATCCCTTCCCTCACTTCGAATATCCAATTCTGACACTGTATCTCTATCAAATACCACCTTCTTTGAGACATCTTTGTGACCACCTCAGACAGAATCAGTCTCTTCCTGTAATCCACAGCCCTCTATCTAAATCTCTCCCAGAACACATCACTCTGTACGTGGGATCATACGAGTCTAGTAACAGGCAGATTGCCCTTACAGTAGGAAGTGCAAATAATTTCAAAAGGCTCTTTTATCAAGATCCTGCTCTCCTCACTTTAAGTATTCATAACATCTACTTAAACCATTTGAGGTTAACATTTTACATATTCATCTTCATTTCACAACGTTAACTTTAAATTGTCACCATTTCTTACTTTCCACTGCGTGAATACTGTTCAGCCAGCACTGATGCTATGTTGAATTACAAGAAGGCTGGAACAACAATCTGATATTTATGTTTTATAAATGAAGCTCAAAAATATCTTTGTCTTTGGGAACAGCTGTAAAGAGACAGTATGCAATTTACCGCACCAAATGAAAGCATTCCATTCTTTGGGAAAGGATGGCATTTCTGTAAATCATGCTGTGGTATTTGGTGAGGAAATATCATTACTTTTACTTGACATACTGAACTTGTTGTTAATTGGCATTTCATCATTAAAGAGTTTCTTATTGCCCTGTACAAGATGTAATTTAAAAGGTGAAAAACAGAAATGCTTGAAATAATTTTAAAAGGTGGTTTTTACCATTAGACCATTTTGATGGTACAGAATCTAATGGTAACCGTGAATTTTTTTTAATACGATTCTGTACAGAAATGTTTAAACCTCTTTCTGTATCTTTTCTTACTATTTTAGTTTCTGTTCTTAAAGGCAGCAGCTATTATCGGTGGCCCGATACAAGTACCTCACGCCAATCTCCATAAATCTACACAATTTATGTTAAACAAAAGATCTTTAGTTACACAGCTTTTATTTGGTTCATAATAAAGTCTTAATAAAGTCGTAGCATGCAATACTTCTACAGGCCATGGCTGAATGTGAAATCCATATGATTTTTTAAAAATTAATATCATGCGCTTTAAGTTCTGAAACACACCTTTCCTTTCTTGAACACCCTGAAATATAATACTTATAATCAATAGTAATTTTCCATTTGCTAACTACTCTATTTCTATTTCCTCTTCCTTGAATAATATTCCACTTCTCCCTTCTTCTCTATCTCTTTTTTTCCCCATTTTTTTCTCCCTTCATATTACTGCTCATGGTCTGTCTTGTGCTGTGTTTGGTTAGTTCTGTGTATAAATTTCCTGTAGATTTTAAGCTCCTAAAGACAGAGAATCGGACCTCACTTATTATCTATCACAGAATCTAACAGAGTACTTTGCTATTTGGAACTTAATAAATATTTATAAGCTGAAATCCATCCATTTATCCATTCATCCACCTATCTTATTTTTACTGAGCCTTTAACAACATATTCTTACTGTCTCTTCAGCCTATTCTTCTGTGTCAGATTATTTCTTATTACAGCTCAGTTTCTGTATTATTATGGCAAAGTCATATTACCGTATTTTAGAAATAAAAGAATACTTGGCCAAACTAAGAAAGCTATTAAGGAGAGAGGCAAGGAAGTAAGTGGTGAGAAAGCAGGAATTAGACACAGAGGTAAGACTAAAGGAATATAAAGAAAGAATGGGTGAGAGATAATGAAGAAAAAGTGTAAACTGGGAATAAGTAATAATGAACAATAACACAGTGGCAGAATAAGACTGACATTTTGTATGTTTGCTGGTCATGACTCTATCTGTGTTATTATTTAATATCTGATAGAGAAAAAAATCAAACTAAAGTTTGGTTAATAGCTCAATTGTTTCCTTATCTACCTTCCACTTTGTTTTTTTTCTCCTATGACTGTGTTATAATTTGTTTCTGACTTACAGACAATATATTTTTAAAGACTCATGGATGCATCATTAATAAATCATATGTTGCTATGGAAACTAATAGAGATTTAATCATCTAACTGCCCATGCAGAGGCCGCCCATCCACTTGGCTAAGATGGTGCCACAGAGATTCAAATATTGGATGAGAGATTGGACTTCCAGACCACTTTCAATTCATAACTTCAAAGAGTTATGAATTAATAAAAGCTGAACCTATGAGTAATTTCTAAGAATATTAAGAGATGCATGCCAGATTTCCTTTTAGGTCATAAGTATCCAGGATCTGTTTTCTTCAAAATGATAATCTCTCTCAAGCCTTTTCCATTAGCTTAAGCTTCAAGGGAACAAATCATGAACATTTACTGGAAGAATTTAATAATACTTTGTGATAATTCAATACTGTATTTTCCAAATACATTGCTGCGTAATTTACAATGAATATGATTAATTATATATATTTAGTACATAACAGTATGATTTTCTGTTTCATTGGAATAAGGAAAACCACTAACTTGATGCATTTATTTAGGTGAATGCATCTACTTCTTTGTGTATTCCCTTTAGCATTCAGAGTGACAAAGAGATTTTTACTTACCAGGTAATTACAATTAAGCCTGTACTAACTGCTGTAATTAAAGAGAGAAAAGAATAGTAACAGTAGTAATAGCTAGCATATATTAAATACCTAATATATGCCAGGGTTTGTTCTAGGCATTTTAGATTAATTATGCCTAATCCTTAAAGCAATATTTAGAGTTTACTATTATTAGTTTATCAATAACTAGGAAGCAGAGGATGGAATTCAAATAATAATTTGTAATGCTTACTTGGTGTTGGTTACAAGAGCACGATTATGAGCAAGGGAGACTTGTTCAGCCCTCACAAAGATTAATTCTAAATGAGCATCAAATATTATGATGAGATGCACAATGTACTCTGATAGCAAGAACACCTTTACCTAGTGATGATGAAGTTGATGCTTGAAAGATTATCAGGAGTCAGTGGCCAACAGGCTGGAGTGTAGGGGACGTTTCAGGCAAGAGGGGCTGGGAGCAGCAGTGTGTTTAGGGACAGAGGACAGCACAGCATCTTCAAGGAACAGGAAGGGACTTGCAGGTCATGTCCAGGTGTTTGGGACCGTTGAAGTGTTCTAAGCATCAGAAGGTCATGATTAGAGAACAAAAGAACTAGCAGTGGTATGGAGCTCGGATGGGGAGAGGGCAAAATGAAGCAAGAGATCAATTAGAAGGCTATGGCAATAAGCAAGACTTATCTGGACTTGGCAGTGGAGAAAGAGACTAGGGTGGAAATGAGAAATCTATTAAGGAAATATCAGTAAAGTCCCAACTAGCTGTCGGAGTACGAAGGAGCCTTGGAGATTATGTTGTCCAAACTCCTTAATACAGATGAGGAAACCCAAGGCTGGGAAGTGGGAAGGGGCCTGCCCAGGGGTAACTGCCTGGTTAGGGGAAGACTCCTATTGAATGCACATCTTCTTGAATCCACTCCAGTGATATTTCCATGATGATATTTTGTCCTCCCAAACCTACCAAATCAATTAATTTTTTTCCCATTTCTACCATAAGAAATAAAGCTTCCTTAAGTGGACTTTCTGTAGAGATACAAGGCAAAGTTGGCTCTTAGATGAGTGGGCAGAGTGGAGGCAATTGTTGTATATAAGTGATTACTTTCCAAGGGGAAATGGAGACTGCCTGCAGAGTTTATCATTTTTTGATAACAAACGAACAAATTAAAAACAAAAAATTGAGAATTTTTTCACTGCATTTAGTCACAAACATACCAAAAATTATTATATCGTGAGAGAAATAGCTTCAGTGAATATAGTGCTTTGGTAGGGCTTCTCAAAATTAAAAGGCGTATGAATTCAAATGGTCTGGGATGGACCCCAAGCGTCTGCATTTCTAATAAGCTCCCAGGTGGTAGTAATGCTCTTCGTTCATAGAACACACTTTGAGTAGCAAAGCCTTACTTTTCAAAGTTTTTACTCGCAGGTTGCAGGCATGAATGGGTTAATCAGCAAGGTCCCGAGCCATGTAGGATAAGCCGAGAGTCTAAGCAAGTCAGTGCCTCTAACCAGGAGGCATTTGCAGTGTGAAAACAGGTGACCCAGTGGACAAGATAATTTGCTGATAAACCATTGTGAAGCCGTCTTCAGAAGAGGTGGCTTTTACCACTGGGGTAACACAAAGATGAGGCTCAGAGGCTTAAAATGAACCAGGAGAAGCGCTAGCCATACGCTACCACAGTTGACACATCTGCTTGACAGCCTGGGTGTCCCCCTGGGAGCACTGAACTCTGCATTAGGTACCTGAGTTGAAATCCTGTTACTTAGCTTTATGATCTAGGTTAACCTACTAAAGATTACGGGCCTTGGTTTCACTCAATTTTATTTTTAAGCTTCAGTTTTTGTCAACTTTATCTTTAGAATAACTCAGAGATGATAATGACGTAATATGCCCGGAAACTGTATGTTACACAGTAGGTGTTCAAAAGAATTGAAGGAATGTGCGTTTGAAAATTGCGTGGGTGAATCGTTCAAGCCTTGGATCTAAATATTCTTTTTCTCACCCCAGGTCTGCAAAATTCATGAAGCAACTTTCGTATCAGGCAGTTAAATGTGATTCTTTTCGCATGGAAATGGTCTGTGAAAGAGTCAGAAAAGAGTGTTGCATCTGTATATTTCTGGGTTTGTACGGGTTGTGTCACATCAGATTTAAATCTAGAAAGAGCAACAGGCAGAGGTGATGAACTCCATGTAGCAAAGGCAGAAAGCTTGGACTTTAAGAATGAAATTGAACAATTATAGACAAAAAGACAAAATTTGTGCACTTGATATAACATCAAGTTTTCTGTAAAGCAGTCACATCATTATGGCCAGATGATCACAGGATGAAACTGAGACGGCAAAGGCAGGAGAGAATCTTAATTACCTTGGGGAAAAAGCTCAGCTACGTCTGGCTGAGGGTTTCCAACACCCAGGAGAGACAAAACTAATAAATAAACTACAGTATAAAACTCCTGCATTGTCAGGGCTGCTGCTTAGTAATTCACTGTAATTCAATATGTAATTAGAGGAAATTTCCTGAATGCAGAATACTGTCATGCAGCATTGCTCAGAGAATTTGCAAAAACAGCAGGGGACATAAGACATGGACACAGATATACAACATTGGGAAGAAGACATGATCAATAAGAGCGGGGAACAAAAGGAGAGATAATATTCAGGTGGGGCAATCAAAGAATGTTTCACATAGGAAGTGGTATTTCCTTGAATCATAAGTCATTAAATTCAAAATTTAAAGGGATCTTGGAAATAATGAGTCTGATCCCTTGGGCTAGTGAAAATGGTGAGGAAAATTTGTTAGAGGTAGACTGTATTGAGTACAGAACCCGATTAAGTTCAAAAGTTTTACTCAGTGGTAGCACGTGGCACATGAGAAGAAGCAATGAGAGACAAGGAAAAAGGCTAGATTAAAGCAAATGAAGAAAAGTCTTGGATGCCAGGCTAAGAATTTGAACACTGTGAGCAGGAAACCATTCAACAAGTGTTTTATAGAACCTACTGTATAAGGCCTTCCTCTAAGCCCAGACAGGTTATGTCAATTCCCTATTCTTTGCCACCCTTTTATAATCAGTGCATTTTGCTAGACAGGGGAAAATAGAATAGGCAAAACTATAACCCTGGATGGATTCTTTTAAATAAGATTCCATATTACTCAGCTATAAAAAAAAAATGAAATGATGCCATTTGCGGCTACATGGATGGACCTAGAGATTATCATACTAAGTAATTCAGAAAGAGAAAGACAAATACCATATGATATCGCTTACATATGGAATCTAAAATATGACACAAATGACATTACGAAACGGAAACAGACTCACAGACATAGAGAACAGACTTGTGGTTGCCAAGGGAAGGAAGTGGGGGGCGGGGGGGCGGCAGAGGGTTGGATTGGAAGTTTGGGATTAGCAGATGCAAACTATTATATATAGGATGGATAAACAACAAGGTCCTACTGTATAGCACAGGGAACTATATTCAATATCTTGTAATAAATCATAATGGAAAAGAACATGAAAAAGAATATATATGTATGTATAACTGAATCACTTTGTTGTACAGCAGAAATTAACACAACATTGTATATCAACTATACTTCAATTAAAAAAAATAAGATTCCATAAGGAAAATTCCTAGTATTAGAAAAAACATCCTATTTTAAACATGAACTGTAACCAATTTACATTGGGATGTACTAAGCAGAGGAAGTGCATATGTATGTAATGCTTGGCATTTCATTATCTTATAGGCTAAAGAAATGAACTATACATCATATGTTTTAGATTAGTTCCACATTGCTATAATATTGCTGCAGATTTGTGACTCTGTTGTTATAGTCACCACAAGTAAACACAATTTAGATTTTTTGAAAACTGAAATCATGATCTCAATGAAAACAGAAGTAATGTTTACTCAACTGGAATTATACTTCAAAATGAAATAAATATTTTCTGAGAAGACATATGAAATCCACAATTTCTCTTTTATCAGTGACAATCCTTTTGAAATGAACATGGCATAAGACACTGAATCCTTAGTTTCAAAAGAACCAGCAATCCAACCTACCTATATTGTTCTATTTTGTTTGAAGAGAATAAGATGCAACCCACTTATGTTGCCGGCAGTTTAGCTCTCAAAAACTGCGTCCTGGGTCCTTTATTTGTGTGTAGCAAATAACAGTTACAAGGCATAGGTTTGTGACTAATTCAAGAATCAGCTTTTGGATGCATCCATCAGGAATTCTACCAGGAATTCATTAGCTGGCTTTACGTTTAGTAATTCCTTCCTCACGGAGCGCGTTATCTTATTCCTAGAGCTAATTTTGTGTCAGCGCTGCCTTGGTCATCCAAACCTTTGCCATCTTTCTTGATCAAGTGAGATCAGAGAAGGCTGGTGGTAAAACAGTTAAACTCATAAATGTGGCAGCATTCAAAGCCAAGGTGGCAGAGTCCTGCTGAGTCTGATATCTTGCTTTTCACTCACATTGCTTTGCCTTTTTATTCTCTGTACATGGGCTGGAATTGAGCAATAAGACGCTGCTGTGATTCTTTTTTTTTTCAGATTTACTTATGCACAGTTTTGGAACTGAATATTCATTCTTTGACATTGACATTTACACTTTCTCCTGCCTTTCCCCCCAGACATCCATTGGCAAAGAGAAAAGCATGGCCATTGGTTGTTATCCTGTTTCACTTGCTGTAAGAGTTGCGTGGTAAGAGTCAACCATGCATCCATATGGCTGGTTCTCTAACTGAAACCTTATTTTTTCCAGGCAGCCCTCTGCTGGGGGGCTTGATGATTCATATGCTGTATGTAGGCTGCAAGAAGCAAATACCAAAGGAGTCACTGGAGGTTGGGCCACTCGCTGTGAGCCAACATGCCAGGGAGGGGGGTGGCACAAATGATGCATGGTAATTATCCCAAGCATGAGTAATGTAGGATCCTTGCAGGTGTTGCTTTTTTTTTTTTTTTTTTTGTCTTCTGGCGATAACAAGAAAAGAGGGAAGTAAAACTTGGCCTGCTCTTTACAAGTTTGCTTACACAGGAGAGTCTTTCTTAAACACTCCTTGCTGGAGCAAGGAGACGGATCTTGGTGACACCTAAAGGGATCTATTCCTACTTTGCCTTTGAGCTCCAGGTAAATAAGAGAAGGCTGTCTGATTCTCCCATTATTTTAGCTGTTTCAGCAGCTACTGCTCTGTGGGGCCTCTAGCCCCCATCTCTTTGGAGGGGACTAGAAGGTTTTAAAAAGCATGTTTTTCTCACTATGCTGCTTCTAACAATTCCCTTTACCCTGACCCGGAGACTTTAATGACAGAGGTGTGGGCATATTAGTAAAATTTAAACCTCAAGTAACATAAAATGTATATGGTTTCAAATACAAAACCCAAAAGTTTAAGAAAAAAGTTTGGGATTATTTATTCCTTTACAAGTTGAACACTAGAATAATCTACTGAGGAAGTAGGCTCTGTTATGCATGGTTCTAAATAGATTAATGCCATATTAATGAGGCATTAGAGTCCTAAGTGATTCACTATTTTAAAAACCTATGCATTTAGCACTTTTTATTAATATGCTACAAATTCTACTTTGCAAATATCCATTTCATAAATGCCCTCTGTCCCAGAAGAAATAAATTTATCTAAGTTGGATTTGGCAGACGTGTTTCCGTTGAGCTGTTTCTGTCCCTCCTGTTTTGACATTTGGCTGAGTTTTGTTCCAGACCTGTCAAAGGCCTACCCTAGGGAGATAAGGATTAATTAATTGAAGATAACTTACAGTGCAGGAACCAAGCAGAAATTTGCAGAACTTGTTTGTGTCAGTTCAGATTGGAGCATTTTAGTGGAGCATTTTTTTTTTCTGAATGGAGATACCAAGATATATTTTGTAAAATAGATAAGAGTAAAGATTATCCATTGGTTATGGGCACATAATTAATTGTTCGTTAGAAAAGGGGGGAGGAAATCTTACTTAGCTATAACTTGATTTAATGTTAGGTTAAGTCATATGAAATTTATGATATTTAACAAAATACGTCTTTGAAACTGGATGCTTTGAAAATAAAAACCAAATAACGTCAGCCCTTCCACTTCCATACAATAAATGCTTCTTGGATACCTACATTTTTTTTCCCATTCTAAGTCTGTGTACTTTATTTATGTGGGCTCTAAACCAGCCACTTATCAAAGCACATAGAGACACAGTGATAGACTGTGAATTGAAATACAAAAATATTGAGTGAACGATCAACTTAAAAATAATAATTAATTTCCATGAGTCCCATTATTTTCATAAAGGAAATATATAATCATGGTATAAAAATTAAGGATATACAGGAAAGAAAATGTTAACAACAAAGGGAAAAAAAATCCCTCATAAATCCATCACCCAGAGGTAACCACTGTCATATTTCCTGACTCTTTCACCATGTTACTATTCTTTAATAAAAATGGGATTATGCTTCTTTATAACATGCTTTTACAAATTAGCATGCGGGAAAGTCTCTGCACATCAATAAGCATTCTCTGCTTTTATGTAAGTGACTGTATAGTATTCCACTTTGGGGTGCTTGAAACTTTATAGGGTTTGCCAACTGCACAGCCCATAAGGAGGCAAGAAGTCCTATGCTCCGCAGTAATTACTAATCAAAGGTTAGTCTGTGGGACAATGCCAGTGTAATAATATTTATTAATCATCTGGGACAAAGTAGGCACATCAGTTAAGGGTAAGCATAGAAATCATTTATCACAATTTGTTACAGAATGTAACAACAATAAACAAACTGGAGCTTGTATTTTATATATCTGCTTTAACTTAATTTAACTTTTCATACATTTGTTTTTGATGGATGTATTGGTCCATGTAGATTGGGGGAAGGGAACTTGTTCCTTTAACATAGATAGTTCAAAGGTGAAACCAATTTTGCTAGATGCACTAGAACTTCTCAGCGTGGAATCACAGTCTGAGCCAATGGCTGGCTAATAAGAATGTTTTAAATAATATAGCCACTAAAATTTGGGGGAGAATGGGTTAGTATTTTGGAAAGCACGTGCTCTGCTCTCCATGGTACTGAACCATTCATTTATCACTAGAGCCTGGTTATTTCTTCTAACTTTGGATAGCTGATTACTCTGTACTAAATTTTCTCAGATATTTAGCATCAGGAGAAAGAAGAAAAAGTGGTTATATAGACTGGGAAATATAGAGAAAGAGAAAAATTGATAGAGGTAAAGAGGCATTTTAGAAGGAGATTGCCAAGGAGAAAGGAGATGTTTTATGAATTCATTTACTAAAAACTACTGTCAATCTTAGCCAAAATGCTAAAAGATCAACAGATTTATATCCCATGTGGTGCAAAGCTGCATCAGGATTGACAGTAATAAATAAATTATTTTTGAAAGAATGACAAATTACTAAGCAAGCAGAGACTGCATGACTCATGTTATGTCAGTTACACAAAAATTTTTATGGGGTTTCTTTGCTTTAGTTTTCAAGATAGGTGAAAACTGTGTTTTGTAAAAATATCCTAAATCATACAGAACCATGCCTTATAAATCATTATTTGAATGGCTAATTTCACATACTTTTGGAAAGTATGTCATAATCTTGATAGTTACAATTACTTTTATCCTCTGATAGGTGGGAAGGTCTATTATCCCATCTCAGCTTCCTGCCCACTTATTATGATTATGGGAGACGTTCCATATATGATAGTGACTGAATAATCTGATCAGATCTTCTATGCTTATACAAGTTAAGTTAGAGAGAAATTAGGGACATTGGTATCTTCAGGAGCTATGCCAACAGAGACACTTGAGAGAAGTATGAGAGCAGGAGCTGTGTCCTGTAGCACAGCTGCTAAAGCTTCTTTGCAGTAACTCCTATTATTTTGAAATTGGCCGTGTCTGTGGTTCTTACAACCTAAAGGGACAAAATTATAGATATAATTTATTTAATCAAACTCCTACTTTCATGTATTTAAGTTGTTTCACATTTTTTCCTATAATTAGTGATACACCGAACATCCCTATAGCTAAATCTTTGCACGCATTCAAAAGCTCTTTTAAATGTCAAAGAATTTCTCAGACACTCACCTGATTGAAATTTTAGTGGTTGTTGAGAGAAATCAACTCAGTTTGGTCAGTCTGTCAAAAGGTTACTATAAATTGCGTGTTTTATTAATCATAGTAGCACCTATAAAAATTGGAAAAAATTCCCATGCATCATGCGTGAGTCATACTTTTCATGTTTTCTGAGAACAGTGCTTGATATTCAAACGGATTTGCAGGCCCCTGGCACAAGCATTAGATTTTCCCCTTTTCCAGGAAATACTGATCTTTGCTACTTTACTATTCACCTTGAGAGAAAATAAAGCACCTGCCCTCAGTTTCTTTATCTTTACTTATATGAGAGACATGCCACCCAAATTAAATTACTTTTTTGCTTGTGGATCAAAACCAAAAGGTTAAATGGAGACCCACATGTATTTTGAAATTTGATGTCAAATGAGAAATGAATGTGTTTGAATATAAGATATTTCATCTGAGTCTATATCTGCTTTCGTTTGATAAAGCAGTCATTTGAAAATGGTTTGAAGTCTCTTGTAGTTGTGCAAATTTAATAAGATTTGTAATAGAAATAATGGAAATAATTCTGTGAGGGACATTTTACTGGACTACTCATTTTCAAATATGCAATTTTTGTGCATACTGGGGAAAAAGGACCTGTGATCAGGCACACAAAGGAAATTCAGTGGCTGCCCTGTGACCCAGAGACCAAGTATATATTCAGCAAATGGGCAGAGAGCTTTGGATAAGATACAGGATAACATTTTGTCCTGAAAAAAGAAAAACTAAGCTGCTGAGCTGAAGATCACAATGAACATTAATTTAAACAAACTAAAGATGCTTCAGTGGTCAGGGAATATTAACTAAGATTGCCATGTGGTAAAATGCAGCATATGTATGGAGAGAGATGAGGCATGTTCCTCTAGGATGCGAATGCAGGTTTAAAAGAAATTTTTTTTTTTTTTTTTTTTTGCGGTACGCGGGCCTCTCACTGTTGTGGCCTCTCCCGTTGCGGAGCACAGGCTCCGGATGCGCAGGCTCAGCGACCATGGCTCACGGGCCCAGCCGCTCCGTGACATGTGGGATCTTCCCGGACCGGGGCACGAACCCGTGTCCCCTGCATCGGCAGGCGGACTCTCAACCACTGTGCCACCAGGGAAGCCCTAAAAGAAATTTTAAAAAATTGAAATATAGTTGATTTATAATATTGTGTTAGTTTCAGGTGTACAGCAAAGTGATTCAGTTTTCTTTTCAGATTATATTCAATTATAGGTTATTATAAGATATTGAATATAATTCCCTGTGCTATACAGTAAAACAAATTATTAAACATTAGTAACTAGTTTTTGAAATAATATGTGATCCTTTTTGTTATAATTCCAAAACCTGGCACAAAGTTTTTCTAATATTAATATTTTTTTCTAAACTAAAAAGCCAAATACAAGAGTAAATAATCCCTTTGAAAAATATCTGAAATTTTTAAATTTGCTTTTATAATTGCATGCATATAAAACCTATTTCATTGAACTACAATAATGATTAGAACCATTTAATTGATAATTGCTTCTTAAAATAACCATAGGTCCCTTGTAGTTTGGCAGTCAGGTTGCTCACCCAGTAAAATATTTTAATTACAAAAAGAGATAATTTCACCCAGCACCTCATTGTAAGAGCTTTGAAGAACTGAAATGAGAGAAAAATGAAATACTTCATGCTATTTTGGGTGGAGAGAAATGATTAAGTGGATGGCTTTCCAAAAGGTACAATTTTTGAAGGCACATTCTTCCAATGTGAGTAAAATAATGAATGAATCCCATCTGAGAGGATGAGGGATGCCAGTCAATGTACTCCTCTCTCAAACCCAACTCCATTCTTTTGGAAACTAAAGAAAGCCTCATTTGGCCACAATTCTGGTTTCTAGAGTCTAATATTGTGATATCCTGCAGTGTCCCTGAGGGCAATACCCACTTTTTTTTTTTTTTTTTTTTTTTTATCAAGGACCAACTATGGACTCCTGGACCAAGTATCCGGGGCAACTCACCCTAGGACTGGAAACGGTAAGTAACCATTTTGTCCCTTGAGTGACTGGAAGTTCACAAATTGAATAAACATTTTTTAATTGAGGTTAACATCAAAGTGTTGGGTACAGTTTTAAGAAACTAATGACTCTACCATTTGCCTATATTCTATGGAAGTGCTGGTCTCAACAAAGCTTAATCTTTACTAGGATCATTTGTTTGGCTTCAGAGTGGTCCAGATATTAATGCACAGCACACATATCACTGACTTGAAGAGGTATTTGTTACAGCTTATCCTCGCAGTAACATTTCAGACCCCTTTTATAGCCTGACATTTCACTTTCTGTCCTTATCTTCTTTGACTCCGCTATAGAACCCTACTCTGTTTAGTGCTCTTGAAGGCTCCCTGATGGGCTTCTATCTCACCACAAACTCCTCACGTAGCCTCTACCTGCCCAGCCCCTCCTCAGTCTCTTTGCCTCCCTCTGCCATCCTCCTTCTGCCAGTTTTTTATATTCATGTCCTAGATTCTTTTTTTTTTTTTTTTGGCTGCATCTTTGGCCTGCGGGATTTTAGTTCCCCAACCAGGGATTGAACCCAAGCCCTCGGCAGTGAAAGAACAGACTTCTAACCAATGGACCACCAAAAATTCCCCCATGTCCTAGATTCTTATTTTTTCTCGTCTCTACTGTCTTTGCTGGTGATCTCATCCAGGGTTGTGGTTCAGTTACCAACCATCTGTGCTGAAAACTCTCAAATCTGTTTCTCTAGCCTTGTTATTTCCTCTGAGCTCCAGACCCGTGTATTTAACTGCCTTCTTGAAATACCTACTTGAATGTCTGAAAGACACTTCAAACTCAAGGTTTTTAAAACAAACTAAACCTTGCTCCTAAACCTAACCTTTATTCGGTATTCCCCTGTTTCAGAAGATGGTCCTCCATCTATCCTTTGCACAATCTGGAAATGTAACATGGGAGTCACCTCCAACTCCTCTCTCACCCTCACTCTCTCTTGTCATATCAAAATTATCAAGTCCTATTCATTTTAGCTCTCAATTCCACCTGCATTTCCCTCTCTCTTAGATGCCTGGATGTCTGGAGTACTGAAATTTCTGTATTTACTTCTTATACCCTTTCAGTTTTTCTCTACATTGCATTCTGACAGTCTTTTCAATATATAAAACTGGTCATGTTGCTCTCTGCCTCAAGCCCTCCTATATTGTTTTGTTGCTGTTATTTTTAATTAAAATGTTTTTTAAAAGGTTGTTTTCCATTTACAGTTATTACAAAGTATTGGTTATGTTCCCCGTGTTGTACAACACATCCTTGAGCCTATCTTACACCCAATAGTCTGTATCTCCCATTTACCCAACCTTACATTGCCCCCCCCACTAGTAACCACTAGTTTGTTCTCTGTATCATTGAGTCTGTTTCTTTTTTGTTATGTTCACTAGTTTGTTGTATATTTTAGATTCCACATAAAAGTGATACCATACAGAAAGTCTTTCTCTGTCTGACTTAGTTCACTTAGCATAATACCCTCCAAGTCCATCTATGTTGCTGCAAATGGCAAAATTTCGTTCCTATTTATGACTGAGTAGTATTCCATTGTGTATATATATACCACATCTTCTGCTTTGACAATCGTGAAGATGTCCAGCTTTTCTGCCTCCACCTGCTTGCATAACAAAGGAAGGTCAGGATGCCCAGACCTTATTCCAGAGACCTCAAGTTTCCTCTACTCTTCAGGGAGAGGACTATCGCAAAAACAGACTTTTACAACTATTGAGAAGACCACTGTTGTTACTATTGATAAGCCCAATCCTTCATTTATAAACATGAAAGTATGTAAATAAGAATGGGCAACCAAAGGTCATCAGACCTTGTTTTTGAGAAAATCAACACTCTCATGTCAAAGGAGAATGCTGATCAAACAGAACTAACTGTAGAGGAACCCAAGATAATGCAACAACAGAAAAGAACTTAAATATGGAATTTAAGAAAAAAAATGTCATGAAGAACCTAGGGGTAAGACAGGAATAAAGACACAGACACACTAGAGAATGGACTTGAGGATATGGGGAGGGGGAAGGGTGAGCTGTGACAAAGCGAGAGAGAGGCATGGACATATATACACTACCAAACGTAAGGTAGATAGCTAGTGGGAAGCAGCCGCATAGCACAGGGAGATCAGCTCGGTGCTTTGTGACCACCTAGAGGGGGATAGGGAGGGTGGGAGGGAGGGAGACGCAAGAGGGAAGAGATATGGGAACATATGTATATATATAACTGACTCATTTTGTTGTAAAGCAGAAACTAACACACCATTGTAAAGCAATTATACTCCAATAAAGATGTTAAAAATAAATAAATAAATTATTCTTCATTAAAAAAAGAAAAGAACTTAAAAAGTCATAGAGCAATGACAAATTGAGATAGAGATCCAGAAAAATTCCTATAAATTAAAACCATGGTTGTTAAAATTTAAAAATTTAACAAAAGGTATAAATAATAAAATTAATTTGGCTGAAGAGTCTTCCCAAACATGTCATAAAAGACAAAAATATGAAAACTTACTAAGTAAGTTATGAGAAATAGAGGATAGATCAGGATTTCCAGTATCAGTCTTTCCAGAAAACAACAATGGAGAGAATAAAGGAGAAAATAAAACCCACAATTTTTATTCCTGTTCTGTCATGTGAGCATCTAAGAGCCGAAGGCAGATAACCAAATTAAGAACAGCTTGCCTAGGGGATAAAGGCGGCACAATATTCAATATACACAATGATTTCAAGAATCAGTTCTGACCTAGTACAAAGTGTCAAAGGAATAATAAAAAAATATTTCTCTGAGCTGATAAAAAGACTATAGTTTAAAAAGGCCCACTAAGTGTTAAATTAATAAAGTAATAATAACAATAGAAATAACAACAACAATAATAACAACAACTGTAAATAGCCTGTAAGGATTGTCAGATTTAGCAAATAACAATACATACAATTGAGACATAATTTTTATTCATTGTATATATGGAATTAAATTTAAGGGTATCTGATATTTTGTCTAGCCACCCTAACTCCAAATCTATGTACATTTAGATGAAATTGAGAAGAAATCTTTGAACTCCAAGGATGAAGACAATTTTATAAATGAACAAGGAAAGAAGTGGAGAACCATAACATGTGACCACAATGGAATGACTCTTATATTGGCATCAAGCTTCTTCTCTGAAGAAGCTAACACCTATCCTTCTCAAACTCTTCCAAAATATAGCAGAGGGAGGAACACTCCCAAACTCATTCTACGAGGCCACCATCACCCTGATACCAAAAGCAGACAAAGATGTCACAGAAAAAGAAAACTACAGGCCAATATCACTGATGAACATAGATGCAAAAATCCTCAACAAAATACTAGCAAACAGAATCCAACAGCACATTAAAAGGATCATACACCGTGATCAAGTGGGGTTTATCCCAGATGCAAGGATCCTTCAATATACGCAAATCAATCAATGTGATACACCATATTAACAAATTGAAGGATAAAAACCATATGATCATCTCAATAGATACAGAAAAAGCTTTTGACAAATTTCAACACCCATTTATGATAAAAACTCTCCAGAAAGTAGGCATAGAGGGAACTTACAACATAGTAAAGGCCATATATGACAAACCCACAGCCAACATTATTCTCAATGGTGAAAAACTGAAACCATTTCCACTAAGATCAGGACCAAGACAAGATTGTCCACCCTCACCACTATTATTCAACATAGTTTTGGAAGTTTTAGTCACAGAAATCAGAGAAGAAGAAGAAATAAAAGGAATCCAAATTGGAAAAGAAGAAGTAAAACTGTCACTGTTTGCAGATGACATGATACTATACATAGAGAATCCTATAGATGCTATCAGAAAACTACTAGAACTAATCAATGAATTTGGTAAAGCAGCATGATACAAAATTAATGCACAGAAATCTCTTGCATTCCTATACAATAATGATGAAAAATCTGAAAGAGAAATTAAGGAAACACTCCCATTTACTATGGCAACAAAAAGAATAAAATGCCTAGGAATAAACCTACCAAAGGAGACAAAAGACCTGTATGCAGAAAACTATAAGACACTGATGAAAGAAATTAAAGATGATACAAACAAATGGAGAGATATACCATGTTCTTAGATTGGAAGAATCAACATTGGGAAAATGACTATACTACCCAAAGCAATCTACAGATTCAGTGCAATCCCTATCAAACTACCAATGGCATTTTCCACAGAACTAGAACAAAAAATTTCACAATTTGTATGGAAACAAAAAAGACCCCGAATAACCAAAGCAATCTTTAGAAAGAAAAACTGAGCTGGCGGAATCAGGCTCCCAGACTTCAGACTATACTACAAAGCTACAGTAATCAGGACAGTATGGTACTGGCACAAAAAAAGAAATATAGATCAATGGAACAAGATAGAAAGCCAGAGGTAATCCCATGTACATATGGTCACCTTATCTTTGATAAAGGAGGCAAGAATATACAATGGAGAAAAGACGGCTTCTTTAATAAGTGGTGTTGGGAAAACTGGACAGCTACATGTAAAAAAATGAAATTAGAACACTCTGTAACACCATACACACAAAAAAACTCAAAATGGATTAGAGACCTAAATGTAAGACCAGACACTATAAACCTCTTAGAGGAAAACCTAGGCAGAATACTCTATGACATAAATCACAGCAAGGTCTTTTTTGACCCACCTCCTAGAGAATTGGAAATAAAAACAAAAATAAACAAATGGGACCTAATGAAACTTAAAACTTTTGCATAGCAAAGGAAACCATAAACAAGACAAAAAGGCAACCCTCAGAATGGGAGAAAAGATTTGCAAACAAAGCAACTGACAAAGGATTAATCTCCAAAATATACAAGCAGCTCATGCAGCCCAATATCAAAAAAATAAACAACCCAATCCAAAAATGGGCAGAAGACCTAAATAGACATTTCTCCAAAGAAGATATACAGATTGCCAACAAACTCATAAAAGGATGCTCAACATCACTAATCATTAGAAAAATTCAAATCAAAATTACAATGAGGTATCACCTCACACCAGTCAGAATGGCCATCATCAAAAAATGTACAAACAATAAATGCTAGAGAGGGTGTGGAGAAAAGGAACCCTCTTGCACTGTTGGTGGGAATGTAAATTGATACAGCCACTATGGAGAACAGTATGGAGGCTCCTTAAAATACTAAAAATAGAGCTACCATATGACTCAGCAATCCCACACTGGGCATATACCCTGAGAAAACCATAATTCAAAAAGAGTCATGTACCACAATGTTCATTGCAAGACAGTTTACAATAGCCAGGACATGGAAGCCACCTAAGTGTCCATCAACAGATGAATGGATAAAGAAGATGTGGCACATATATATATACAATGGAATATTACTCAGCCATAAAAAGAAATGAAATTGAATTATTTTTAGTGAGGTGGATGGACCTAGAGTCTGTCATACAGAGTGAAGTAAGTCAGAAAGAGAAAAACAAATACCGTTTGCTAACACATATATATGGAATCTACAAAGAAAAAATTTGTTCTGAAGAACCTAGGGGCAGGACAGGAATAAAGATGCAGACGTAGAGAATGGACTCGAGAATGGGGAAAGGGGAAGGGTAAGCTGGGATGAAGTGAGAGAGTGGCATGGACATATATACACTACCAAATGTAAAATCGATAGCTAGTGGGAAGCAGCCACATAGCACAGGGAGATCAGCTCGGTGCTTTGTGACCACCTAGAGGGGTGGGATAGGGAGGGTGGGAGGCAGACTCAAGAGGGAGGGGATATGGGGATATATGTATATATATAGCTGATTCACTTTGTTATACAGCAGAAACTAACAGAACATTGTAAAGCAATTATACTCCAATAAAGATGTTAAAAATATAAAAATAAATAAAATATAAAATATCATGTGTTCTCTGTAAATAAATAAGAATATATTTCACTGAAAAGGTAATGCATATGCTACCTTTCATTTTCTTACTGTATTTATTTAAGACTATTCAGTTACAACTTAAAATGCCAGAAAAATGCTGATAATTAGAAATGCTGTCCAGCAAGTCAGAGGTGCTTCTCCTTGTAGGTTGCCTGTCCTATCAGCCTGTCATATTTTAAAAGGCTAATGAATTCCCTTTTGATGAGCAGACTCTTCTCACACTTGTGGGCTTAAAGTCTCAGCTGGAGGAAGGGTAAAAGCAGGTACAGGATGGAACTACAGTAAGTTATCCCTAGCAGTATCTCTCATATCAGTATTCCTGGCATTGAGTCTGAGTCACCTAAATGACATAGAGAAGTAATTGGGATACTGATAGGCAGAAGCAATGGATGTCAGTGAACCTATGATTATCCTATTTCTTGCCATATCAGCATGATATTAAAAGCCAAGAAGCAACTCTTAAAACCAAATAAACCTGAGCTGTCATTGAAGAAATGTAAAAACAAAACAACTTCTGCATCCCCCAAATTATCTGATAGATCTGAATGAATCAAAATGGTTGCATTTACCTTAAGGCTTAAGCAGTTAGTAAAGTTGAGTTTATGGACAAAATAGTCAATGATTCCCAATTATTCAAAAATATTTAAGTGCACTGAGCTATTTATTTAACACTTTGGTCCAATATTGGTTTAATTATAACACATCTCAGTTTACACTTCTACAAGAAATAAACTATACAATGATAAGTCTTAGTAGATATTTGCTCAAAACCAAGGACCCAAATACTTGGTACCTCTCTATGCTCTTTCATTTCTGCTTGCAAACCAGACAAAAATCTGATTAAGGATATGTTTTTCCCAACCCAGCTCATTGTTTCAGATGACCTAAAGGCACTTACTATTGAGAGACTAAGTCAGGGGGTAAAAAAGTGAGGGTATAAAGGAGATTTTAAAGCTATGTACAGAAAAGAACTTTGAATGTGGTTATTGGCACGTAGAATTGGAAGAAAATAGATTAAAACCTCTACCAAGTATTTTAGAGCATTTCGTTGCCAAAGAAACCATGAACCTTGATTTAATTGAATGTTTAAAAGTAAAATAACCTGGCTTTGTCTGGAAGTGGATCACAAAGGCTATACAGTCTCCAAGGAGGATAATAGGAAGATGCGGCCAAGGTGCAAGGAAAAAACTTCCCAGAGTTGACCTGGGGCCAATAAAAAAATGAACAAGGGAAAAAAAAAAGAAAAAAGAAATAAGCTATAATTAAATACAGAGAATATTTCCAATTACAAGCTAATTCACGTTTTACCAGTTTATTTCTTACATCTTAGTATTTTGCAAAGCATACATTTCAAAGATAATTAATGGTCTAATTTTACAAGATCAATAAATTATAAAAACTCTAAGAAACCTCAGAGAGCATCTAGTTCAGCTACCTTACTTTACTTTTTTAATTTTTTAAGTTTGATATTGGAGCATAGCTGATGAACAATGTTGTGTTAGTTTCAGGTGTATAGCAAAGTGATTCAGTTATACATATACATGTATATCTATTATTTTTCCAATTCTTTTCCCATTTAGGTTATTACAGAATATTGAGCAGCATTCCCTGTGCTATACAATACGTCCTTGTAAACAAATGGGACCTAATTAAACTCAAAAGCTTTTGCACAGCAAAGGAAACCATAAACAAAATGAAAATACAACCCACAGAATGAGAGAAAATATTTGCAAATGATGTGACTGACAAGGAATTAGTCTTCAAAATTTATAAACAGCTCATACAGCTCAATAATCAATAAAACCAATAACCCAATCAGAAAATGGTCAGAAGACTTAAACAGACATTTCTCCAAAGAAGACATACAGATGGCCAAGAGGCATATGAAAAGATGCTCAACATTGCTATTAGATAAATGCAAATCAAAATTACAATGAGCTATCACCTCACTCAAATCAGAGCGGCCATCATCAAAAAATCTACAAACAATAAATGCTGGAGAGGGTGTGGAGAAAAGGGAACCCTCCTACACCGTTGGTGGGAATGTAAATTGGTACAGCCATTATGGAGAACAGTATAGAGCTTCCTTAAGAAACTAAAAATAGAGCTACCATATGATCCCGCAATCCCATTCATGGGCATATATCTGGAGAAGAACATGGTTCAGCCACCTTACTTTATACAAGAGGAATTGGAGGCCCCGGGAAGGTAAGGGATTTTCCCAAAGTTCACAGCAGTTAGTTCGGGGTAGGTCAGGAGCTAAGCTTCCTTCCCTACTGGGGGAGGGGAGGGGAGGCGAGGGGCACTTTCCATTTACTGACAAGGGATTCTTAAGCACTGCAACACCAGGGAAGCCCTCGACTACCATCTTTAATCCATATTTTCTGCTAAAGCAGCAGCATGCTTTGATTAATCACTACACACTTACCTTCTTTTAAATATTTTATGTCTTATTGCCCAGTCTCTCATTTACTATAGCAAACGTTGATTACGTCTTGTGTTATTTACATGACCAGGAAATATGTGAAGAATGTAGCAATTAGCCACTAATGAGATGAGCCCCCAAACCTGGACCCACATCCCCAGGCTGTCACTTTGCAGCTGTGTGGTTTAGGCAAGTCACCTAATCTCTCTAAGCCCTGATTTCCTTCCTGAAAAGAGGAGAATTCTATTTGGAGGGGTGGAAACAATGTATTTAGGCTGAACCTTTTTTCCATGACCATTTCTCAGGTTAAAAACATCAAATATTGGCAAAGTTATTTGGTTCAACCCAATATAAAAAATATTTGGCAGATAATAGGCACTCAGTTATAGATAACATAATTATTATAATTCTCTTTCAAGCTATTTTTTGCTTAGCAACTCTGTGGAAAGGAAGTACCTTAAAGGGAATCATTCTTTTTTTTTTTTTCTTAAATGGAAAGCTTTACATTTATTTCATTGCTCTCTTATAAGTAGATTTTAACATTAATAGACAAAATTAAAAATTTATTTTTAATCATGAATCAGGTGTGGTCCTAAGAATGTCATGTATTCTCAACAGTGTAATGAGGTAGGTGCTAATACTGTCCCACTTTGAAAATGAAGAGCTGTAGTACAGGGTGATTTGCCCAAGGTCACAGAGCTAGTAAAGGTCAAGCTAGAACCGGATCCTAGGCAATTTGATGTTTGAGCTTTGTACATTCTTTTGTGTCACACTATTTGTCACATAGTCTTAAAAATAGGAGTCATTTAGTATTGATAAATAATATCATACCTTATTGGGAATGGGGTAGAGATACAGACTCCAAGATAAACACTCTGACACCATGATGACAGAGAATCACACAGTCTTATTTCTTTGCTTCTTTCCCACCTGGCCCAGGCAATGAAATAACAACCTGCCCACAAATTAAACCTTGCTATTCATAGGTTTCTGAGTCATCTCTCTAGGACCATAGTGTTTGGTCCTTACTGCCAATCAGGCACTAACTGTACTATATTGTATCTTTTAATGGAGGGGCCAATGTCCAATATGTAACTGACTCAATTGGCTTGTTGAACGGATGCTTTGAATGCACATTTATTAATCTTGATAAATTCTGTGCAATGTTGGATTACTTCTTTTTTCTCTGAACACGAAAACAGAAACAAAAACAAAACAAACCACATTAGATTTCTCTTTTGCTTGTGCCCTCATGCACATGGTGCCTACTTAAATGATATCCTCTCAAAGGGCATTAAATAAATGTGGTGCACCAAGTAATTTTATTACCATAGTCTGTTTTTATTTTTTTGATATTTATTTATTTGGTTGCCCTGGGTCTTAGTTGCAGCAGGTGGGCTCCTTAGTTGCGACTCGTGGGCTCCTTAGCTGAGGCACATGTGCTCCTTAGTTGCGGCTCCAGGGCTCCTTAGTTGCAGCAGGTGGACTCCTTAGTTGTAGCAGGCAAACTCTTAGTTGCGGCATGCATGTGGGATCTAGTTCCCTGACAAGGTATTGAACCTGGGCCCCCTGCATTGGGAGTGTGGAGTCTTATCCACTGCACCACTAGGGAAGTCCCCCTGTAGTCTGTTTATTGATTAGAAAAAAATTCCCATAAATCAAATTCTGAGATCACTACTCTTTATCCTGTAGTTTGGTTGGCTTGAAGTTCTCCTGACCCGATAGAAAAAGTGCTTTTGCTTTAGCTTCAGTGAAGTATTCGGAAACATTTTTCATGTGTAATGAAAATACTTATTTCCAGGGATCTTGAAAAAGGAGAGAAGCGCTCTGAATTGCTTCATCCTCTGGCATGTACTCTTTTCCAACACTTTTATAGATGTTATTTTTAATGGGGAGCTTTATGGCCACCTTGACCTTTCTCCAAAACTGAGTCTGAAAAATTAGATCAATCAATTAGCCCCCCTCTTATCATTACGGGAACATCTTAAAATGATAAATGAACTAGTGGGCACAAACGAAGGGAAAGGAAGCTTTGCTCAATGAGAACATGAATGTCTGCTAAAAATCATAGCTCAGCTCTGCCTATTTGGTCTGTGTTTCAAACTCATCTTTGTTCTTTCAAAATTGCATCTATTTGATCTTTGGTGTACTTTAACTTGAAAGTCTAACTGGTTAAATATGCATTAGTCATGCTCTAAACTTTACGTTGTAGAAAATGTGTCATCTGCCATACAAGATCTTACTCCTAAAGCTTTCAAAACTATTACAGTTGTCTACTTCTCTTACAATATTGTGTCTGCGTGCATGTACAGTGTGATTGGTTCCTGCAATCACTTCTGCTGAAGGCCCTTTAAGGAAGACCAACTATATCTACACCTCAAGAAACTCATAATCCAAGCCAGAAAAGAGGAAAACAACAACAGCAGGAATTGAGTTAGGAGGTTTATTTGTTCAGCAGACATTCTTTGAAGTCCGTCTCTATACTAGGTCCCAGGAATCCAGCAGTGAATACGCATTGAAAATGATACAGTTTATGGAGAAATTATTCTATATGAGCAATTAATCTGTGTTATCGTATGAAGAGCTTGGAATGATTAAGCATGTTCACATTGCCGTGAATACAGAAACCTTCTGCGTGTAATCTCTGCCCGTGCCACTCAGAGTTCTTGTCCATGACGAGGACCACGGGCTCGTACTTGGATGGAAGTCAACACACCGCTGTCTTCATTGAAAAAGTCTTGCACAGAAAAAATAGTACCTGAAATTAAGAGTGTGCCTAGGGATGCAGGAAATTCATATTCTGGTACAAGCTCCTGAGGTCATCCTGCACATTCTACCAAGGGCCTTATCTGGCTGCAGACTAGTAAGAAACAATCTGCAGGTGGGCAGCAGTCTTCTGACCTCAGTTTGGCAGGCATTGCTCTAGACTGCATTCCCACCTTGCTGAGAGTTACCCACTGTGAACTCAGCCCACAGAAGCTGTGATCTGAGAGCATGCTTAAGGAAAGATTAAATCCTAGTGTTAAAGGCCCCAAAGAATCCTAGTTCAGAGTAGACTTTGGAGGCAGCACAGACACAAAAGAGAATTTCGAACAGACCCATGTTCCTGTCCTTCAGTTACATTCCTCTCATCACTCTGGTTAAGACCCTACTCTCAGCTCCTTTGTGAGAAGGAATTGGAGTGTGATCAATACTTACTATGCCCTCGTTAGAGTAGCTTCTCAAACATAATGTGCATACACATCTCCTGGAGACCTTGTTAAGAATTCGATTTTCGTTTAGTCAGTTTGGACAGGCCCTAGTTTCTACAGTTTTAACAAGCTTCCAGACAATTCGAATGCTGCCGGATACTGGGTCACGTTGAGTCCGTGAGGCTTGGTGTTTGTGGTATTTACAGTTCACTGCATATATTATTACAGCAAACTGGGTCAGTCATTCTCAATATATTCTTTTTCTGTTTTAATGAAGACATGAATGAAAGATCCTCTAACTATTATATTCGGGGTTATTAAAAACTCATTAAGTAATATGCGTAGAATTCACTCATTTTTCTCTTGATATGTATACTTGCACAGGTATTATTAACTAATTTTTTAACCTTGTGCTGGGTTCCTTTGGATATGGTTGGACTGTGTAGGAATAAAGGACCTGACCATTCCCATAAATTTGTTCAGATATTTCCGTAAAGTACCTAAGTCTAGAGTCCCATGGCTCTCGGAAGGTACAGATAGGGATACAGTAAATGAGAAATAGAGAATCTTTCAACTATATATAAGTATGTATAGTATAAGTATGTATAGACAGAAACTTAACATAAAATTTATATCCCAGTCACTTTCCCACTTCTCCTCATATGGTATATTGATTTTTCTATTACTATTTGTCTTTGGCCAACCACTGACACAAGGGCACATTCATAAAGGTAATGAAGAGAAAGCCAGAGAATGCAAGTGTTGCTGTTTACAACTTAGAGAAACTACCAATTCCACTTAGTCACAGAGACTAGCATGTCAAGTTGCCAAGAAAAAAGAAAGTGGCAAAACCACTACCAGGATATACAGAAACTGCTCACTTCCTAACAGAGGGCTGGCAATAAAGAGCCTGGGAAATTGGATTAACCGAGAAGAGCTGAGATTTAGTTTCACCATTAATGATGGCAAGTGGGAAACATTAAGGACACTTGAGACTCATGGCTCATCCATTCATTCATTGTGACAAGGACATGGCATTGGCAAAGCTTCCAAAGTCTTGAATCTGTGCCTTTTAGTATTGTTCAGTAAAATGTGTTCAGGGAATGTGAGCTAGACGCTGTACGATGCAGGAAATACAAAGATGATTAAGAAATAGTCCTTGGCCTCAAGTGGTCCACTGCTTACGGGACTGGTGGAAAAACAAATTAGAGGTTAAAATATATGATAAAATGCTATTTGTCCCATGTCTGAGTTATATAATCCTTGAACTTTTGTTCTGATTCTGATTATAATAAAGCTCTTTATATCATGTGATTGACACTTGTTGATATAATTTTCTTTTTCTATAGCAAACAGGAAACTTCTGCTGTCTTCTTCATGACAGCCTTTTAATAATTGAGGTGGCTATCATAATTATATTTCGATGCTTCTTCAAACTAACACTTATTTCCTTTTCCAAAGAATAATAGAAAGACATATAGTTAATTCTTAGCACATTATTTTGCTTATATAATCAATAGAATGTATCATACATTCGTTACATCTAACAAAAACCCTGGCTTATAGAAGAGAAAGTGGAGAGAAAGAAAAAGGAAACGCTGGGGACAGTTTGAACAGCAAATTTCTCCTACCTTTTCCTGAGCAAGCTGATGATTATCTGGGAGGCTGCAAAGAGGCCATTTAGGGCATTTTGCCTTTGGGCAGCTGGTTGGGGCAGCAAGGAAAACAATTTAGATTATTTATGGATTTTCCAAAATCTGCGTGTTTTCCTGTGAAGTGGGCACGGCAGCTGTTTCTGCATCCTGCCTGTTCTTTCGTAGCCTCTCCATCTGAGCTATGCCAGCTTGTCACTATTTTTCTTATTAGTATTTCTCATGAATGAAACGAGATTCCACACCATCTTGGTGGAGTTATCTTTTTTTTTTTTTTTTTTGCGGTACACGGGCCTCTCACTGTTGTGGCCTCTCCCGTTGCGGAGCACAGGCTCCGGACGCGCGGGCCCAGCGGCCATGGCTCACGGACCCAGCCGCTCCGCGGCATGTGGGATCTTCCCGGACCGGGGCACGAACCCGTGTCCCCTGCATCGGTAGGCGGACTCTCAACAACTGCGCCACCAGGGAAGCCCTGGAGTTAACTTTTGAGCTTGTTTTTGAAGAAATTAATGGGCAATAATGGCCTCACACTCTCCATGGTAACATTATAGGCTTAAAAAATAATTGGATAGATTTAGACTAATTTAACATAGAAAATCAAGTACAGATTCAAGAATGGTACTTTTCTAAATGGCTATATTAGATGACTAAATTTCCTTTTTCAAGGAAAAATAATCACATCCATTTCCTCCTTTTCTTTTGTGCTTTTAAAAATAAAACGTTAGCTGACACTCTCCTTCTCTTACAGGTGTTCAGATAATTGAATTTCTGATCAAGGTAATGGTGAGGAAAAGAATCCCTCCTAAAAGGTAATCTACGATTATGATTGAAGCAGCTAAATAAATTAGAATTTGAAATAAATGCTGTCAAAAGTGTGAATCAGATCATTAGAAGGCTACTTCACAGAAAGGGCACAGCTCCAACAGAATAAGCATAAGTGCTCAGTTTACCAGGATAAAATAAAGCAGTTTCTTGCAGAGGACTGACTTAAGAAAAGAGAGAATAGAGAAGAAAAGAAAAGGAGATGTTTTATACCAATGTATCTAGCTAGATTCTTTTTTTTAAAATTTTTATTTTATATTGGAGTATCATTAACAATGTTGTTTCAGGTTTATAGCAAAGTGATTCAGTTATACATATACAAGTATCTGTTCTTTTTCAGATTCTTTGCCCATTTAGGTTATTACAGACTACTGATCAGAGTTCCCTGTGCTATACAGCAGGTCCTTGTTGGTTATCTATTTTAAATATAACAGTGTGTACATGTCAATCTTTGCTGAGAACCTGCTAGACAGGAGACACTGTGCTGGGGGGTTGCCTGCTTTTAGAATGCTTTGCTAACTCAACGTGTGGCCTACAGCAGGGGTCCCCAATCCCCAGGCTGCGGACAAGTGCCGGGTCGGCAGCCTGTTAGGAACCTGGCGCACAGCAGGAGGTTGAGTGGCAGGCGAGTGAGCGAAGCTTCATCTGCAGCTCGCTCCCTGTCGCTCGCATTACCGCCTGAACCGTGCCACCCCAC
Source organism: Lagenorhynchus albirostris (assembly GCF_949774975.1). Lineage (NCBI taxonomy): Eukaryota > Metazoa > Chordata > Mammalia > Artiodactyla > Delphinidae > Lagenorhynchus > Lagenorhynchus albirostris. Next base: position 92,288,807 of record NC_083105.1, read on the forward strand.
GCCCGGACCCCGGTCCGTGGAAAAATTGTCTTCCACGAAACCGGTCCCTGGTGCCAAAAAGGTTTGGGGACCGCTGGCCTACAGAACAGCACTGTTTGTATCTTTTGGGAGCTTGTGATAAATGTATCTAAATCTGCATTTTAATAAGATTCCTAAATCTTACAAATATCATTCATATGTAAAGGGAGGCAACCACCTCTAATGCAAACAGGAGACCAACGTTTCCTAAACGTATGTCAGGATGTGTTCAGTTACTTCTGGGAATCGGTATTTTAACAAGAGACCCAGGAGACTCTTATGATTAAACCAGTCTGGTAAACACTGAACTAGATAAATAACTGTACAAAACCCGATGGGGTAAAGATCAATTGTTTCTCTTCTAATTACTGTGCAATTTATGTTTTGTACTTATTAGATAAATGGGAATACTTATGAGGCATATTGACACAAACTTTAATTTTCAACGTGTTACTTGAGGCCAAGTCAGTCCTTTTAAAGTTTCTCTTTAGATATGGAACACTTTGCTCAAATGAAATATTTTTCCCACTTAAAAAATCCTTTAATTATTTAAAATCTTTAAGAAAAAGGTGATGATTTAAAAATCGATCAGTATATTTTTAGTCAAAGCATAGAGTCATCCGCTATAAAAATCATACCTAATTAACTGTAATGAGAACATCTATTCGCGGGTCTATTTTTCTGTAAGTACAGAAAGGGAGATTTTGTTTTGTTTTGGCTTAAAGCAACACACATTTACTGTCTTAGAGTTCTGAAAGTCAGAGATTAAGTCAGTTTCACTGGGCCAGCATCAAGGTGTTCGTGGGGCCATACTTCTTCTGGAGGCTCTAGGGAACACCTGTTTCTTGGCCTATTCCAGCTTCTAGACCTTCATTCCATGCATCCCTGGCTGGAGGCCCTTTCCTCCATCTTCAAAGCCATGTTGCGTCAGCTGTCACATTACCTTCTTCCTTTGTTCTGCAGTCAAATCTCTCTGTCTCCTTATAAGGGCACTAGATCACCAGATTATTATAAAAGGATGTAACTCAGGAACAGCCAGATGGAAGAGATGCAGAGGAAAAGGTATGGAGAAGGCGTATGGAGTGTTCGTGCTGTGTCCGAGTGTGACTTTCTCCCCAAATTTCCACGTGTTCACCAACCTGGAGGTTCTACTTAAGATGTATTATAAAATGTAATACCGTTCCCAGTAATGAATGGTGAACACTTGAAGGTAAATCTTTCAGGAGAATATAAAGATGGTCAAACATACATTTATAAGAAGATACAAAATAAACACTATTCAAAACAATTACTTAGGTTTGTTTATTAAGCTGCTTTCCTATAATGACTTAACTAGTGATAAATAAGATGACAAAAAAAATAGAATTTACAGGAATGTTAATTAAGGGTTTTCTTCATCCCCAAAGCAGCAGCAGCTAAACTTATATCTTAACAGCAGAAAAAAAAACCCCAACATTTTTGGTGATTTACCCAATGACCCCATGATAGCCTTTCTTACAGTAACACATTTTATTTTGCAGCATTTTAACAGCCAGATTTTAGAAATGTTAATAGAAAAAGGCTTACTTCTCTTGAAATGTATGTAAGATGTTATAGCTGACATTGTGCCTTGGTTTAAGGACATACAAAATATTGAAAAAAATCTAATTTCTAAAAACTGGTTTTTAAAAGGAACAGTATCCCTTAGGGCAGGAAATAATAACACCATATGTCTTAAAATAGTGTAAGGCGTCTTTCAAATGTTATCCTCACCAGAAAATCTGGCATTTCCAGATTAAAGTTTCATAGTTTCAGCCATATGTGAGTGACCCCAAAGACGTTCTGCAATTTTGCTGACATGTAGGAGGTCTGAGCCCGGTGAGTGAAGACAATAAACAGGGTAGTAACTGATCTTGGCAGAATATGCCACGTGCCCCTCTCATGGAGGCTTGATGGTTCTCTCTTTTCTTATTCAGTGATAATTATTTAGATTATTTTTAGACCACTTGAAGCATGCAGCTTGGCCAATATAACTGTTTTTCCCACGAATTGTGATAGGGCTAGGTTAAATAGAGTAACATGACCCCAAATCATGTTAAGTTTTTGTGGTAAATCTTAGGTTATGTGAGGATTAAGCTCTTTAAAAAAACTGAGTAACATGAAATCATTTTCCAAGTAGATTGTATTCTGATTGTCTAATTTAAACATCATGGTAGTATTTAGTGTGGTCCTTTAAACTTTCTATCTTAAATATCAAACGTGTCCATTATACCCCAATATAAAATAAAAATTAAATTAAAAAAAAAAGCGTCCACCGAACTCTTAGATCAGGGTTGAATGTGGTCAAGTGTCATGTTAAGACTTTAGAATGGTAGTGAGTTGCACATAGTAGAACATTCTGTATCAATACACAGTCACTGGTGATTACACTGAGATCCTAGAACCCCACTACTTTGCTCTCAGCTTCTCCACAGATAATTCTCACCTTTTCTGTTCCCTTTCCAAGGGTAAGCCATAAGCCCAGGAGAAGCAAGAAAAGTAGATTATTTAAAGAAGTTAAAAATAGGACTGCTTCCTCTGAAGCAAACCAGCTCGATCACCAGGAAAAAGCCCTGCACATAAGTCTCTATTTTATTTTTACATGAAACAATAGCTTACATTTTACATGTAGGCAGTGGAAGCAAATATTCAGAAAAATTTAAGCAAATAACTAACTTGGACCATATATAGTTCTCTGAATATACCAATTAGGAGGTGATGGCATCAAAGATTTGAATAATTGCTTTAATTGACTCTGGAAGAAAAGATACAGTCTAAGATCTTTTTCTTACTTTTTTTTAACTAAGTAATTTTTCAAATTACTGAATGACCTAAAGGGCATTCATTATCTTTAAGATACAGTTTGAATATCATTTTTTGTAATCATCAGCTTCACATTTCTCATAGCAGTTTACTTCCTCAGACTTTAATTTAGTGAGCTAACATTTCCTCATTACCAAAAATATTGCATAATTGTCCATGTAATTCCTTTAGGAAGTTAATTGCATAGCATCCTGATCTCAGCTTGGAAAATTAGCTGTCAGGGTCACATAATTTCTTCTTGCCAAGATTTAAACCGCTATCCTTCCAATTTTACTGTCAGATATGAGGAGCTATATTAGATGTGGAAATCAATAATAAATCACTCCTTCAATAAGGAACCTGTGGTTTCCTGATTAGGAACGATTCTAAATTTCACTCTCCTGACTACAGTATTCTCTATCACAATGCTTACATTTCTATTAGGATGCAATCATATTTTTACAGTTGGCAGGACTTTCTATTAGCTGATGATGACAAGCAGATTGGAATCTAATGTATAGACTAAACTATTTACATAGAATAACTTAAATTTGTCTTTGCAATTATACCTGGAAATTATCAATGAAATCCATTTTCACCAGAAGTATATGTAACTTAATATAGAATATGTAGGATTATATTTAACTTCTACTTGGTTTTCTAGCATGTTTTCATGCTTCTTTCATTTTCAATTCTTTTTCTTTTGGTAAAAAGAATCTAAAAATACCTGTCCTTACAAGCTATAAAGCAGTGATTTACACAGAATCATTTTTGTATGTTTGGGTCATGAAAACACATTGGCTACTTACAGAAAATCCATAAACCCATATGATATAAATAGTAACTAGTACATATTATTATTATTTTGATAATTTTAGTTTAATTAATAGACACTGATACCTGGTGTTTACATTAGCAATGAAAGTCAGCAAGCATGATTACCTTAAAGAATCTCTAATAATGCAATGTTATTTATGAACTTCCCTTGTTAACTATTTCAAAAACATCAGCATTACCCTTCCCCTCCCACTCCCTGACCCTGGCAACACTGCACCATCCACCTCTGCCCCAGCAACCTCTTGCCTTGCCCCCGGGATATCCCATCAGCAAGCCCTTCACACTCATTGTACCCAATACCTGGCCTTCTTCCTTTCTTCCCTTTTCAAGATTCATCCTTCTTACTCCCTCCCAAAGTCGGTCCCCTTCATAGCTCTTCCAGCTCTCTGGTTTTCCCTGCGCACTAGCGCAGCTCACAACCCCATTAACTATATTTGCCACCCCTCAAATAATAATCAAATGCTAAATACTCACAATGCTAAATTTGATTATCATTCTCTAAGTCCAAAACTTCTGTACAAATAGAACACAACAGGAGCCACCATATTGAATGCATATTTGTTTTAAAATACTCTGAATCATAGGGAAGAAAAAAACCTCCATTATTAGATTAGGATTCTGAGACTCAGAGTAATTTGCCATGGCTACACATTAAGATAATGAATGACACAAACTTGATTCAAATTCAAGACCATCAGTCTTTGCATCCTTTGTTCTTTCCCTCTGCCACACTGATTTCCAGTGGTAATGTATGCAACAATAATCCTATTGATATAATTATGCACCTGTGAGGAAAAACAAATTGGTCCTGGATGTTAACTATTTTGTGCCAATTCTGATTAACATTTGCTCTCACATCAAACAAAGACCAAAGATCCTGTTGCATGTAGGGAACTATTTTCGTTATGAATGTTTCACTGATTTGATACTTCCAGTGTCAGTTTCATGCAATCTTTTATTTCTTTATCTTACATCTGTAAATCTTTTTTCCCATTCTTTTTTCTATCTGTCTGTCTGTCTCTTTTTTTCCCATTATCCTTTACTCAGTAGCTCTTTGGTATACCTTATTCAGGCAGGCATCATTCCCATGAGGCTCTCTATTCTACTACATTTCCCTCAGCTTGTTGAGTCTGGTGGTCCCTACACTGAGAGTAAGAGGGAGAGGAACAGAACCTTATAAGCTGATGGAAGGATACTTCCCATGGATTGTTACTACAATAATCATTACTTTTACACTCTTGTCTACAGCTTATAAGAAGTATTGATGTTGCATTGACAAATGAAAGCAAATACTCTTTGGCTAGTGCAGTTTCCCAACTCTAAGTGTGAGAGAAAAAGTCCTGCATGTTTCTCAGCAGAGGCAACCGACCCGCCATGGGTCTATGTAAATTGGCCATACCTCTGAGCCCTTTGTTGTCAGGCCCCTTATAGTTGGAACATCTTGGGGAAAGTAATTTGGTGCAGTGAGAGATAAGGCCAGGCTTTGAAATCAGCTGCAATGTTTTGACACAGGTGTGATATTTACTGGCTGACTTCCACCAGATCCTTTTTATCTTCAGTAGATTCCGAGGACTGTTTGACTTAGATCACCAAAGTGAGTTATTATTATAAAATCCTATTTAAAAATAGTAACTCTAAGAGGTTAATATAGAAATTCCATTTATTCATGAAAGTAAGGAAGTGGAAATATAATTGAATTATCCTCAACTTTTATTGAGAGTCAACTAGTCACAGGGCACTCTGTTAGGTGGGTCCTAGAGATACAAAGTGGCATTATTTATTATCTGTTATTTCTTAAGGTTTACAATCTATCTGGGGAGATTGGACAAACATATGAAAAAGGCAAACATAAGTACAAAGTAGCATATGCCAAAAGCCATATGACAAATACAGAGAAGTGTTTAGAATAGGTGATGATCACAAAGGGTTAAATTTTCAGGGAAGATTTTTCTAAAGGGAACTAGGACTTAAATTCAACCTTGAAGAAAAAGTAGACTTAATATATTATAAATAATAGCAAGTACAATTTATTGGATGATTATGTGTCAAATTTAGTTCTCTATGAATGTCTAATGCTCTTGACAACTCAAGCAGATTGATATTAGTATTGCCATTTTACAGGAAAAAAAAAACTGAGGCTAAGGGAAATTACAGTATGCTATGTCACCTTTAAAGTGGAAAATAAGCTGCATTTTCTTTTATTTTCACACCTCAGAGATAACATTTGTGAAAATAGTCTATGTAGGAAATTTGACTTTCATCAAACTTGAAAAACTTTTTCAAATAACCTAAAGAGAGAATGGAACCTCACATGACTGACCTACTCTGCACAGCTATGGCCATTTTTATCAAACGTAGGATGTCACAGATCTTATTTTGGGAGAGATACTTGATAATACAGACACTTGATGATTCTAGCAGAGATCAATAATGAGTAACATTAAAAATACCCCCCCCCCAACATAGAGGGACATTCAGGCATATATCCAAATGCAGTAAATATTCAAATGGTTAATATAAAATATGTATTCTTTCTTGGAACAACAGTATCTCGGTCCTAGAGACCAAAATTAAATAATGATAAGGGATAATACTTAAGAAAATAATCTTAAGCTACAGTTTGGGATTTTAAAGAAATCAAATCAACCCTTTAGATGAAATCCCGCATCCCATCCCATCCACGCCTACTCTCTCATCATTTAATTTCCTTACCTTGAAGAAGCAGTCAACTTTGAAATTGCTAGGATAGCAAACTGAATGAGCCTGATAAATAAATAGATGGGTTCAAGTCTTCTACACAAAGATCACAGAAAAATTTGAAGGAATCGATATGCTTTTCCTTTTTAGTTTTCATTTTCTCCTTCTCCGAAATCCTATGAGGTCTAATTTTCATATTTGATGAACATAATAAAGAGGAAGAGAAAGTAAAGATGTTTGGAGTTATGGTAAGAGAAAGTTAAAAATCACAGTTGTAATTGCAGGATTGGAAGTTGGTCATGGGTTGTAGTACAGAAGCTTATAATACGTACGGTATGCATATAGTTTTGTTCTTTCGTTGTTCTGCATTGGCACTCTAAGTAGATAGTAAGCTACCTCAAGAGGAGAAATGAATCTTCTACTTTTTCTGTTTCCCTCACAGAATCCAGAATTGCCCAAAGACTGATATTTTTGAGTGCCTTTTGTTTTTGTTTGTTTTTTTTTGCGGTACGCGGGCCTCTCACTGTTGTGGCCTCTCCCGTTGCGGAGCACAGGCTCCGGACGCGCGGGCTCAGCGGCCATGGCTCACGGGCCCAGCCGCTCCGCAGCACGTGGGATCTTCACGGACTGGGGCACGAACCTGTGTTCCCTACATCGGCAGGCGGACTCTCAACCACTGCGCCACCAGGGAAGCCCTTGACTGCCTTTTGGATTAGACACTGTACTAAGTTCCAGGGATTCAATCAATACTTTCAGGTTGATTTGGTGATCAATTGAATTGAGAAAAGAAGCTGGTAACTCTGTGTTTATGTACATAATGAGTTTCCCTGAACCTTTAAATAAATTGGATTATGAATAGAGGGTCTAGACTGACACTCATTCTTACATTTTTCTAAATAATGCTGAGTCCATAAAAGCACTAGATTGGTCAGAATATAATGTTATCCATAACTCAGAGATGAAGCTTATCTTAAGGTAAATGATGAGGGGAATAGAGCCTTCTTATTCCTGTGATCTAAAGCTCGGGAAAATCACTCAGATTGTGACTAAATTAAACAGTGCAAATAACAAACGGCTGTAAAATCCTTTACGTACCCAAATCACTGACTATTTCCACATCTTTGTTTTAGTTTATTTTTTAATCGGGATAATACCATTTAGTCTCCAAGTCCATAACACTTTAGTGACTAGTAAAAACAAAAATCAAGAAAAGCAAAATATTGTGCTATGTCACTTTATGTTGGTGCAAAATTCTTCTCTTTGTATGATTTTTTAGTCCTTATCCTTATGTCAAATGTAAACTGAGAGAAAGTTAACAAAATATTATAATAATTCTTCCTGAGCCTCAACATTTATGTGCCTTTGTGTGCACTCTCTATTAGTGCAATTATATCAGGACACAGCATTTATTTTTTTTTACTGTGACCTGACTTCAAACCCTTGAGGAGACAGTCATAACTAAACTTAATCTAAGACCATGTCATTATTGCCTTTGTTTAACCAAGGAAGTTTACTGGAGGAAAAATGCATATAAAGCAGCTTAATCAGAAAACGAGCAAACAAAAGCCTGTATGTAATACGAAAAAATGAAGATTAAAAATCGGTACCTAAATCACTTTTAAAAATGACAATATTTTGGGCTTCCCTGGTGGCGCAGTGGCTAGGAATCTGCCTGCCAATGCAGGGGACAGAGATTTGAGCCCTGGTCGGGGAAGATCCCACATGCTGCAGAGCAACTGGGCCCGTGTGCCACAGCTACTGAGCCCGCGTGCCACAACTACGGAAGCCCGCACACCTAGAGCCTGTGCTCTACAAGTGAAGCCACCACAGTGAGAAGCCTGCGCACTGCAACGAAGAGTAGCCCCTGCTCGCTGCAACTAGAGAAAAGTCCACGCATAGCAACAAAGACCCAACGCAGCCAAAAATAAAATAAATAAAAAATAAATTAATTAAAAAAATTTTTTTTAAATGACAATATTTCAAGGTAGACAATGTACGTAAGACTATAAGAAGAATTGATGCTGATCAAAGTTTGCTCCTGGACTAAAGTTTCAGGGCTCATGATTGATTTGGCTGCTCCAGAAACATAAATTTCATTTAATGTTTCATGGTTCTTTATAGCTTTTCTGGGCTTACAGAAACCACTTCCCGGCCATATATCCTTACATGTTTTGTGCAATTTCTTTGAACAATATCCACGGGCAATAACTGCATACATAGTGGCCAGCAGAAGATGGATTGTGTACATAATTTTGATAATCACAAATCAAACCATCCTCTGAGTTGGAAATAGTGAGTTATAGTTACAAGAATACTACAATGGACTCAGGTGACCCCTGAATCCTGTTTCCAGTGCACCACTAGCTTCTTATGCTATGGTAAGCAAAGGACAACTTGTTTGAACCACTGATTAAAATAATTAAATGACACAAGGAAAAATTAATTTACTGACTTTAATATCTTAATCTAAAATACAATTTCTTTTAGCAATTATACAGAAATATTTGGAACTTGTACTTGATCCCTCAGTGGTAGGTATCCTATTCACATCCTCTTTCATTTGTTTTTCACTGTATGTTATGTCTTGCTCTTTGGTTCTGCTCCATTGGTAAGACTGTTTAGTTCCACTAATCTTGGTAAAATGAAGCAGTTTATGATTAACTTATCTTCTAGTACAAAAAAAAGCTTGTGGTTCAAGATATATTATTTAGAATAATGATAACTAATTGACTTCCAATAAATTAAAAATGAGAGGGACTTACCTGGTAGTGCAGTGGTTACGAATCTGCCTGCCAATGCAGGGGACATGGGCTCGAGCCCTGGTCCGGGAAGATTCCACATGCCCTGGAGCAACTAAGCCCGCGAACCACAACTACTGAGCCCACACGCCACAACTACTGAAGCCTGCGTGCCTAGAGCCCATGCTCCACAACAAGAGAAGGCACTGCAGTGAGAAGCCCGTGCACTGCAACGAAGAGTAGCCCCTGCTCGCTGCAACTAGAGAAAGCCCACATGCAGCAACGAAGACCCAATGCAGCCAAAAATAAATAAACAAAAATTATTTTAAAAAATGAGAAACAGTCACTTTAGAAAAATTCTTTTTCTTAAAGGGCAATGCTCTGTAGAGTCAAGTGAAAATAAAGATAATCTTGGAAAATGGTTTCTATTTTTTTCCCCAAGAAGAATACCATTGATTTTCTTCTCCCCACATGGATTCTATATTATTAAACATTTTTGTCTACCTTATAGGTAATTAGGAAATAATTACCTTTTGTAATTTGTGTTAGCCAAAGATATATAGGACTATCAATTAGAGGGTCTGATTAGGATAAGATACCACTGCTACCATGCTAAGGTGATTAAAAAAATAAGCTAGCCCAAAGTTCGGAAATATAAAATTTCAGTTGGCCCACAGGGTCTTCAGGCAGGCAAATAAAAAATTTCCATTAGAAACACCTGAACAGCCTTTCTCAAATTGAGATTCCCTGGATTTATTTATTTATTTATTTATTTACTTATTTACTTTAATAAGTAAATACAATGTTGTGTTAGTTTCAGATTATATATCTATATCTATATCTGTATAACTGAATCACTTTGCTGTACACCTTTTTCAGATTCTTTTCCAGTATAGATTATTACAAGATATTGAATATAGTTCCCTGAGCTATACAGTAGGTTCTTGTTGTTTATCTATTTTATATATAGTAGTGTGCAAATGTTAATCCTAAATTCCTAATTTATTCCCCCCAGAGCCCTAGATCTTTTAATAGATGGCATCGTGATATATTCATGTGAATGTGACAATAAGGCAATCAGACTTACCTCTTCCCTTAAAGATATGCACAGAAATGTAGATTTAGCTAACTATCTCCTGTCAAACACTGAGACATATTGTGTCTCTAAGTGTACAGAAGTCAGCTGACACGGAGAATGGAAAGAATGTGAATTTTGAGTTAGAGAGTTCTTATTAAAACTGAGTTATTTGTAAATTTTTTTCTTTTTTTTAATACATATATCTATTCTTTTTCAAATTCTTTTCATAATTAGGTTGTTACATAATATTAAGCAGAGTTTCCTGTGCTATACAGTAGATCCTTGTTGGTTATCCATTTTATATATAGCAGTGTGTATATGTCAACCCCAAACTCCCTGACTATCCCTCCCCGCCGCCCTTCCCCACTGGTAACCATAAGTTCGTTGTCTTTTTTCTCTTAGTCTCAGTTTATTTACCTGTAAAATATGATTAATAACATCTACCTGAAAAACACTGATAACTTTCATATCAAAAAGAGAAAGTATTGGGTATAAAAAATATAAAATATTGCAAGCCACATGTTTGTAATGGACAAAATGGTTAAGAGATCAATATCTTGACTATATAAATAATGCTTACAAATTAATGCAATGGTTTCCCTGAACGAAAAGTAGGCAAAGAACATGAAATTTACCAGCAAAAATATATGTGCCCAATAAGCATATGAAAATATTCAATGCCATGAGTAATCAGAGACAAATAATAAATAATACATAAAACAATAACATGCCACTCTTCACTGCTGAAATTAGCAAAGACTTTTAGAAAGATAGTGCTGGAGACTAGCGAGGGATGCATTTTGTTATTCAGCCAATATTATTTATTGTACGGACCAAGCACTCTTTTAAGAAATGAGGATAAAAGGGAGAATAAGACAATGGGATCATAGTATTCATGGACTTTATATTCTGGACTGTGTGTGTGTGTGTGTGTGTGTGTGTGTGTGTTTGGTGTTTAGGGGAGTCAAACAATAATCTGGTAAATAAAATAAACAAAGTTTATAAATTGAGCTAAGTACCAGGAAGGAAATGAAGAGAGGACTCTGATAGAAAATAATGGTAGAGGGGATATGGAGGTCAGGGAAAGCCCCTATTTAAAGGGTATATTAAGCTAAAATTGGAGAGATGAGAAGTAACTAGCTCTGTTAAGAACCTGAAAAAGTTTCCAGGCAGAGGAAACACCAAGTGCAAAGGTGTTGAATTATGAGAGGGCTGGATGTGCTTTAAGAATTGTCAGAAAAGCCAATGGAGTTGGAGCATAGTGGCCCAAGGCAGTGTAGCAAGATGGGAAGGGACCAGGTAGGAAAAGACCATGTTGATCAGGGCCTTACAGATCATGGTAAGGGGTTTGAATTTTACTCTTAGTGTAATGTCAAACAGATACAAACTCTCGAATGAATAAGAAATCAAACGTTTACTATGCACATAGAATATAAAATAAAAATTTACCAATCAAATAGAAATAAAGCTACACAACTGATAAAATTTAAATTGTCAACATTGATATAATGTGGCACATGATCTTTGCTGACCCTGCATTGCATCTGATGCCTGGATTTAGTACCAACTGTGACTGTATATGTTCTTCTTAGTAACACGTACTTATATTAACACCAATCTTATTTTAGTTATTTTGCAACTACTCTTTACTTACCTTATCATTTATGTTTCACTTTGCTTAAATCCTCTATTTTCCTATTGCATTCTATATATTCAATAGTTAGAATAGCTAAAGTAGTACTGCTTGGTGTTAGTAAAACAGACTAACAGACATAGGATCTCAAAGAGATAATAGGATTCCCCTGTTCATTGCAGATCTATTCACAATAGATAAGACGTGAAAATAATCTAAATGTCCAACGACAGATGAATGGATAAAAACAATGTGATATATTCCAACCTTGAAAAAGAAGGAAATTCTGCGATATGGAACAAGTATGGACCTTGAGGACATTATGCTGGGTGAAATAAGCCACAGAAAGACAAGTGCTGCTTGATTCCACTTATATGAGAAAACTGAAATGATGGCTACCATAGGCTGGGGGGAGGGTGAAACGGCACATTATTAATCAGTTAGGCATAAAGTTAAGTGAGATGAATAAGCTCTAGAGGTCTGCTGTACAATTTATACCTATAGTCAACAATAGGGTATTGTAAGAGGATAAATCTCAAGTTATGTTCTTGATAAAATAAATATAATGCAAACAAACTAAAATCAGACATACAAGGAATGTCAGCATTTATCATCTTGATTATCTAGAATATTTACATGTCTATATATTTATTTGTATGCATTTGAATCATTATCAAATAGAAACAGAACACTTAGGAAACTTTCAGGTCCCCAAGAGTATGTCCAAAGACCTCAGGTGGGAAGCACAGCTCTGAGGCATAGTACTGTGGATTATTCCTTCAGACAGGGGCTCATAAGTGTCAGAATTCTGTAGTTAAAAATCCAACTAAGCAGAGGCAAAAAAATTTCACAAAATACCCTAAGTCTCAAGGAGAATTTCCTACTGGGTTTTCTTATTGCTCTGGCTAAACCTTCTAACTTAAGTCCCCAAAGCTCCTTTCATGTCCTAAATTAAAGACAGAATTCAGTCACACAAATACCAAATCCCCATCTGGGCACCAAAATAATCCTGACAATTCTTCCACTTATATTGAAATAAAATGCTAGGCCATTTCTGTGTTTAAGAAGCGTGACCCATAGTTAGGATTCAATGAAATGATGAGATACAATTTATACTCTAATGAATTTTAATTAATTTTTAATTAAATATAGAAAATTGAATGTTCAGGCAAAATACAAAATTATAGTTGGTAAGGAGAATAAAATGTGTAATAGAGCTTGCTTTGCAATCAACCCTGCAGAATGTGTCTAAGTCTGATTTGCAAGGCGGTGCAAAAAAAAATATGTGAACCAGTCTAATGAAATCTGACCTATGAAATATTTTATAGTTCATTTGAATAATCACTTTAATATGTAGTGAATTTTTAGTTATCTGCCCGAAGGATATCTACTTTATATTTTGTGGATAGCAATTTTGTCATCCCTGGTTCCGTTTAATCAAACTATGAGCAGATGATGTGAGCTGAGGCAATGCATCCTCATTTTATCATTAGCCTAATCTATAGATACTACATATGCATGAGCACACATATTTCACAGAAAAATTCACACAGAGAAAGAGACATAGCTCTTGCCTTTGTCACGACTACTTCTCATTGTGATTCAGTCATCTTTTCCTCAAAGATTTATTAACTTCTCTCTATTATCCTCAATAGTGACATCTGCCAAAAACTTATGATTCTTCCCTTTGGCCCCTTGTAGTTGGATATGGCCAGGTGACTGATTTTAACCAGTGAGTTGTAAGTGGAAAATGTCTTGTGCAGCACTTCTGGGGTGGTGAAGTATTTCACTCTTGGTTAAAATCTTGTAGAGTCATTTACTCCTGGTTAAAATTCTGGAGAGTGTCCCCGGGTGTAATGACCAGCAGTATTTGAGGTGATGGCTATTCTACTGAGCTATGTCCCTGAATGACTGTGATGGGAAGATGGAAAGAGATTCCAGTCATATAAAATGATCAGAAAACAAACCTGTATTGCTTTAGTCCACTACAATTTCAGGGTCGTTTGTTTTCACATCATTACCCAGGCTATTCTGATATAAACTATATGCAACACATTGTGCTTGCTGCTGAGGATGCATCAGTGAACAAGACAAATAGTGACTGACCACACAACGCTTGTATTTTAGTGAAGATACAGTTCCACGCGCTAGAATGGAAGCTACGTGTATTTTGTTCACAGCTGTATCTTAGGGCTAGAAAAGTACCTAGTGCTTCAAAGTAGTTGCTCATCTGTGAGTAACTGTTGAACAAATGAAGGATAAAGTGAATGAGCTCATAAAATATTGATACTTTTCACTGTGGAAAAGTTCAGAGTGTGAAGACATTCCATAATGATACAAGGTGCCCAGTCCACCTAAGGGAAGTAGAGGCAACATCTTCATCAGAGTGGCTTTTGAGAAGCAGGAATGAAGTAGGTGAGGGGCAGCAGACTGGGAAGGGAGAGCGTGTTCCAGGCAAATAGAATGGTGCGTGCAGAGCCGCTAACATGGAATGACACTGGCATGAAAGAGAAATGATGGTGATTTAGCTTAAGGACAGGGAGCAATCGGCACAGTGGTACAAGGTGTGGTGGGTGAAGCTTTTGGGGAACCTTGTGGCTCTTGTTAAGGATTGTAAGTTTTGGCTAAGAAAATGGGAGACAGCATTTGAAGGGATTGTTATATTCAGGTTGCTGTGAGGAAAATAGACTGGACAGATTTTTTAAAAACAGGAGTTTACGCAGGGTATCAGTTCAATTTATTGCTACCTCTAACTCAGAATTAAATAGTGATTTGGAGCGTAGCAATTTACCTCAACCTTCTGACTGAAACTAAGCACTAACCTGTTACAGAGGAGGAACCTGCTGTCTGCACAGTGCCCTCCCCGCTAACAAGACTTGGTATAAGACCTTAGTCTCATATGAAAAGGCAGTGCAGGGAGAATGCTCACAGAATGTTCTGGAAGACATTGTTCGTTTCCTTTTGAAGTCTCTTTTGTAGATCTTTGGAAGAGATTTCTTTCTAGTTTGACACTAAGAATAGATTTGCTTCACTTAAGAAATATTCTTTTTATATTTTGAGGACAGCTAAAATTTGAAACTGATCAAATTCCCTTTTCCTGTGGCTGTGTTTTGAAAAGCTCAGGACAAATGTGTGTCCCACTTGAAGGAACTGTATGGGACAGCATGTGTATAGATACTAAACTGTCTCCTTGGTATGATTCTGCCTTTGGTGTTGCTTTTTGTTCTTACCTACTTCTAATTTAGGTCATCCTACCATGTTTTCTATATTCATCCTAAGTCGTCTTAAAGGTCTTTTGGTACTGAGTATGTAAAAACAAGCGTTTCTGAACCACTTCTTGCCTCTAATCAGGTAAATAATAATCTTGGTATAAGAGCTAAACAACACATTTTTCTACGATATACCTTTTAAAAGACATGAAAAATAGGAGCCTGATTAATCTTAATATGTTAAGAAAGTCATTCATTGGTTACCTATAATGTGTGAGGTGCCATAGGTTCAAACGGTGAGTATAAACAGATATGGTGTGTGTCTTCATGAACTTCTAGTTTAGTGGGACAGACTATGGGTCTGTGAGAAACAGGATTGTATCGTATGAGGCTCCTGTACTGCATACTGTAGGATTTAGAGTTTGACCACCTGGGTTTGAGTCCCAGCTCCATCACTTACTGACTTGACCTTGGGCAAGTTATTTGACTTTTTTATACCTACTTTCCTCATGTGTAAAACAGGAATGCTAGTAGTACCTACGTCCTAGGATTGTTGTAAGGATTAAATGAGTGAACGCACATAAAGAACTCAGAATAGTGCCCAGCAGGCTTATATTATTGCTCGCTATTATTATTACCTATAAAGAGAATTTGAGATGGAATAACGCTTCAAGTGTCCCTGTGAAAGACACAATGGGAAATCAAAGCTTCTTTTTTCTTACTTGCTTCTACATGAAGCACTATATGCTATTTAGAATTATGAGATCATTGAGAGAGAAGAGACCTTGGGAATCACCCTGGACAATTTCCAACTAATTTAGAAATCTCTACCGCTTTCCTGATGGATGCCCATTCAGCCTCTTTGTTAGCATGTGCAGAAATTTGGAGCCTACTCCTGAAAAATCCAATCCAATCCATTCCATTGGGCGGTAGCTCTAATGGTTAGAAAGCTTTTCTAGGGTTGAACCAAACTCAAATATTTCGGAGATTAATCCTTTGTCCGTTGATTCATTTGCAAATATTTTCTCCCATTCTGAGGGTTGTCTTTTCGTCTTGTTTATGGTTTCCTTTGCTGTGAAAAAGATTTTAAGTTTAATTCGGTCCCATTTTTTAATTTTTGTTTTTATTTTCATTACTCTAGGAGGTGGGTCAAAACAGATTTTGCCGTGGTTTATGTCAAAGAGTGTTTTTCCTATGTTTTCCTCTAAGAGTTTTATAGTGTCTGGTCTTACATTTAGATCTTTAATCCATTTGTAGTTTATTTTTGTGTATGGAGTTAGGTAATGTTTTAATTTCATTCTTTTACATGTAGTTGTCAAGTTTTCCCAGCACCACTTATTGAAGAGGCTGTCTTTTCTCCATGGTATGTTCTTGCCTCCTTTGTCATAAATTAGGTGACCATATGTGCATGGGTTTATCTCTGGGCTTTCTATCCTGTACCATTGATCTATATTTCTATTTTGGGGCCAGTAAATGGATAAAGAAGATATGGTACATATATACAATGGAATATTACTCAGCCATAAAAAGGAATAAAATTGGGTCATTTGTAGAGATGTGGATGGACCTAGAGTCTGTCATACAGAGTGAAGTAAGCCAGAAAGAGAAAAACAAATATCATATATTAACGCATATACGTGGAATCTAGAAAAATGGTACAGATGAACCTATTTGTAGGGCAAGAATAGAGATGTAGACATAGAGAACGGACATGTGGACATGGGGGGAAAGGGGAGGGTGGGATGAATTGGGAGATTAGGTTTGACATAAATATACTACCATATGTAAAATAGATAGCTAGTGGGAACCTGCTATGTAGCACAGGGAGCTCAGCCCGGTGCTCTGTGATGACCTAGATAGGTGGGATGGGGGGGTGAGAGGGAGGTCCAAGAGGGAGGGGATATAGATATACATATAGCTGATTCACTTCATTGTACAGCAGAAACTAACACAACATTGTAAAGCAATTTTACTCCAATAATTATAATAAAGAAGAAGCAAGAAAGATTCCAAATAAGCAACCTAATTCTAAGCCTTATGGAACTAGAAAAAAAAAGAACAAACTGAGCCAAAACTTGAAAGAAGAAAGGAAATAATAAAGATTAGACCAGAAATAAGTAAGCTAGAAAACAGAAAAACAATAGAAAAGATTAACCAAACTAAGAGTTGGTTCTTTGAAAAGATAAACAAAAGTGAAAAGCCCTTAGCTAGACTAAGCAAGGAAAAAAAGAGAGGACCCAAATCAATAAAATGATAAATGAAAAAGGAGACATTACAACAGGTATCACAGAAATACAAGGGATCATAAGATGCTATTATGAACAACTATACACTAACAACCTAGACAAGCTAGAAGAAATGGGAACATTCTTAGAAACATACAACTTACCGAGACTGAATCAGGAAGAAATAGAACATTTGAATAGGCCAATTACTGGTGAGAAGGTTGAGACAGTAATAAAAAACTTCCAGTGAAGAAAAGCTCAGGGCCAGATGGCTTCACTGGTGAATTTTACCAAACATTTAAAAAAGAATTAACACCAATCCTTCTCAAACTTTCTCCAAAAATTGAAGAGGTGGGAACACTCCCAAACTCATTTTACGAGGCTAACATTATCCTGATACCAAAGCCAGAAAAGGACATTAGTAGAAAAGAAAACTACTAGTGATGAATATAAATGCAAAAGTTCACAATAAAATACTAGCAAGCTAAATTCAGCAGCGTATTAAAGAATCATTCACCACGATCAAGTGGGATTTATCCCTGGGGTGGTTCAACATTTGCAAATCAATCAATGTGATACATCACATTAATAGAATGAAAGAAAATAATCATATGATCACGATCATCTCAACTGACACAGAAAAAGCTCTTGACAAAATTCAGCATCCATTCATGATAAAAACTCTTAACAAATTAGGCATAAAAGAAACATATCTCATCATAATAAAGACCATACATGACAAGTCCATGTTAATATCATACTCAATGGTGAAAGGTTTAAAGCTTTTCCTCTAAGATCAGGAACAAGACAAGGGTGCCCACTCTCACCATTCCTATTCATCATGGTACTGAAAGACTTACGTAGAGCAATCAGGCAAGAAAATAAAAGGTATCATCAAACTACTATATATAAAATAGATAAGCAACAAGGTCCTACTGTATAGTACAGGGAACTACACTCAATATCTTGTAATAAACTATAATGGAAAAGAATCTGAAAAAGAATATATATATGTGTATACATATATATATACACATATACATATATATATGTATACACATATATATATACACAAGGGAAAGTTATTCAGCCATAAAAAATTGAGGGAAGTTTACCATTTGTGACAACATGGGATGAAACTTAAAGGTATTATACTAAGTGAAATAAGTCAGACAGGGAAAGGCAAATACTGTGTGATCTCACTTATATGTGGAATCTAAATGAACAGACCAACCAACCAAACTTATAGAAAGAGAGATCAGATATGTGGTTACCAGTGGCAGAGGGTCGGGGGACAGAGAATTAGAGGAAGGTGGTCAAAGGTACAAATTTCCGGCTATAAGATAAATAAGTACTAGGGATGTAATGTACAACATGATAACTTTATTTTCTTTTTATTGTATCTTTGTGAGATGATGGATGCTTACTGAGCCTACTGCAATAATAGTTTCACAATATATGTAAATCAAACCTTCATGCTGTGTACCTTAAACTTATACAGTGATGTGTGTCAATTATTTCTCAATAAAACATAGTAATTTAGTAACATTTAAGGCTACAGTATTACTTACAATATCTAATTATATTTTAATAGATATAATTATATTATTTAGATATAATTATATATCTAATTATATAAAACTAATATCTTAGTTTTTCTCAAAACTAAGCATACATACCTAACTGAATTATTTTCCCACGGTTTAAAGGAAATTTTAAAATTGTAACTGAAGGCACAAGTGTGATTGAAATGAGTCTGGTAACAATGATTAAACTTTAATTTGCACATGCAGACATACAAATATATACACCAAAATATATACCTTTATATATATGAACCTGTGTATTTATGTGCAAATTCACACCTACATTTGTACATCCCACATCACATATATTCAGATACATTTCCATGAGAACACATCCAAAGAAGGACCCCACTTGTAAAAATAAATAAAGGAAATGAACTTCTGTAGCATACAGTACCTTCCAGAAATAATATGCTACACACACACACACACACACACACACACACACACACACACATGCATTGGTGATCTGTGTTCTCAATGGTAAAAAGGACTCATGAAGAATTAGACATCTGCTTCTGTTTATAACCTTATGTAGTCCCAAAGGCCTGATTACTTTGAAACAACCATGTGCTTGTCTTTGTTCATTGTTTAATCAATCTTTTCAGACACACCAGAATATCCCATTTTCCAATACAAGGGCTTTCATCATCAGTATATGTGATCTTTAATTCTACAGTGCTGTCATATATTAAGAGACAATAAAATGAAATAGGTTATTATCTCTTAAAAAGCACTTAATTCAAATTTGGACAGCTTCAATTTGGGCAAGGTAATTGTGGAATTATGCCTCCCTTTTCTCATGCTGCTGTCTAACATTTCATAATTTTGCAAATCTCCCTGCACTAAGCTACAAGCAATAAGAAAATAAAATTAAGATGTTGGTCATATACACTAATATGTATAAAATGGGTAACTAATAAGAACCTGTTGTATAAAAAATAAATTAAATAAAATTCAAAAATTAAAAAAGAAAAAAGATGCTGGTCATAAAATTAGCCAATATAAGAGACTAACGATTTGATTCCAAGAGGGGGCTATGGGAAGATTTCTTATTATTCACATTAGTATTGAAAGAATAAAGACATTTAGGGGAGAGAGGAATCTTTTTTCACCTTCTTAAATCTTTGAGTTCTCTCCATCCTCTGACCAAAACTCATTCATACTGTTTCAATACTAAATAAAAACAGCAACAGCCACTTTGCTCTGGTTCTTCCTCCCCTTCAAAGCATCATCCTGTCACTTTTTTTTTTTAAGGGCCAACTTATTAAAATAGTTGAAACTCATTGCCTAAATTTCCTTGGTTTCTCCACAATTCTCAGCCCCTTGCAATCTGACACTTGGCTCTGCAATTCTGCTTTAATTGTTCAAACAAAGGAAAAATGTCTTCCTATTTTCTATACCTATTGGCCTCATTTCATCCTAAATTCAGTTGTGATAGTCAGTTTTATTTCACATTGATTATCACTTCTCTCTTAAAATATTTTCCTCCCTACATTTGTTGATTATTGCTCTCACTTCATTCTCCTTTCTCATCCCTCTTTCTCTGTCTTTTATTGGGAGTTTTCCCTCTGCCTCCCTCTTAAATGCTAGTATTACCAGAGATCTCATCTATTCTATTCTATGTGATTTCTTCCACTTCTGTGGTGTCCTCTCCGGGTGATAGGTAGAATTTGGGTTCAAGTCCATCTCAAATACATCTAATTGGAACATGGACACACCCTGCAGTTATTTCCCCAGACTCCTGAATGTATAATTTGGATAGCTATACCCTGTAGGTGGGAGAACCCTACCTGATTAGGGAGCACCAGCCTCTGTGATAGGAAAGGCCAAGAAAAGTCCTTGAAATTTCATACCTCCTCACCACCTCCAGCAAAGACAGCAGTCAGAAATTGTACTTCATGCCAAAAAGAGCTTCAGACATTAATACCACCATTCAAATCCTAAGAATTGCAAAAGTAGAGATTCCTCTTATAATATCATGGAATTAATTTGTCTGGTCTTTCAATAAACCAGATGTATCAGGGCATATGACAGTGAACTATCAAAACTTAATTAGTGGGCTTCCCTGGTGGCTCAGTGGTTGAGAGTCCGCCTGCCGATGCAGGGGACACGGGTTCGTGCCCCGGTCTGGGAAGATCCCACATGCCGCAGAGCGGCTGGGCCCGTGAGCCATGGCCGCTGAGCCTGCGTGTCCGGAGTCCGTGCTCCGCTAAGGGAGAGGCCACAACAGTGAGAGGCCCGCGTACCGCAAAAAAAAAAAAAAAAATTAATTAATTAGTGGTAATCCTAATTACCACATGCTGGAGATGGTACTTTGGGGGGAATAGATTGACTCAGCCTCTTATGTTCATGCTTGGAAGCTTGTGGCTACTAGTGATCTGGTGGATGTGTTCTCCTCAACCCTCTTTGGTAATAGAAGTCAAAACCAGGTCACTTTTACATGGGAAGGACAATATATCAATACATTCATTTTCTTGCCTCAGAGCTACACTAGATCTCCTGCTCTCTGTCACTGTATAGTCTGCAGCGACCTTGATCATTATATGTGCTGCAACACCTCGTGTTCGTTTACTATATTGCTGACATAAATAGCAATTGGACATGACTAGCAGTAATTGGCCAGTATTTTAGGAATAAAGACACAGACCTACTGGAGAATGGACTTGAGGATATGGGGAGGGGGAAGGGTGAGCTGTGACAAAGCGAGAGAGAGGCATGGACATATATACACTACCAAACGTAAGATAGATAGCTAGTGGGAAGCAGCCGCATAGCACAGGGAGATCAGCTCGGTGCTTTGTGACCGCCTGGAGGGGTGGGATAGGGAGGGTGGGAGGGAGGGAGACGCAAGAGGGAAGAGATGTGGGAATATATGTATATGTATAGCTGATTCACTTTGTTATAAAGCAGAAACTAACACACCATTGTAAAGCAATTATACCCCAATAAAGATGTTAAAAAAAAAAAAAAAGTTGCCCATGTACCAGAGGGCAAACCTCAGCAGAAAAAAGCTCATAGCAAAAACCCTAGGGTATTAGAGCAAGGCTATTCTTTCAGTAGCAGAGAATTTTGCAACATTTGAAAAACAATTCCTGGCATGATAGTGGATACTAGTAGAGGCTGAATGCCCAACCTTGGAACACCAGTTGACTATGGGACTAGAGCTATGTATTATCTAATCCACAAGTTTGGGCAGAAAGAGCAGTGATATACTATGAAAGTACCATTCAAGATTAAGCCTGAGAAGTTCTAAAAGACACAAGTAAATTACATCAACACGTGGTGAAACACCCAAGTCATGTGTATGGTACCAACCCCTCTCCCACCACGCATAGCTGGGGCATCGTGGGGCTCCTTATGACTAAATGACAGAGGGGACAACAATCAGGCCTCATTCACAGATAAATTGGTGTGATTTGCTCATGTTAGCTTTACTGGATAATTGTTACAGGTTAGGTTCATTTAAGGATAGCTCTAAAGGACATGGTGAAGGGAGTAACCCTTCAAAAGTAACATTTGGAAGTTCCCTTTGCATGGAAGCAAAAGTGGACTGGGCTTTGGGCTCCTGGGCAGAGTGAATGGTTTGGCTCTTCAGTCAGGACTCAGGAGAAAGACAATTAGAAGATAAGACACAATGAAATCTTAGGAAGATGCATGTGATTGGATCTACGGGAGTGGGCACAAGGTGTGCATTTGTTTTTGTCTTATGTTAAAGGCCACCAGGGAGCATTAACCTCAGAAGAGGCACTCAATAACCTTCAAGTAGATGTCTGTGGATGTCAGTTAGCCTCTTTCTTTGGCAACCCCAGTGCTAGTAGAATATGACCATGAACAGAATGACCACAGGGATATAGTGGCAGGGATATAGCTCTGCAGGCTCAACAAGAGGTCTCCCTGTTACCTACCTACTGCCAAACAGTCAGGAACAGAGAGCAAAACGGAGTCCTCATTATGGCATCATTCCTCAAGGAAACTAGTCAGCCACTTGGTAGTAGATGGATTTTATCAAACTCAATCCCCCAAAAGGAGCAGAAATTCATCCTTTTATGAATTGACACCTTCTCTGCGTATGGAGTTGCCTTCTCTGCCTCTAGGGGTAGGACTAGCACTAATGTTGTCATATTCCTGGGGCTTATATGATGTCTGATATATATTTTCATGGTTTCACACACTAAGTTTTCTCATTTTTATGATGCAGGAGATTGAAGAATGGGCACAAAAATATACAACTCACTTGTCTCACCATATATCTCATCACCTAGGAGCAGAATAATGGAATGGTCAGTTAGAGTCCCAGTGAGGACACAAACTTAGTTATAAACTCTTTAGGCAGGGGTGCTGTCCTCTAGGATGTGGTATATGCACTAAATCAGTGGCTCTAATATATGGCACTGTCTCCAGCAGCTAGAACATGTGGGTCCCAGAACCAAGGAGTAAGAGTAGGATTGGTTCATCTGACCATCCTTTACAGGGACTCACTTGTGGAACGGGTGCTCCCCATTGCCACAAACATAAGTTCTGCAGGATTAGTGGCCTTGGTTTCTGGAAAGGGATTGCTTTTACCAGAGGACAGAGTGGAACTATATTCCTATTTTCCACTTTAACTTGAAACTATAGCTACGGCTCGGTCACTTGGGTTGCCCATTGCAGCAGTCAAGGTGGGGATTAGTAGGCTGGTGGCGGTAATTGACTCTACTTTCTATGCGGTGCTAGGATTGGTGATACGTAACGGGAACAGGAAGGAGTATGTGTGGAACTATAGCATTCATGAGGGGTAAATATTTGTGTTTCTGTGCCAAGGGATAATGTGAATGGGCAATTACAGCAAATATACCCTCAAATGAAAAGCAACTAAGGGCTCAGATCTCTCAAGTATGAAAATCAAGGTCATCTCAGCAACAAGAAACCTAAGCCAGTCAAAGTGTTGGCTAAGGGTATAGGAAATGAATAGAATGAATAATAAAGAAGGGAGATGATGAATATCAATAACGACCTTGGTACTGGCTGCAAAAGTGGGGACTGGAGTTTGTTCCAATAAATCCTGGAAGTAAGTCTTCTCACTGATTAATGTTGATTACTACCTAGAAGGGGACTCTGACAGATTGCACTTAATGCAGGGCATGGTGGATCTGAGTGGTGCAAGGGATGGGCTATATTGACCATTTCATATCCTCTCAGCCCGTCTCTTACCCCAACCACTGCTGTGCTGACTAATTCCATTAAGTGCCTCAACAATCCTCACCCTGGTTCAGCCATACAGTACCTCATTTCACACCTAGACCAGGAACTCTTATTTCCTGCCATGAGACTGCTTGGCACGATGGTGTGGGATACCCATGGGACCATGTTTGGCCCTAACGTATGTACAACCAGTAGGGCATCACTTAAGTTCCAACCTTAAGTAACAGAGATGTGGATAAATGGATAAATGCTTCCTCCTATTGCCCCCAAGCCATCAATTCTGAAACGTAAGGACCCCTAGAAGATTCTGTGTGACTGAACAATGGTTGCTCTTGTGGCATCTTACCCATAACACATCTTCAAATTGGTTTTTCTTCTTTCCCTGCTCAAAACCATTGCCCGTCAAGGTTGATCTCTAAGATTATACTCACAAATAAAATAAACTATCTTTGTATAAGCAGTGACCCCTGGCTTGCTTTGGAGGGAAACTGAGATTAACACAGGACTTGAAAAAGTTTTTGAAGGAAACATTTTTTTTTGGAGACTCTCTAGAAGTATGAAGTGAAGGGGCAGCTAGATCCTGTCTGCCACTTATTCAAGCCTGGATATGCAACTGGTTGTGTCAATTGAAAACAAGCAGTGTTGAGAGGGGAGCTACTTTTTGGATTGGGGAGATTCACAGTTTACTTTCAGATGGTGTAACTGAATAGGGACTTCACCCAGAAATCTTTTGGCATTATAAGACTTGATTTAAGGTGAAAGGAAGGAATTAGATGATAGATAAAGCTGTGAGAAAGGATGAGCTTATCAGATTAAATAACAGCAAATTACTGAATGTGACAGCAATATTTGGGGAACATGGGTAGACCAAATATCTTCATTAATAAAATGAGCTCCCTGAACATGAAACTGAGTAAAAATTGTCCTGAATGTCATTCTTTACTTTCACATTCACTGTACCATTTGCTCTGTGAATTCTTTTTACTCCCTGGAGGGAAAAAATACTGTCAAAATAGATCTTTCTTGAAGAAGACAGAAAAAAATAATAGGCCTTTTTTTATCCGCCAGTGAGAGCAAGGAAAGAATTCACACAGTTTTTCTAGGATGAAGACAAGAATGAACACCTTCTTTGGATTTCCTTTTTTAAAAAAGGGATAAAATATGTAGTACTTATTAAACATGAAAATCTTGCAAGTTATGGCAACAATTTCAGAGAGTAAAATTTTTTAAGGAACTTTATTGTTAAAACCTTATGGATGGGCTCCCTGATAAAGACTTTTCTTTTTAATTCCTCTGAAACTAATCAGAGCATTTTAGAGGAGCACATTAAAATTTCCACTAAATTTACATTAAAATTAGACAAGTTGTTATCTACACTACTAAAAAAAGCACATGGTGCATCTATTAATCACTGCTCAATGTTTAATATTAACACATGAACTTTTTCCAATTAAAGGGCTATTCAGCTCAGACACTAGTACCTTATCATTTTAGGTGTTTTATTATTCTTTTGGCATTTGTTAATGGCAGGACTCTCTGGCTATTACCAAAGATCTTTCAAATCTTATAATTTCTAAGCAGTTTAAAGTATGGGAAGAAAAAAAGCCTCAATGTCTTTTTAATTAAAAAACAGAATTTTATAATAAAACTGGCATGTGGGTGGGTGGATAGCTCTTCTATAGTATCTAAAAGAGATATAGAAATTTTATATATAATATTTGCTCTTGAATTTACATAATTTTTCCTTGAATTTGTTTTAAAAATTAAAACTTTCCAGGGTAATTTATATATTATTTTTTCACCCGATGGAAATTAGGGGACAAACCTGCACATTGCATTTTACAGTTAAAGAATAATTTGTGCTTGCAAGGAAAAAATCCACTCTCTCTCTTAGTATTCCCTGAGGCCTTCTGTAATGGCCTGGCTAAAGGTAGGTCTATAATGAGCACTGTTTACAGCTAAGTGGATCTCTTTTTGCTTCCCTTTTAGAGTACCGCAATTCACGTAAACCAAATTGTGGAATCAGGGGAATAACCAGTCCTACAGATGTACAGCTATAGTCTCTGGAAGAACCAGGAAAACCCTTGGAATTCTGGCATAACAATAATAACAGAGAAACCATTCTCAGACTAGTATCATCAGAAAGATATGCTTCTGAGTTTGAAAACCACTGTTTAAGATTGTTCTGGTTTGTTATGAAGTAAAATATTAGTGTTTCAGCATTATTTCTTTTATTTAAATAACTTGCATTATTGGCCTTTAATACATTTGCTAGTTCATTCATTCATTCAGTGGAGAAGTACAGTACCAGGTATATTCTAGACACACATATACACAGATGGCATGACCCCTGCCAAAAGTGAATGTATGGTCAAGTGAGGGAGGCAGGCAGAGATAGGAATAAAATTATAATCATAATAAAATAATAATAAAGGAAAAAGCACCAGCTCTGCTGAGGACATCAGGAAGGGCTTCACTGAGGAGATAACACTTGAAGAAGAGGAGTAGGTATCACCAGGTGGGTAAGAACAATTTATGGGCACAGGAACAACATGAGGAAAGGCAGGAGGCTCTGGAGGAAGTGAACATGTGTGGGAAACGACAGCCCCTTTCCCCCACTTTTTATTACCAGGCATGTAAAGAAGTTAGGATTTTTTCCTGGGGGCAATAACGTCATACTCTACAAGGAAAGCAACATTTTTTCTTTAGGTTGCTCATGTTATTTTAGTTTTGAGACAGATATGGCTCACGAGAATTTTCATGGGTCATGTAATTTGAAAATAGAAAAGCTTTCTAACTGATACTTCGAGCGAATCTCCAATCTTCATCTGAGATGAATCTAATATCAGGTGTTACTAACACCTGGCAGCCAAAAATAAATGGCAAGGGTGGCATAGCTATTTATACAAGCAGTTTCCAGGGGAACTAAGAACCTCAGGTCTAGCTACTTGTCTGTTAGGGAGGAAGATGTGGACATATAGGTGAGCCTCTGACAAAGCCTGTTAAATACTGAGCATCATTATCATGAGTGGAGCTAAGCAATACAATCTTGTGTGTGGGTTCTACAATCCTGACAAAATGTTACTATTATGTAGACTACGGACTATGAGACATGACTCTGAATTTAGAGGAATAGAGGGGTTTTTTGCCTTTATATGGAAAACCCATAATATATAGTGCATCTTCAATCTAAGGTGTATATATATATATATATATATATATATATATATATATATATATAGGCTTAACCATATGAAATTGCCTGAATGCAGTTGTTTTTGACATGCAAATTGACAGTTTCATGTGGTTCAAAACAATACATACACACACATAAGGTGATATATATCAATTATACATGCTTATCAGCTTATATAATCAGATTATCTATCTTAATCTTTGTATATATACACAGAGACAGAGAGACAGAAACAGATGAGAAGCACTAAAAATTGGCTTGACTATTTATTGTGACAATATTTTTTTAAAGAATCAAATGTGTTTTAGAATAATAAAATCAGAATAATAATTATTAGGTATTTGTAACTCCTAATAAAATGATTATTCTATTTTAAGAATAGTGGAAGGAAGGTATGTTTATATGATGAAAAATACTCTATTTCAAAATTGACTCCT
Organism: Lagenorhynchus albirostris; assembly: GCF_949774975.1. NCBI lineage: Eukaryota > Metazoa > Chordata > Mammalia > Artiodactyla > Delphinidae > Lagenorhynchus > Lagenorhynchus albirostris. The sequence goes on from NC_083105.1 coordinate 92,316,465, forward strand.
TATGTAAGTTTAATGAGGTATATATTGGACCTTTCCCTTCTCACTCTATACTTTCTTTTAGGTTTCCCGTATCTGTGTTCCTTATGCTACATTCTTTGTAACTTGTTCAGATCTATTTTATAATCTTTCTGTCAGTTGAATGTATTCTGCTAACTTCTCCAGTTAATTTTAATATTATTCATTAAAATTGACCATCTATATGTTATTTTCATTCTTTTTCAAATATGAGTGGCTGATTTTAATACTCCCGTTTGTATTTTATTCCTACATTAATTTATTTAAATGTACCATCTATTTTTACTGTAAATTCTGAATCTTATTAGGCAAGTATCTGAAACATTTGATGACTTTGTCAGTTGTTTCTGTAGTCTTCAGCTTACACCAGCTAAGTTCCTTAGGTGTTTCTGTAACTTGAGCGTGTGCTCATGTTTCTGAGTTCTGATAGGCTTGAGTAGAGGATATATTGATATTTCTCCAGGTTCTTGAGAAAGCCACAGAGGTAGATTCACCATAAACAAAATACTCCTTGCAGTTTTGGGGTCCTACAGTTAGTATGACATGTGGTTGCAAACTAAATAATTTAGCTTGTATTTACAAAATCTCAAGGAAGGATTTTTTTTTAAACTCAAAGGCTAAGACAAAAAAATGTATATATATTTGTATATATATTATATATGTATATATATTATATATGTGTATATATATTATATATGTATATAGTCTTTGTTGTCATTGCTGGTCAAGTTCTTTTATAGGTCACCCCCTTCCCCCTGCATGACCCTTGACCCTCCTTGCTCTCCAGAACAAAGTGTAGACTTTTCTGGATCTGGCTGTGTATGGCTTGGTCTCCAATCTGGTTCCCCACGCTGCTGGCATCACATTCTAGAACACTGCACCCATAGTTGCCCTCAAGTTGTGAGGAAGCTTCAGTGTTATCCTTCTCCTTGGTCCTCTGCTCTTTCTTGTTCCTCAAGTCCAGGGATTTCTCTCTCTTCTTCAGCTCATCTATTCAAAATTACATTTTAATGTACTTTGTGTCTGGAGGATTCTGGGAACCTTAGTCAGCCATAATGCCCATAATAAAATGGATTTCAAAGTTGCAATTCGTATTTTCAGCCTATAAATTGTTGAATTTACTACATGAATGATTGCATGGAAATCAGCCATAGAAATTTCTGGTAAAAATAATTTAATCAAATGTATTCAGTTTAAAGTTATGAAACTATGTTTAGGCTCAAATAAATCTGTGTGGATACATTTGCTGGATCATATATGTATCAATTTAGTAGCACTATCTAAAATATTCTCATCTGAAAATTGACAAGGGAACAGTGCTTTCAGAGTTACAGTAATATTTTCTATTTTTTTCACAGGGCCTTTTTTTTTTTTTTTTTTGCGGTACGCGGGCCTCTCACTGTTGTGGCCTCTCCCGTTGCGGAGCACAGGCTCCGGACGCGCAGGCTCAGCAGCCATGGCTCACGGGCACAGCCGCTCCGCAGCATGTGGGATCTTCCCGGACCGGGGCACGAACCCGTGTCCCCTGCATCGGCAGGCAGACTCTCAACCACTGCGCCACCAGGGAAGCCCTTCACAGGGCCTTTTTAAGGGAAGAAAATTTTGTTATATATGGGGAAAACTCAAAGTTGTTGGCACCCAGAGATATATTCATTGTAGCATTTACAAAACATGCAAATGTTTTGGATTACTCAAATTCTATATTATTTTAACATTTCAATGGATTTATTCTTTGTGATATGTGAGTGCTATGGACTAAATTGTGTCTCCTCAAATCTCATGTTGAAACCTTAACCTCCAATGTGACTGTATTTGGAGATAGGACTTTTAGGCAGTAATTGAGACTAAATGAGGTCATAAAGGTGGAGTTCTAATTCAATAGGATTGATGGCCTTATAAGAAGAGAAAGAAAGAGATCTCTTTCTCTCTCTGCTATGTGAGGTCATAGTGAAAATGCAACTACAGGAAGACAGTGCTCACCAGAAACAGAACGTGACTTCTCAGCTTCCAGAACTGTGAGAAAATAAATTTCTGTTGTTTAAGCCACCCAGTTCATGGTATTTTGTTTTGTCAGCCCAAGGTGACTAATACAGTGAGCTGATCAACAAGAATTAGAGTACATATAAAGATTTATAAGGAAAGCCAAAAGTTGCAATGTCCTAAAAAAATTCTGATTTTTATGGTCCTTTTGAAGTGGTTATAATCAAGCCTTTGTATACTGCCTTTTTCCCAAGAACAGAACAATAACATATTCATTCAAAGGGCTTCCTATCTGTCACTTGAACTTGAATGTACTGCCTAGTTTCTATTTGGAGACTTTGATTGGCCAATGAATCAGACCCTTTGATGCCGTCTCATTCCTTCTTTGGGTCACCTGTCTCTGAGACCCCCTGCTGCCGCCACCACCAGCTCTGCATGGGTTCTGATGGACTTCATGATGGTCTGCTCTGACTTCCTCTTTGTACACAGCCTGTGCTTTTGGATTCTTTCCTCTGATGCCAGGGCTTTCCTGTTGGGGCTGAGTCATGTGATATCAGGGTCTGCTCAGAGCCCATGCACCCTTACTTGATAATGTGGGGAAGTTAATGTCCCTTGGGGTAAATCCTGGAGCTTTGGGAGATGGGAGCTAGCAGATAAACTCTCCTCTGTTCCTCTCCCCAAATGGGCCATGGTGAGATGCAATGATTCATCCAGCCTCTTGAAAGATTGTCAAAATATGTACAGTTTGCTTGGTACCAAGCAGTGGCGGGCTTCATAATCACACATATATTGTACTCACTTCTATGCTGTCTCCCCTTTTTCTTCCTCCTCCTTTCTTGAGATTGCCCTGTCTAATAAAAGGATAGCACATGAGTTTTCATCCAGGCTCTGTTTGCTTGAGAATCTGGGCTTAGAAAGATGGTTGTAGAAATAATAAGAAATATTTTTAGATTTTCCTAATTTATTTTGCTCAGTTAATCTTCCACAAAAGGCTATTATCAGCTGTAATAACTCCATTTTAGAGATGAGGGAATTTTAAACTCCTAGTTTAAAAATCACCTCATGTTAGAAAGCCACAAAACGTTCATTAGATGTGGACAAATATTCTTCCAACTAAGAGTCTGAAGCTTAAACATAAACACTGCCTGAGAGATCTTTTCCATTTAGGGAAAGGAAAGGGAGAAGGGAATTAAAAGTTTTAAGTCTACTTTTGCCATTAGCAAAGGCAAGTGTGTCTGTTATCAAATTTTCTATGGGAATGTAGGGAAAGAGGAAGTATGTGCCAATAAACACAGGGGAAACGATGTGCCAATAAATAGGACCATTTGCTATCATGAAGTATCAGCAGAGTTCATGAGAGGTTATTGTTGCCTTCTTGTCTCTCGGTTATTTGTAAAGCAAAAATTGATGTTTGAAACTGTCAGGGGATTAATGGTAAGAACAAATTGATACATAGCCTTAGAAAAATCACTTGACCACTGTTGCCTGAAAACATACAACATGATCACATTAATGGCTTTAGCACTAGTGCTAGGGATATAGAAAACAGCCATGGTGACAGGTTTTTTTGTAGGGATTATGCTGCTTAAATTGATCTGAGTAGGATATGAAGAGAAAAGCATTGTTAAGTTTAACATTAATGCTAAATAGCAAGAATTTATCTTAAATATCCTATCTATCCCATATTTAAAGAATAATGCAAATGGAATTGCAAAAATTAAAGTTTATAGTTTGTAAAGCAAATATAACTAAAATCTTGAAAGATCGAATTCTAAAAACATTTTGATTGCGTGAACTGGAAGAACACCCCATTGATCAATTGTAGAAACTAGATGACTTACTCTCGATAAGATGAATCTCATAAGAGCACGATATTCAGCCTATTCTGTCTTCTCTTTAGCTTATCATATTATTAGGATTTGATTATGCTTTATCTTCAAAACTACAAACTGGTCCTTCAATGATTATTCTGCCTTCTATAGTATCATTCAGTATAGTGTGTCTGCACCTTTAAAATCTATTCAGAGGAGTGAAATCCTATCAAATATTACTGAATGACTTTTTTCCAGGACCAGTTGATTGAAACCCACTTAAATGAAATTCTCACCTATGTTAGCATAACTACTCTGGTCCAAACTTCTTTAGAATACAACTGAAAGGTCAAAAAACACGAGGTTTAAAACAAGAAATAATTAGATTGTGTATTAGAGGTTACTTGTTTATATAGTTCTATTGGTAAATTTTATTTTTCTACCGTTTCTCTACTTAATCACCTCATCAAATTCCAGGCCAAACTGAGATAAAGAATTCTCTGGCCCTCTGGTCAAAGTCCACCTTTAGATGAATTTCTCTAAACCAGTAAAAGGCAACATAATTTTAATTTTAATTGACATATCCAAGATCGCATTTAATATTGCCAAATGTGCCTTTCAAAAATATATATGGGGCTTCCCTGGTGGCGCAGTTGTTGAGAGTCCGCCTGCCGATGCAGGGGACAAGTGTTCGTGCCCTGGTCCGGGAAGATCCCACATGCCGCGGAGCGGCTAGGCCCGTGATCCATGGCCGCTGAGCCTGTGCGTCCGGAGCCTGTGCTCCACAACGGGAGAGACCACAACAGTGAGAGGCCCGCATACCGCAAAAAAAAAAAAAAAAAGTATGAAGTACTGATTCTTTGTCTCCTTGTGTTTGTTCATTTCACTTTTCTGTCTCTACTTTTGTGTAGATGTCTCAATCTATCTCTTTTTATATCTCCTTGCCATATTTATTTATTTTCCTCCTCTATTGGCAAAAACATAAAACTTATGTACAAACTTTGATTTTTTTGCATTTATTTATTGAATTCCCTGTTTATAGTTTAAAAAACAGAACATGGCATTATTAATTTTCTCTTGAGCCTATGGCCCCTCATGGAAGGAAAGACGGGAAATAACATTTATTAGGGATCTAAAATGTGCCATTATCTAATATAGTCTCTCAAAATCCCTGTGAAGTATTATTTCCTCCATTTTCAGATGGAAAGACCAGATTTCCGAAAATTCAAGTAACTTGTCCAAAGTCATGTGATTAATAGATGTGAGGCTGGAGTTTGCTACTCACCACATTGTATAATGTTACTCTAAAAGAAAAATTTTCCCATGGAAGCAAGAAACTACATATAAACTGGTCCTCATTAACTTCTTTTTTTTTTTTTTTTTGCGGTACGCGGGCCTCTCACTGCTGTGGCCTCTCCCGTTGCGGAGCACAGGCTCCGGACGCGCAGGCTCAGCAGCCATGGCTCACGGGCACAGCCGCTCCGCGGCATGTGGGATCTTCCCGGACTGGGGCACGAACCCGTGTCCCCTGCATTGGCAGGCGGACTCTCAACCACTGTGCCACCAGGGAAGCCCCTAACTTCTTTTTAACAGCTGTTTTGAGATATAATTCACAGACATAAATTCATCCATTTAAAGTGTATAATTCAGTAGTTTTAATATATTAACAGAGGTCTGCAACCATCACCACAACCTAATTTTAGAATATTTTTATCACCCCTCCCCAAAAGTAACCCTATATACATTAGCAGTCATGCTTCATTTCCCCACCCTCTCAGATCCAGGCAACCAGTAATCTATTTTTGCTCTTCATAGATTTCCCTATTATACATGAAAGAAATCATATACTATGTGTTCTTTTGTGATTGATTTCTTTAAGTTAGCATATTTTCAAGGTTTATCTATATTGTAGCACGCATCAATAATTCATTCCTTTTTATTGTCATTGTCATTATTCCATGGTATGCATATACCAAGTTATGTTTCTCCATTTATCTTGATGAAAATTTTGATTGGTTCCACTTTTTGACCATTTTGAATACTATGCTATGAACACTCTGTATATGTTTTTGTGTGAACATATATTTTGATTTCTCTGAGGCATATACCTATGAGTGTAATTTAACATGTTGAGGTACTGTCATATTGTTTTCCAAATGGCTATACTAGTTTACATTCCCACCAGTAATGTATGAGTGTTCCAAATTCTCCACATTATTGCCAACACTCGTTATTGTTTGTCTTTTGATCATAACCATCCTAGTGGGTATGAATTAATATCTTATTATGATTTTGATTTCTCTAATGACAATGGAATTTGAGCATCCTTTTATATGCCTATTAATAATTTTTATATCCTCTTTAGAGAAATGTCCATTCAAATTGTTTGTTCATTTTTAGTTGGGTTACTTGTTATTGAGTTGTTAAACATCCTTTACATATTCAGGATACAGGTCCTTTCATATGATTTGTAAATATTTTCTCTCCTTCTATAGTTTTTTCTTGTGAGGTCTTTGTCTGGTTTTGGTATCATAATAATACTGGCCTCGGGCTTCCCTGGTGGCGCAGTGGTTGAGAATCTGCCTGCCAATGCAGGGGACACGGGTTCGAGCCCTCGTCTGGGAAGATCCCACATGCCGCGGAGCAACTGGGCCTGTGAGCCACAATTACTGAGCCTGTGCGTCTGGAGCCTGTGCTCCGCAACAAGAGAGGCCGCGATAGTGAGAGGTCTGTGCACCGCGATGAAGAGTGGCCCCCGCTTGCCACAACTAGGGAAAGCCCTCACACAGAAACGAGGACCCAACACAGCCATAAATAAATAAATAAAATTTAAAAAAGAAAAAAAAATAATACTGGCCTCAAGAATGAGTTAGAAAGTTCCTCCTCTTCTATTTTTTGGATGTGTGTGTGTGTGTGTGTGTGTGTGTGTGTGTGTGTGTGTGTGTGTGTTTAAAGAGTATGTGTAGAATTGGTATTACTTCTTCTTTAAATGTTTGGTAAAATTCACCAAAACTTCTATTTATTTGGTAGAAGTACTTGGGCCTAGGATATTTTAGTTACTAGAAGTTCTTAAATTACAAATTCAATCTCTTTTCTTATTATAGGTATGTTCAGATTTTCTATTTCTTCTTGAATCACTTTTGGTATTTTGTGTTTTTCTAAAAATTTGTCAATTTCATATAAGTTATCTAATTTGTTGGCATGTAGTTATTTATAGTATTCCCTTATAATCCTTTTTATCCTAACACTGTAAAGTCAATAGTGATGTCTTCCTTTTTTTATTCCTGATTTTAGTAATTTGATTATTATTTCTTGATCAGTTTAGCAAAGTTTTGTTGATTTTCTCGATCAAAGAACCAACTTTGGCTTCATTGATTTTCTCTATTGTTTTTCTATTATTTATTTCATTTATTTATGCTCTAACTTTTTAAGTGATTTCCTTCCTTTGCTTGCTTTAGGTTTAGATTGCTCTTCTTTTTCCAGGTTTTTAAAAAGGAAGATTAGGCTACTGATTTAAGATTTTTCTTCTTTTTTAATATAGATGTTCACAGCTATAAATTTCCTGGTTAACACTATTTTAGCTGCATCCCACAAGTTTTAGTAAGTTGTGTTTTCACTTTCATTCATTTTAAAGCATTTAAAATTTTACTTGTCATTTTTTCTTTGAACCATTGATTATTCAGACATGTGTTGTTTAATTTTCACATTTTTGTGATTCTTCAAATTTCCCTTTATTATTGATTTCTGATTTAATTCTACTGTGGTTGGAGAACATACTTTGATGATTTCAATTCTTTTACATTTACTGAGGTTTGTTCAATGACCTAGCACATTGTTTATCCTATAGAATAATCTATGTGCTCTTGAGAAGAATGTGTATTTTGCTATTGTTAGATGAAGTATTCTATAGATGTTAGGTCTAGTTGGTTTATAGTGCTGTCCAAGTCTTCTATATCTTTGTTGATCTTCTGCTTAGGAATTCTATCCAGCTTTGCATTTGGTTACTGTTTGTATGGTATTTTTCTTTCATCGTTTAAACTTTCAATCTATTTATGGCTTTGAGTCTAAAGTGTCTTTCTTGTAGATGGAATATAGCTGTACCATTTATGAAATTTATTGTGTTAATAACTGCCTTTCTATGAGAGAGTTTAAGGTAGGATTTACATCTTCAATAATGCTAATTTTCCCTACATTTTTTTACATCTTTGTTCCTGTATTCTTCCATTGTTACCTTCTTTTGTGTTAAGTAGATACTGTCTAGTGCACCATTTTAATTACTTTGCTATTTCTTTTACTGTAAAAATTTTAAAGTTATTTTCTTAGTGGTTGCCCCAAGACTATTTTTAACATCTTAATTTAAAACAGTCTAGTTCAGATTAACAATAATTTAATAATGTATCAAAAAATTGTTCCAATATAGCTCTGTTCTCTACACTCTCTTTGTACTATTATTTTCATGCAAATTATATCTTTATATAAGTCCACCAACACAGTTTTTATAGCTATTGCTTTATGTAGTTATCTTTTAAATCATATCGAAGTAAAAAAGATTTTCAAAAAATGAAATTTAAGCTGATTTTTATATTTACCTGTAGAGTTACATTTATGGATACTTTTTATCTCTTCGTGCAGATTTTAGTTACTGTCTAGTGCACTTTCATTTCAGTTTGAAAGACTCCTTTTAGTAAATCTTGTAGAGCTGGTAACAAATTGTCTCAGTTTTTGTTTACCTCAGAATATCTCAATTTCTCCCTCATGTTTGAAAGATAATTATGCTGGATGTAGAATTCTTAGTTGACGATCTCTTTCGTTTTGATTTTTCATCCCACTGTCTTCTGGCCTCCCTCGTTTCTGATGAGAAGCCAGCCATTAACCTTATGAGGATCTCCTATACTTGATGTGCTATTTTTCTCTTATCAATTTCAAGATTCTTTCTTTGTCTTTTGACAGTTTCTGTAGGTGTGACTCTCCTTGACCTTACCTTACTCAGAGTTTTTTGAGCTTCTTGGATTTATAGATTGATGTTTTTCATTAAATTCGGGAAGTTTATGACTATAATTTTTGAAATATTTTCTCTGCCCTTTTCTCTCTCTTCTTTGCTTCTGGGAGCCCCATTGTGTAGATGTTGAGATGCTTGCTGATGTCCCACAGTTCCCTGAGACCCTGTTTATTCCCTCCCCCACTCTTTTTTTTCCATTTCTCAGACTGGGTAATCTCAGTTGACCTAGATTCAAGTTTGCCAATTCTTTCTTCTAAAAACTTAAATCTGCTGTAGACCCCCTCTAGTTAATTTTTTATTTCAGTTTTTGTACTTTTCAACTCTAGAATTTCTATTTAGCTCTTTTTAATTTTTTAAAGTAATAATTTCTATCTCTTTATTGATATACTTCATTTGGTGAAGCATCATTGTCACAATTTCCTTTAATATTTTAGACAGGAGTTCCTTTAGTTCTTTGAACACATTCATAATAGCTGATTTAAAGTCTTTGTTTAGTAAGTCTAAAATCTGTGTCCCATAGGGATAGTTTAAACTGATAACTTTTTCCCTGTGTTTGAGCAAGTCTCCTCTTGGAATCTGGACATTTCAGATTATGTAATACTGCAAATCTAGAATTCAGATCTCCTCCCCACAGCTTGTTGTTGTTGGTTTTTGTTGTTGTTGTTGCTGCTGTTTTATTGTTTAGTGATTTCCTGGGACTAATTCTGCAAAGTCTGTATTTCCTAAAGTGGGCACTACTGAAGTCTCTGTTTGATGAGCTAAATGGTCAGTAAATGAGTGGTCAAAGATTTTCTTAAATGGCCTGAACCAGTAAGCCTTCTACCCTTTGCCAAGGAACTTCATGTGTATTAGAAAACTCTAGTAGTATTCAGGCAATTTATAAGACTGCCTTGGCCATCGCTTCCTGCTTGTACAGGCCCTCATCCAGAGATGAGAGTTTGGGGCATTCTTCGGTCTTTACTCAGCATGCACACAGCCCTACTTATGTGTATGACCATCTAAATTCTCAACAATACGTCAGAGCTTTTCAAAGACCCTTATGAACATCTCATTACCATGTCTTCCTTTTATATTTTGTCCAGTCTCTTGTTTGCCACAACTGTTAATATAGGCCTCTGTGATATTAAACAATTTCTGCTGATTGTTTTCAACAAATGACCTGGAGGTAGGGCTCTTGAGCTCTGAATCAGGTCAGATAATGACAATGACTTGTGAACAGAGATTTTCCAGGAAGCTTTGAGACAAATCCCATAATGATGGTGCTTTGAGGATGAGACTATTTGAAGAGTTCCAAACTTGGTCTGCCTCCTCCATGGAGGCTGAAAACCAAGTCTGGTGGTTTTCAAGGCTACTTGAGAACTGGGGAGCAGGGGATGAATGTAGGTCCAGTTTAAAAGCCATAAATGTTGTTCTTACTGAGGTTCAGCAACTTTTCTTGAATAAACCCTTCTCAGATTGTTGCAAGGCTTTGGTTAATTTCTAGAGCTCTGAGAAAAATGATAATTTTTTCTGTTTTCATTCTTTTTTCTCAAGTCTAGGAGGCTCTGTTTTCATTCTTTTATAGAGTAGATTTGCAGAATTTCTCACTCCGATAAGTTCTTACCCAGAAGCTCCAATTCCCTTTATTGACTCTTATTTTTACCTTACTCCCTTTCCAGTATTTCAATGACCCAGTTTCTATATTGGAGAAGTTCTTTCCTATGGATATTAGTCTTACTGTGGAATTGTTCTGAGCCATTCCCAAACTAGGTAATAAATATACTGTGTTTAAATATTTCTAAAACAATAGCATTAATAAATATCTGTACTAGTCAGCATATTTTCTAATGTATTCAATATCCTCACTCCTTTTCTTCAGTCGTTGTTCTTTGGCTTTGGGGAGTGGTAGAATCTTTGAAAAAATATAATGAATGGTATGAACTCTCACTTCCAATATACACACGTGAGTGAAAAACAATACACTTTTAAAAATGTTGTTCATGGTCCTGAATCCCTAAGATGTCTCTGGAATACAGATTAAGAATTTCTCTCTTAACATTTTATGCTACATTTGTTTATAATCATTGTTCCTATATTTTTACCGTCTTTGTCTCTGAAAAAATTTATCATTTGTAGTAAACAAGAAAGATAAAATCAACATTTATTGAGCGATGATTAAATATCAGTCATCATGTAATATAAAATGGTTTGTGTATATTAGGTACCTGATAATTATATTTTGCATAAATACTACTTTACCTATATTATTTCAGCCTCTCTGTTCCCTCAACTTTTGACAGATAAACATTGCTCTAAATAAAAAGAACTAGAATAGTTTGATAATATGTTACACTCAAGAAACAGCAGAGTGGGTGGAGGAAAAACAGATGAAAAAGTTGTGCTGATATCGAGAATAGATTCAAAATAAACTCTGGAAAACTTTAGAAATCTCTCAATTTCTACCAATCCTAAGATCTGTCTCTCCAAAAGATTCTTCAGTATGAAACAATATAAAAGAACTGATGAAGATTGCTCTCAGGGGTCTCAAATGCGATGCCAATCTAAGGGCCCAAATTACTTTCTTCTCCTGTCCTATTGTGTGTCTCTCACAGGAAAATCTCTCACAAGTGACAACGCTAGCCACCATGCTAGATTAATGGCCCAAGGCAGCAAAGCCTATGTTCAACTTTGTAACTACATAATTATGTTTGTTTGTACCAAACCCCTGTGCCCACTTTACTTAGCACTCTAGATATGTATCTGAATATTGTAACAGCTTCCCATAGGCACTGCAGTTACTTCTATTTAATTTTTCCTCGTATTTTAACTAGATTCCATGTAAAACATCTGGGGACACTAATTACTGCCTGTCCTATAAACTTACTCTCCAATTTGCCCCTGTGACAGTATCGTCATTAACTGACTCAGAACTAACTCTAATTAATCAACTGACAAATATAGATGGTCCACCTGCCTGAACCAGTTTTAGTCTGAATCCAGCACAAAATAATATCCTAGGCAGCATTGCCTGTGAAAATTCTGGGCACTGATAAGACAGCCTATTTATTTCTCAGGCTAAATTATAGAGGAAAACTGAATATTCTCATTATACTTCAAAATCAATATCTAGCTTATCTTTAGCGATTCGTTCAATTCACAAGTCAGAATCCTGTGTATCCTTCCCATGCCCATCCCCCCACCTCCAACAACTTATTAATGTTGGTGAGTTCTTGCGTGGTGCTGCTCTTGCGTAAATACTTTTAAGTATTTAGCTTTAGTGTTTTGGCTGAATTCCAATCTGTGGAATTACACTGTCCTCTCTCTTAAAGAAAAATAAAATCCCACGAAATCATAGGGGTTTTAATCACAGAAGTTATTCTTTACTTCCTCTCTTAAGACAAACGAGAAACTATCAAATTAAACTTCTACTGCCACATAGCACCTGTGGTCAACCAGAGGTACTGGGTTTTACAATAAGTAGGAATCTCCTAACTGGTTCCATAACGGACTTCGGAATAGAAGGCATTATGCTTTTATGCCGATAAAAGCCATTATGGAACTTGAACGCTCTATTATTGTGCAAATAGCTCTTGCTACAGACAGCAAAGAGTGAAGATCTTCCATATTAAGCAATTATCTCAATTCTTAAATTGCATCCCAATGTGCTAAGAAGGCAGAAAACATTCTCAGCACATGTGAACGAGTGATACATTAGGAATATATACCACCATTAATATACCACAAATACTTGGCATACAGAAGAATTCTTAAGGAACATCTAATGAACAGAATATCTTTTAGGGGAGCTCATAATTTAAGAATTTTGCAAAGTGAAACTACTTTAAAAGACAATTTTGTTTGGCAAAAAATAAAAATCCTACACATATATGGAATGAAATTACAAACACACACATACATACAATATATGGCTGATTTAGTGAATGCCTAAGGATTTTCATTGTCATGTAATCAGTGGCTAAAATCAAAATGTGAGCTTGAGATTTTGCTACTTATTTTAACATTAACTGACCTTGCTGGTTGTAAAGTATTTCAACTGTTGCAAGATAGAAGCTTTCTTCTAACTATAATACTTGCTCATTGCAGAAAATTTGGAAAATCATGATCTCACCTACTTGAGGAAGCTAATATAAATAGTTTGGTGAAGATCTTTCCATATTATTATCTGCCTTATGGTAATTGCAGTTCATTTATTTTTTCATTTAGCAATAATACATCATGAACATTTTCCATGGTACTGGTATCTTATGTAACATTAATGTTCTTGTTTGCTACGTATAAATATGCCTTAATTTATAATCTCTGCTTGTTGGAAATTTAGGTTGCTTAATTTTGTTAGTAATCTAAGTACTGTTGCAATGAACATTCTTCGTATGTATCACTGCAGTCATCTTTGACAAAGGCTTTGTATCATCTTTCACTAACCCCTTAGGATATACTTGTAAGTAGGATTACTGGGTTTAAAGTATTCATATTTGCAAGGCTTTGGATTTTTTTTTTTTTTGGTACGCGGGCCTCTCACTGTTGTGGCCTCTTGCATTGCGGAGCACAGGCTCCCGACGCGCAGGCTCAGCGGCCATGGCTCACGGGCCCAGCCGCTCCGCGGCATGTGGGATCTTCCCGGACCGGGGCACGAACCCGTGTCCCCTGCATCGGCAGGCGGACTCTCAACCACTGTGCCACCAGGGAAGCCCTGGATTTTTTTTTTTTTTTTAAAGAAAATGCTGGGGGTAGGAATTAATTAATTAATTAATTAATTTTTGCTGTGTTGGGTCTTCGTTTTCTGTGCAAGGGCTTTCTCTAGTTGTGGCAAGCGAGGGCCAGTCTTCATCGCGGTGCGCGGACCTCTCACTATCGCGGCCTCTCTTGTTGCCGAGCACAGGCTCCAGAAGCGCAGGTTCAGTACTTGTGGCTCATGGGGCCTATTTGCTCCGCGGCATGTGGGATCCTCCCAGACCAGGGCTCGAACCCATGTCCCCTGCATTAGCAGGCAGATTCTCAACCACTGCGCCACCAGGGAAGCCCAAGGCTTTGGATTTTTAATGTCACTTGCTCTTGAGACGTTTATAGAAGTTTTCCTTTATCACTGCCAACAAAGAGAATTATGATAGTTTTTGTGAAAAAAAGGCAAAGAAGGAATTTCTTTGTAAATTTTTATAGTATTCACTAATATTTTTCATGGCTCTTGGCCATTTTTACTTTCTGTTTTGGAGTCACTCATTAATTCCTTTGCCTATTTTTCTATTGAAATATTCATCTTTTGTATTGATGTGCAAAAATGCTTAATATATTAAGAGTATCAGAAATATAAAAAATTAGGACACCTGTCATGCATACAAAGCAATTGTCCTTTTCCCTTAATTTTTCTTGGCTTTTAAATTTATTTATAATGAAATTTGACATACAGAGGTTTAAATTTGTATGCCTGTAGAATTATGCTTTGAGAAGTCTTCCACATGGTGTACCTAAATTACTACTCACATATTTTTGAAAATTATTTTACAGTTTTAATTTGAATTCAATTTTTTAATCATTTTGGAATTTATTGTGGTATTAAAGATTTTTTTTCATCGAACTGGTTATGACAGACTTGAAGCTGCAATTCAGAGAATTATTTACTATCTTTTTATTTAATTTTTTATTTAACTCATTGATGGATTCTAACATAAAGGGGCTGAGATTTTAGAAATGCAGAGCAACTGGCAGGAAAACTTTCCAGATTTTCTTTAAAATATCGTAAATGCTTATACTAGTTTTTGTGAAGATCTTAAATTTATACAAAGCCTTTGTCTATAAGAAGTTTACTCAAATTTTAACCTCTGTTAAAGTATGTCACACAATTGAAATAACATATATACTTATATTAATCTTTGAGGAGGAAATAAACAAATTTAAAATTTTTGATTGATTTTCCTCAATTGTCAGAATTTTCAGTCGTCAGGGTTTTCCAGGCTCTGTGTAGTTATTCTAGGTTCTATTATGAATACATATTGAAGGAAACTTTAGAGGCTGGAAATCACTTTTAATTTCATTAGTAGCTCTGTTGCAACCAGTAAGCTAATGAGGAAAGAGACATGATCTAATATAATGCAGAGCTTAAAGTCTATGTTAGATATCAAATTTATAATCTAGTAATTCCAATTGAATATGTTAGTTAATTAACCCACCATGTATTTCAAATTTGGGAGGGCTTGCAGAGGAGGTAAAATTGGATGGATTCTTTAAATAAATCATAGGAATATTACTGAGAAGATTTCATATCTTTCTCGGTAGGTTTATACTAAGCTCTGCACCTTTGATTGTTAGTATATCTGTAAGAGCAGGTAAATGAGAAAGTTGAGGTTGAAGACTTCAAGGTCAAGGAGAGAAAAAAATGACTACTTTCTTCACATTTTATACATTTTCAACTGAGAGTTGTTTTTAATTATAGGGTATGTTGCCTTAATAACATTAACTCAAAGAAATCTTTCTTTCCTATTGTAGATTATGTGTTCACTGAACCCTTCCAATGAGGGATTTCTTCTTTTAATTTTAGCTTTAGAAAACTATATTGACTGAAAGGCCAATTAAAACTTCTTTCAAAATCTATGGCGTCCCCTTCACCCCCCTTGGGTGGTTAGAGAATGAATGAAGCAGCACATTGGCAGACTAAACTCCTTGCATGTGACCGTCTTCCTTAGTGAGACAGAATCCGCCATCTCAGTGGTTCTCCATTGCAGGATTTCACAGCCCGCATGAGAGTTTCCCATGAAGAAGAATGTAAGGTTGTTATCTCTGTCCTTCCTCACTCCCCACCCACCCCTGCCATAGTAGACATACTATATTATCAACCAAGGGACAACCTTCTTTCTCATCTCAGAAATATTCAATATACCAGACCCACTTAACTACTTCCAAGAATTAAATACGCAGCAATAAACAAGAATTATATGACTTATTCTCCGTGCTTAATCTAGTAGGACAGTTTGGGAGACACATTTAAAGAGAAACAAATAAGAGAAGCAGAAGGTCAACATTCTGGAGAAATTTACCTAGGAGATAAATCCAGGCTCATCAATAAATGTCATATTTATCTATTTATTCTTGATATTTATTCATTCATTTCCAACAACGCATTCATTCAACAATATTTTTTGAATTCTACTCTGGGCTATACATTATTCTAGGGGCTGAGGATGCAGTGGTTTCTAAAGCAGGCAAACCCCTGTCTACCTTGTAGAAATGAAGACAATCGATTAATATGACCAATAAATAGGTTACAAAGTGTTTCAGCGGCAAAAGTGCTAAGGAGGAAAGTAAAGCAAGGAATGGCGCTTGCAAACGATGAGGAGATGGTTAAATTAAACCGTTATATAAAGTGGCCAGTACAGATGTACTGAGAAGGTACATTTGAATAAACAGCCAAATATGGTAAGGGAGCAATACTGGGCAGAGAGGAGGTGCAAAGGGTACATTGCAGATAGAAGCGTCAGGGCAAAGCTCTGTGTGGAAGCATACACTTTGGCACTTTGGGGGAACAGCAAAAAGCTGCGGCTGGAACAGAGTGAGCCAAGTGTAGAGTAGAAGCACACGGGGTCAGAAAGGTAACAGGGGTCCTGAAGAAGGGTCATGATGGGCCTGGTAGCTCATTGTAAGCACTTGGCTTCTGAATGAGAACTGAAACTACTGAAATATTTTATTGAGAAATGTTCAGATGATTGATCCATTGATTGATTGATTAAATGAGTCAAGCAAGCAGTCTTTATTGTCTCCTCCATTACCCTTAGACCCAGAAAGGAAGGAAGGGCAGGCACTGTTGCCCAGGCAGAGTAGAGTTACAGCTCTCTCCACTGAAGGCAGGGCTCAGAGCAGGGTGGGGTTGGAGCATGGTAGCTATATCCACAACAGCCCACCGGATCCAAGGAACACTCTGTCCACTTCATCTCATTCAAGATGAGATTGGGCATTGTAGGGTGTGAGGGGATGCAATGGGTCAAGCATAATTCAACATGTTTGACCTGAGCTAGTGGGAGGATGGAATTGTCACCGACTGAGATGGGGAATACTACCAACGAACAGGCTTGGTGGGAGAGTATGAGAAGCCCAGTCTGGGGCGTATTAAATCTGAGATGCCTATTAGACGTCCAAGTGGAGATATTAAGTATACATGTGAATCTGGTGTTCCTAGGGAGACCCAGACCTGAGTTATTACCTTAGCATTCTGCAGACTGGTATTGTTAACCACAAGACCTATTCACTATTAACTAGGTTTGCTCATTATGGATTGCCAACAGAACTAATTGTGCTCAATTATAATGCAGTGGAATGGTTTATGGAAAGCCATTTAAAACAACTGTTGAACTCCCTTCCCCCAATAGCTTGGGAAATTCCCCATAGAGTTTCAAAAGAAAAAAGATATTACCCCCAATGTGGGTCTAATAGTCAAATTGCTTTATTTACTATTTTTGAGACTGTTTTGCTGTATCCAAAATTTTGTTCATAACTATGTATGGTGACAGATGGTAACTAGACTTAACGGTGATGATCTTTTCTCGGTACATTCAAATATCGAACTGTTTTGCTGTACACCTGAAACTAATATAAATGGTATATGTCAATTATACCTCAATGAATAAATAAAATAAAACAAAATTTTGCCCACATTATTCTGGAAATTCTTCCCTCTTCTTTCTATCCATCAGACTTCTACCAGTTTTTCAACTCTGTCCTTCTATGTGAGGTTTTCCTCAGTCATTGTAGACAGGTGGTTTGTACCATTTATTCAGTGCGTTGTTGCAGTGCTTGTTATTATCTTGCACTGTAATTTGATTCCTGCTTCCTAAATGTTTCTTTATAAGTTTTATTGTTGGAGGTATGATACCAAAGGCTGTGCATATCTGCATTCTTGAGGAGCGTAGAAAATTGCTTTCCTATAGTGGATACTCAAAAAATATGTACTGACTTAATTTAGCTGGGATGAAGAAATGAATCATCACAACTTCCTTCTCCTGCTTTCAGTAATAGTGTTTACCTTGTATGTATTCTAGAGTGGAGTTAATTTATTATCTCCTTCACTCAGTTTTGTCGCTAATGAATAACTTTTCATCTTTTCCTTGATCTCCTTAATTTTTTAATTGTAAAATCTTTCGTTAATTTGAAATAAATGTTAGATACATATATAAATAAAATATTCAAATGGCACTACCTGAAACAAGTATGTACTTTAATACATTTGTTAGTTTATACCATCTCCTAATTAGCTTGTTGGTCACTGTGTGACCTTGCTTCCCTAAAATGAGGATAATAATAAAGAACTAATTTAGGAATTTAAAACATGCTTTTTGAATTGCAGTAAATAAGACACAAGAAATAGTACAGAAGATGTTAGAAGGGACAGAAAGTCAGATTACTGTAAGCAGCACAGGGATCCAACACAAACAGACATAGGAAAGACAGCATGAGTCTAATTCCTTTTAAATCTCACTCTGGGAACCCTGTTTCTTTTCGTTAACACTTCTCCCAACTTTGTCTGAAACTTTGACTCTGTTGAAAGCTTTCCATTTCCTTTCCCCAGAGGATAAAAATGAGCAATGACAGCATGACACACCCAATAGCCAAAAGCAGGATTTGGCGGCAGGATAAGTGCTTGCTATTTTCCATAGGGAGAGCTTTTTACTTTCTGTAGCAGCCATGGAAGCTTGAGCGAGTGGGAAGTACTAGTTAGCAAATGGAGCTTGTGTGGTTGTCTCTTATCTGGTGGCCCTTGGGCTCATGAGGATGAGCTTGAAGTGACCCTGACCATCTAGGGATTTGCTCAGCTACTCCAAGCTATTCTGGGTTGTATCTAGTTTAGCTTAATGTATTTCCCTTGAAGGGTCTTTCCCTTTAATGTAAATGTATTATTTAGGTAAAACAACTTCTTATCTGCTCCCATTTACCTAAGATAAAATCTTGCTATTTTAGAAGATATATATTAAAATAGCTTTTCAGTTATTTTAAAACCATTCCCTCTTCCCTTTAAGCAAAAGGAAAACCATGTGGCAATGAGCAAATTTTTGAAACCCAGAGAACTTGAACACATTTCAAACAGTAACATACAGAAGTCTGAATTATTTTTACTTTTTGAAAACTAAGTTTGCTACACTTTTGTTTGAAACTCACGAACATAAACTGAATAGTCATGTGGATTGGCCACATTTCGGAGAAGGGGATCTTGGATGGAAGAAGGAGAAGAGACCAAGGCTTCCAGAATCTAAGGTTCCTCGAGACCACCATTGAATGGTCGTGTTCAGTGTAGAAAAAGCAGTAGAGTCAAAATGAGATTCTGGTTTCTTGGCAAAGACAGAAGTCGATGGTCAAAGCTAGAGAAGTGAGGCAGAGTGAGGACAAAGCTTAATTGTAAAAAGGAAAATGAGTCAAGTCCAGAAGAAGAAAAGAATAGGTCAGAATGCAGTATTAAGAGATTTAGCAGGGCTTCCCTGGTGGCGCAGTGGTTGAGAGTCCGCCTGCTGACGCAGGGGATGCGGGTTCGTGCCCCGGTCTGGGAAGATCCCACATGCCGTGGAGCGGCTGGGCCCGTGAGCCATGGCCGCTGAGCCTGCGCGTCCGGAGCCTGTGCTCTGCAACGGGAGAGGCCACAACAGTGAGAGGCCCGCGTACCGCAAAAAAAAAAAAAAGAGATTTAGCAATCAACCCATTAAAAATGGCATTGTTTCTGGATTCCAGGCCAGAAACTCTAACTGCAATGAGTTTTTATTAAAATAGCAAAATTTGGTTTATCAATTTCTTCGAAGGGCATGTTCATATTGTTCAATTAATGGGGCCAGTGATTCTAGGGTTCAAGTGTATGGCTCAGCAATATCAATATGCCCTGCTCTGCTGCAGAACAAAATTATCCAGTCTTTTCTTATTCAGCCAAATGTGTACGGATGCTGCAAAAATTCAAAGAAGGTTTGGGGGCAGGTACCTGGCATCGCTGCTAAGACTTAATAAGTCCTGCAAATCATCCCACCTCCTTCCCTGTCAAACAAGGATAACTCCCCTGTAAGTTTAATTACAGTCAGGAACTTAGATTGATGGGCTGGTGTGTGGAATGTGCTTCTCTCCTAACACAGGGGCTCCTTGTCACAGCGCTGCTTTGAGCTGCCATGATATAGTAATAGAAAACCCTGCAATTACAATGAAATAGACAGAACATTGATAAATGAGGTTTTGGACTAAAGCATTTAGGAGCCCACAGAAATCAATTATGGTAAATACTTCCAGAAAACCCACTTGACACTCCTTTGAGAGTTTTTACTATAGTAATTTATTTGTAGACTGAGAAGCTAGGAAAACAGTTTTGCTGTTTTGGTAAACATACTGGGGAATGTACCAATCCTGTGAAAATGAATATTCACAAAGGTACTAATGACCTCTCTCTTTTACATACGCTTAGAGGTTTATCTTATCTCCCGGCACGCGCGTGTCAAGTCGCACTCTTGATGCTGCAGAGTGAGGCCTCAACAATGTCTTATATGTCATATTCCCAGATCCTCTTGTGATTTTTATGTAGATCATATTTTTCCTGCTATATTGTACAATGGTCAGTTGTGGTATTTGCCAGAATTATGAAAATGTAGATTTAGCAAGTGAGGCGTAAGTCAAACGGATAGTTCTCCACTGTAATCTCATTTTTGCTGCACCTTGTATTCCTGCTTTATGTCTGTGTATATGTTAATATTTTCATGTGCATAAAATTCTGATGCCACCAAGTATCTATGAGGTTACAAATTCTGTCATAAAAGGGACTCTTGGAGTTTTAGTAAAGCTGGTAAAATGAACATCATGTCAGTGCAAATCCTTCAACCTCTGTTTAAAGAAACTTTAAATGAACACTGATGGCATTTGTTTGCAAAGAGCCTTAAGTCCACCTGAATTATTTTTTGTTGTGTCAGACTAAGGTTTTGAACCATGAATGCTTTTACTTACGTAGTATGAGTCACATTTTTTGTGTGTGAATCATATCAAACCACTGACATATTTAGCTTCTTGTCAAATAAAGCTTCTAAATTTTGTGTTTTTTAATTCACTCTGCTGTTCTGCTGCTATCAAGTCACATCTTCCCAACCTTGTGTTTGCTCACTTGGTTTCTTGGACCCAAGTACAAGATCCTACATTTATCCTTGATAACTTTCATCTTGTTTTCAGCCTATAGCTCCAGCCTATTCCAATCTTTTTCGACTCAGATTCTGTCACCTAACATATTCATTATCTTTTAAATCTAGGCAAGTTGAAGGAGGTGTGTTTAATTTGTAGCCCAGCCAGTGTTACACAGCTGTTCTTTGAAAAATAGACCATGATTAAACACCATGTGGAGGAGAGGTAATTATTTTCTTTTGTCCCTGGAGAAGATAGTTTCAAAGTCTTGCAAAACTAAGATATTGAGGAAACTCAAGGAATTAATATTCCAAATATTTACTTTCATTCTATATTCACTTCAAACTTCATTCCATACAGTAACTGAGCTCTGATTTATTTTGTTAAGAGAGTGCTAGTTTTCCTCTCTAGGCATAATCAAGGTCGGCATAGAAATTAAGTTTCCTCCATCTTGAATTTATAGCTTATTCCTTCTTGTAAGTTTCATTCCAATCACATTTTGCAAGGTGTCCCAATATTAGTTTGTATAATTAACTTTAGAAAGCTCAAGTAATAACGAAAAATATATAATGCTTTAAAATGTTTCAGGTGAAAACATTTGGTAAATAGGTTTAACTTTTTCAATTTGGAATTTGAAAATTCTGTATGCATTAGTCTATAATAATCAGACTACTTAACTCAGATTTACATTTTTATAAAGTATCATGTGATTTATTAATACCTGTTGAACACGTGTGCCATAATTTCATTTATTTGGAGCTAGAATTTATATTATAGTTTAAGTCACTTCTAAATTAGGAGATTATTCCTTTTGGTGTATTGGTTCCTGTTTTACCGGACCTAGTTCCTAGTTCCCAATTCATTTACTAGTGAACTCTAGAACTTTATAAACTATATCATAGAAGAAAGGGCATGTGATAATAAGATACATTAACCTGAGAAAATGCTCTGTAAATATCAAGTATTTTCTATTTGCTGTCTGCTTTGTAAAGGCCTGACCTATTCCAAGTAAATCTAATGTAAGAAAATACTTAGAGAAAATATATTTAGAAACATTTAAGAATAGATAAACTTTTATATACTGTAATTATACTGTATTTGTAAAATAAAATAAAAGTAAATGTGACCCTGTTGTGTAAAACCTGGAATCTAGCTCTAATGCATAGGGCTGAGAATATTTCATATGGACTCAGTACCTAAATCCATATCTACCGTCCAACCAGGGTTGCATTTCATTTTGCATTGTTTTCTCAGTAGTTACTGGTGGCTTTCACACTTCGGGGTGAATCAGGAGTCCACAGTGATTTTCAGGGATGTTTCAGAAGCTTGGGGAATGGAATGCAATGGCAGTGTGTGCGCCAGTAATAGCAACATGAAAAAGTTCTTATAAATGGGGTCCATGGGATAGCTTGTGCTAATAGGTTATGCTGTTCCAGAGGAGTTTGGTATAAAAACAGGAATAATGAAGGGAGAGTTATTCTCCTCCACACATAAGTTTGATTTAATGTTGAATATTAGGAGTGATATAGTATATTATGTAACACAGCATAGCATCTACATGGTGTCAAATTTTCAAAGATTTTTTTTTAACATGTGTCAGACATCCACAATACTAACTCAATGTTTTAACTCATTCATTCATTTAGTCATTTGTGCTCTTCAGCAAAACCAGGTACATTGATACTTGATTCATTTATTTGACGGATCAGAATAACCTGTTATTCCCGTGGCAGATTCAAGGTTCATGAGAACAACACTTTTTTAATGAACCTTGACCAAATAAGCCCCAAGCTTCTGCTGTTTTGAGTTTCTGAAGCAAGTGATTCCTGAACTATTTATTAAATATTTATCACATATTCTGTTTTACTGGTATATATTTTTAGTGTGTAACTGAAGTTACAATATATGTATATGACTAAATAGATTATAAACTGTTTAAATTCTAGTGGCTAATAGCATGTTAATGTTTTGTTGTCTTTCCTGCGTACTACTTTGGGACTGTACTTGCTACAGGAAATTTTACAATTTTTATTTGTCACGTATATTCATTACGATTATACATTATTTGTGGTTTTTTAACAATGGATACAAAGTGTATCACTATATGCTTTGAAAATGTATCTTCTATGCTATAACCAGTGATCTTCAGTCATTGGCCTCAGATCACTCTTCCTGCATTTTTATATTTTTCTGAGCATGGACTGTTTGTCAGATACTATTTGAGGTGCAGAGAAGACAGCAGGGAGTCACACTGATAAGTTCCTTCCCTGATGAAACTGATATTCTAATGTAATTACAGAAGTAACTCAAACACTTCCAGCTTGTAAAATGTTTTAGAAAGGTTAGAAGCACAATGCTGGTGATTTTAGAAAGGTGAAATAGAAGGAAGGCCCACCTTTGACATGTGTGATCAGGAATAAGCTCTTGGAATATGCTGATTTTTAAACGGAGTGTTGAAAGATAAAGGAAAAAGAGCTTTAACCGCTTAAAGAGTTGAAGAATATTTCAGTCACAGGAAAGAGGAAGAACAAAGACTCTGAGGAAGAAAAATGGTTGGTGAACTCTAAAAATTATTTAATGTTAGTAAGGTTGAAGCAAAGCCATGGAGGCTGTCAAAGATGAGGTTAGCAAGTGGAAAAATAAACTCTCTGAGCTCACAAGAGAGTTCTGCAGTGACGGTAGGCACAGGGTGAACATGGAAGAAACCAAAAAACTCAGTTCCAGGAAGTCAACAAAAATAAATCAGAAAAACATGATAAAGAAATAAATCCATTTACAAGAGCAACTAAAACTTTTAAATATCTGCAAATAAATCTAGCATTCAAAATTCATGAAACAATAATGAAAGGCTTGAAAGAATGCCTGAGTACATGGAAAGATACACTTATGTTCATACATGGATGAGAATCAATTTTATTATAAAGGTTAATTATGCCCCCCCATCTATCCATTAAATATTTACAAAACAGAAAGAGATTCATAGATGTAGAAAACAAACTGATGGTTACCAAGGGGAAAAGGGAGAGAGGGATAAATTGGGAGATTGGGATTGACATATACACACTACTATATATGAAATAGATAACTAATAAGAACCTACTGTACAGCACAGGGAACTCTACTCAATACTCCGTAATGACCTATATGGGAAAAGAATCTGAAAAAGAGTGGATATATGTATATGTATAACAGATTCACTTTGCTGTACAGCAGAAACTAACACAACATTGTAAATCAACTATACCCCAATAAAAATTAATTAAAAAATAAAAATAAATACTTTTTTTAAAAAAAGGCAAAAAAAAGTACAATTTTCCTCTAGTGGTCTCTGAGGTCATGTACTCTTTCAGAAACAGCAGGTCGGATCTTCTGGGAAATGCATGAGGTTCTTGTACCTCACTTATATCAAACTTACTTTGGAGAATAGCCCAGTTTCAACTCAGGTTTTATTTTACAGAATTAGACCAAATTCTGGGAGGCACCTAAAATTCAGCTTTGAGTGCACAAATGTGTAAACTGTACATAGAAAATTTTGATCTCACTCCATAAAATGTATGAGGAGGGAGTAAAGGAAAGTGATGTAAAAATGCCAAGGGCCTTTTGGAAGATTCATGTAAACCGAGCAGAAAATCTTTAGCAGATGTAACTAAAACTGAACAGAAGTTCTGGCAGTGACAAACTTTCCATGTTGGCTTGGGATTTGTACCTGCCACTGACAACTTCTGTTCACATTTTATCAGCAACATCTGTGACATGAACTAACAGGTAGAAGGTAGAGACAATGAGGTGAAGCAGAAAGCACATTAGATCAACAGATGGGGAACCTGAATTTTTGTTCTGTCTTTGCTTTAACTACTGGGAAAACTTGGACAAATCATTTAGCATTGAGCTCCTTTCATTTATGAAACTTGGGGATTAGAGATTCCCTAAGACCCCCAAAGCTTGACTGAGCAGAATTGACTGTCTGCGGCAGGAAGAAAGCCAGGTTCATGCTTTAAGGACTGTCTGAAATATTTGGAGACTTGGGGGAGCCAGTAGGTGTAGAGGCTAAGTCGAATAATTGTCTCCACCAAGATCAGAGAAGTTGGACTCAAGAATGGATGGATCGTGTTAACTGAAAGATTTCTATGACTGTTCACTTTCCTTTACACAGAGTCAACCCGCAAGGAACATCTGCTGATTTGAAAATATTTTCTTAATGTTCATTTCTATTTCATTGAAACCATTCAGCGTACTGAAATGAATCAGTCAAGTCACTGCACACGCCACACGGGGAAGCGAGGACAGGATGAGTAGAAGAACCCCCTTGAGCACAAGCTGAAACAATCACCCCCAGCCATCAGCTGTTCACAGTTAGCAGTCAGAATAGGTTGGCATGCAGTAATTAGAGGTGGAGAGGCACCATTTCAACTAACATGTTCTATTATTAGTGTATTTCAGTGGCAGAGCTGCTAAGAGAACAAAAGCAATAGCTTGTCTGCTTATAGTGAATTACTTGAGACAGCAGGACCTGTTTATACTCCACACTAGGCTGGTGTGCACACCACGTGCGCTGCACAAAACTGCGGTCACCAAGGTGACAGCCACCCTCACGGTGACCGCAGAAAGGGATAAACAGTAGAATGAAGGCAACAAGGAAGCTGAAAACAGCACTTATCCCAGCCTTGACCATGACTCCTGAAACCTCTCTAACCAAAACCACACCCTCTACCTGTCTAACGTTGTACAGAAAAAAGATAAGAATAAAAGAAAACGGATGACTAAACAATAGTCTTAGAGGAAAGACATAAAAAAGAAAAATAATAACATTTTTGAGCAACCACAGTATTTAAGATTTAAACATGGCTTATCCTATTTCATCCTTAGAGAAGAATGAACTGGTTTTCAGAGAGGTTTTAAATACTTTGCTCAGGGTTACAAAGAAGGTAAAACATATTGTTTGATGTAAAGCCTAGTGAACATTCTGCTATACCATCCAGCTAGTAAAGGGAGAAGAGAGAGGGGGAAGAAGAGAAGACTGTCTCAAAGAATGAAGTGCTGCTTCATTTCTAGTTAATGCTATTGAATAGGCATAAACTTTTAGAGGTGAATGAACTCCAGGGCCCAGGGATACCCATTTTTCCCTGTATGGGCATTAAAAAAAATCATTGGAATCAAAAAAATCAGCAACTATGAAATATTGTTTCTTCATTATTAATAGAGCACCTTGGATCAAAATTAAAATTTGTAGTGACTTTGCATAGAATAGAGAGGAAAATTGGGAAAAATAATTGAATTCTTAAAGGTGCCTCTAGAAAATTCACATATTTGGAACGTTTCTTTCTCCAAGACATGCGTGAAATATTATTCTGTGTAAAAATCAATATAACATATATATTTCCCTATATATGTTACATTGATTTCATTAAAATCTCCTTTGGCTGATTAGAATTCTGAATTTCAATTTTATTTTAGTCACTATTAACATCTATACAATTTTGACACCAAAAAAACAAAAAGCTACTTATTAATTCAGTGAGTCTCTGAGCAACATTTTTTGCCTATAACAATATCAGGCAAGGCTCCAGTCACAGCTTACGCCTGTCATTTTCTGTAATTAAAAGTACACAGTCATATTTATGCATTCTGTCTCCTAGCAGCTGCACTTAGATTAACTGTGAACAAAGAAAACATTTTGACACAGTTAATTATATGGCAGTTCTCCTTTGCTAGCAAATACCAGCTACCTCCTCAAATGAATAAAAGCACTTTTTTGTTATTTTTCTTTTATATAATAATATAAATAGCCATGGAAAACTTCAGTGTCCATTTACAAGGAGTTTTCAACGTAACACTTCAGTCTAATAAACATTAAACTATCTGGTAACTTTCAATGAAGAGGCATGATTTTCAGGTTTGAAAGATCTGTCCAAAATGTTCTTTTGTGGGGCAATATTTCAAGCGTTACTTTATTTTATTTTATTTTTTTAACTTCAGATGAAGAGAGAGATGAGAATAGGATTTAACTTCACTTTTGCAATCAATTAGAGATTACAAATAAATTTCTACATTCCTTGTCCTGGATGTGAAGGCAATGTTGGTTCTCGGGAAAAGTCTTAGCAGGTAATACATGTCCATACTGAAGTGTTTCCTTAATTGTGAGAACTAAAATTACCCAGCAAGCACTGGGCTGTTCCTGGGCAGAAAAGAGAGATTCACAGCCCAGTTATCTGCTTAAGACTGTGAATGAACATGGAAATCAGTGGGATGGGAGAGCACAGTTACAGTTTCTTACATGAAACCCAAACAACTATGACTAATGATGGAAAAGATCATTTCTGGTCACTATTTTCAGTCCTTTGAAAGGGAAGAGAGTTGGGAGTGAAGCAATGAGAACTGCAGAATGATACTCAACCCAACCTACAAAGAAAGGTCCATCTCGGATGAGAGCCCCGTTAGGAGGCACAGAGAAATATCACCAATATGAATCATAGCCGCCTTCATTTCTAAATTCATTTCAGTCTGTGCTTCTCTCTTCCTTTCTCTCTCCCTTCAGCCTCCTTCCTCTAAATTTCTTTACTACTTAGACTTTCAAAAATCATAGAATTGAGAAGATCGTTTAGACTAAAGGGAAAGGTATGGGGGAAAATATGCAGCGTGGTGGAGTGGCTTGCTGGTAACTATATGCAGAGAGGATTTTGGTCTTTAGGGACCCTTTATAAAGTTTGATTAAAATACACAACAATGTACTAAAATTTACTTAGTGATTATGGGGAATGGACTTTGGAGTCAAACCTGTTTCCTCGGTTACTTCATATCTCTGAGCCTTGTTTTTTTCATTTGCAAAATGGGGGTCACCCTACTTGTCTCATAGACCTGTTGTGAGTATTCAGTAAGAAAACCTATACAAGGAACTTTAAATGGTTCCTCTTGTTATTACTCAGTAACAAATAAACACACACTTTGAAATAGAAGGAAAACGAGCTTTCCTTGTCACCCCTCTAGTCAAATAAATGCTTGCGATTCTCTTAGATAGTGAAACTACTTAAACTTGAACAATTTTTAGCTTTATGATGTGTGTATGTGTGTGTGTGTGTTTGTGTGGTGAGGAGACTTCAATGTCTAGTGGAGGTTGTACCCTGCATATGAATAGGAGTATCAAGGTGAATGTCTGTAAACTGAGTTATCATGTGTGAGAAAACCTACATTGATAATGGTACCAGAAATCAGACCATGCTGAAAGCAGACTATTTCTTCAACAATCAGATTCCTCAGGAAGTAGATAGTAGATATATATTCCTAACACGTATATTTTCTGGTTGACTGATGGGAATCTACCACACGGAGAAACTATTAAGGTTCCATGTGGATTCATCACTACGCTAAGTAAAGATAACTAAATCTGGTTATGTAAGCTCTTCTTCCAGTTCTTGTGCAGCAAAGCTGAATCACATTCCTCTAGAATGAGCGAAGCAATACGACTTCACAGTGGCAGAAGACACTTGCATTCTCACTGGACTTTCACACTTCTGAAAATCCCACCGCTTACTCCTGTATTCTTGGTGTTCGTTTCTCTGAAAATAGTAGCTTCTATAGCTACCAACCGTGAAGAGTTCCTAACTTTCTCTAAAAATGGCCCTCAACTAATTTGGGGAGATTGATGTCGTAATAGCAGCTGGTCAAGTGGAATGAGCCCTGTAACACACTCTCCCTGTTGCCAGATTCATTACCAGGGCTACATGCTGAGCTCAGACCCCATCAAGGTGCCACACTGGGTGAAAGCCAAGACCCAAGACAACTGGATGCTTCTTAAAGCACTTCCACAGGGAGAGCCTGTGGCTCTCCCTGGGCCTCCTCTGGCTTCCTATTTCCCTGTAGAGCAGAGACATGGAGACATGGTGTGCTTTGCATTTTCTTTTAACATTTAGAGCATCTGCAGTAATTTGCAAATGACAAGTTTTCTCTGAGGTTATTTATTTAGGAAAGTTTTGGTATGTTCAGAGCTGGTGAAATATGGTTGTTTGCATGGGATGGAAAAATATATTTGGGAAAGGAGAGAATCTCTTAAGTGAACAAAGTTTTTTATTCAATCTCTGTAGTTACAAGTTACAGAGACTCAAACCAGCTTAAGAATAAGAGGGATTTATTTTCTTTGTATTGTGGAAATCCAGTGAGGCATGGCTGGATCCAGGTACTCAAATGATATCATCAAATATGTGCTTTTTTCTTTAATATCTTTACTTTTCTTTTTGTTGGCTTCATTATGTGTCAAGGTTTCTCTAAGTGGTAGAAAACTAGCCCAGAGAGCTAAATGTTTTTGTATTTTTCATCTCCTGATATCAGGAGAGTCTCAGTTTCCCTGTGCCCCTGTAAAATCTTTAAAATAGCATAACACGATTATCTCTCCTTGGTTCACATGCCCACTTCTGCCAATTCTTGTGTCCAAGGGGACTGGATACCCTGATTGCCCAGCCCGACATATAACCTTATAATGGAGGCAGGAATCTTGCTGACAGTACCAACAGAATCACTGGGACTAGAGAAGGAACAATTCCTATAAGAAAGAATATAATGTACATACTCATGACAGATTTCAAATATTTATTGGAATATGTCATTTGTAAATTAAATGCTGGACTTGAGAATTTAATTTACAAAAATTTAATTACAAAAATTTTGTAAATGTAATTTACTAAGATGGGTTCAAAAGTTCTTTCAAGATACCTTTTGCTTTTATTTCCAGGGTGACTCTGAAGCCAGACCATTAGTCTGTGCCTTGGGGACTTCAACACTTAGTGAAGCTATTTTGTCAAGTTTTTGAATCTAGACATTTGGAAGGTCACAGTTTTTCTTCTCTTCAAGGAACCCATTGCTGCCAGGAGTTTCTCAAGTTTCCCTTTCGTACCTCAAGGCCATGATGAGGGAAAAAGAAAAAAAGAAATCAAGAACTCTCCTCTAAAAGCTCATATGCTAAGGGATCCAGTACTGAAGTTGTCATAGTGAGCAAAAGAATGCCAAGCCTTGCAGCTCCGTGGGCCAAGTTCTGTTCCAGCCACATGTCTGTAGCTTCCATTGATATCAATGGGAGTTGTGTGTGTGTGTGCGTGAACTGAGGACAGAAGTTGGCTGTGTATAAATAGCTCTGCAATCGTGAAAATCTCTTCTTGTGTGTCTGGTACAACAGAGGTAGTCTTTTGCAGTTAGTGGCTGCTTCTCCCTCTAATGAAGTCACCAGGCAGTTTCAAGAAATCCTGTATCAGAATATTTGAAGGCAATGATTTCACTTAAAAGATTTTGTTCAGGGAACAGGGAGCGGTATGGCCCTAAATTTCTCTCATTTTCCACTAGAAAACTCAAACCAGATTTAACAATTCTTTGCAAAACCGGCCTTCGCTGTTTTCTTGACTGAGCTGTCAGTCTGCTAATTAACAGATATGCAGCTAACTGGGGGATGGGGTGGGAAGTCCATATGTTCATGAAGGGGTTAAAATTTTATCTAGAGGAAAAAGCTTACATTCACGCTGGTTGGCAATGCAACAGAACCGTGTGGCATAGAGGGTCTTCCATGGGAACAGGGCTCTGACCCTGTCAGGCAGGACACACAGGTAGGATCCCAGGCCACTTGGTCATCTGCCATTCCGCCAGCAGCCCCAGTCTGGCAGTCAGCACACTGAGTTAGGCTGAGCCGTCTTCCAGCCTCAGATGAGAATTTCTTTTAGAGCAGAGTTATGGGTAGATTCATACATTATCCTTTAGAAACAGGAGATTTCTCCAAGATTTTCATATGAAATATTCTAGTATATGAAAGTTACCGGTAGGTAGATGATTTTCAAATCCTTATCTTCAACCCATGTCCTAGTTCTGAGCTCACATCGAAGTGGCTTCTATACATCTCTACTTGGACGTCCCATTTATACCTTAAAGTCACCCAAAATGTAACTTTTACCTTGCCCCTGACTCAGAAAATTTCTTCTATGGACTGTTAGTTAACAGTGCCATCTTTAATCTAACAATTACAGTCAGAAAACTGGTAGTAAACCCTAATTTCTGTTTTATTACCACATCTACTCTAAGTAGAGTCTAAGCCCCGTTGACTCTACCTATTACATTTCTCCATTCTCTCCCGTTGCTTTTGTCCCCTGCTCCTGTCATGCAGAATGGACTAGATGTGCACGTTCTAACCCTATTAACACCTGAGCTTAGATCCCATTTTCGTTACCGCTTTGGGGAGCATATCTTTTTGGAGGGTGTGTCTGTCTAAGCTTAATTTCCTAATCTATGAAACGTAGATGACATCTACTTTACCAGGACTGAAGAATAGGGATTAAATTAGATTAGATATGTAAAGTGTTGGTATAGCTGCTAGTACATAATAAAGTTCTGGCAAATGGTAGTGGGTAGGAAGCAGAGACTTCATCCTTTCTTGCTAAGCATATCGCAGCAGTCTCCCTGCATACAGACTCGCCCCTTCTCTGTTCTTTATTCTACACATTGCTGCTACAGTAAACTTTCTAAGATGCCCATCTTTTCACATTATACATCCAAAAACATTTTGTATGATAACTAAGTCACTTACCCATCTATTTACTGCATCTCAAACTGCACCCCTTCTTCGACTAATGTCTTACCAACAGGTGTACTATCCATTTATCCATCCAGCTGACTGGAAAAGTAGCATTTATCACTTAAAGATCCATCGTAGAATTGTCTTCTCTTCTCTGAAACTTTCCGTAATCCCACTCCAAATAGAGCTGGCTCCTTCCTTAAAGCCATCACTGTTTTGTGAAGCATAAAACTTATATATTCCTGTAGTAGGTTTAATTACATTACATTGGCCTTGTCTGTCCATGAATCTGTTTTTCTGACCAGACTCTTCTGTGGTCTTCAAGAATCCTTGAAGAAGAGACTATGACTAAGACAGTATATTAATCATTGTT
The DNA here is from genome assembly GCF_949774975.1 of Lagenorhynchus albirostris. NCBI lineage: Eukaryota > Metazoa > Chordata > Mammalia > Artiodactyla > Delphinidae > Lagenorhynchus > Lagenorhynchus albirostris. The sequence continues at coordinate 92,348,300 of NC_083105.1, forward strand.
CTCCCCCAAGAGTTTAGTACAGTGCTGTATTAGTGTTCTATGGTTGCCATAACACATTTCTACAAATATAGCAACTTAAAACAACACACACTTATCAACTTACATTTCTATAGGTCAGAAATCTGGTATGTGTATCACTGGGCTAAAATCAAGGTGCTGGCAGGGCTTCCTTTCTGGATGTTCTAGGAGGAAATCTTTCTGCTCATCCAGGTTGCTGGCAGAATTGAATTCCTTGCAGTTGTAGGACAGAGGCTCTTATTTCTTTGCTGGCTGTCAGATTCCCAGATTCTAGAGTCTAGCTGCACACCTTGGCTTGTGCCTGACTCCCTTCTTCTTCAAAGTCAGCAATGGCAGATTCTCTCTGAGTGCATCCTGAGCTATACTTCTACCTCCTTCTTCCAATTTTGTGGATTCACGTGATTAGATTGATCCCAACTGGAATTCCAGGATAATCTCAGTATTGTAGGGTCTTTAATCTTAATTACACCTGAAAAGTCTCCTTTGTTGTATAAGGTAACATATTTATAGATTCCAAGGTTAGGGTGTAGACATCTTTGAGGCACCATTATTCTGCCTCTTAAAAGAGGCATATATTTTAAAAAAATTTTATTGGAGTATAGTTGATTTACGTTGTGTTAGTTTCTGCTGTACAGCAAAGTGTATCAGTTATACATATACATATATCCACTCTTTTCTTAGATTCTTTTCCTATATAGGTCATTACAGAGTATTGAGAAGAGTTCCCTGTGCTGTAAAGTGAGTCCTTATTAGTTATCTATTTTATTTATAGTAGTGTGTATTTGTCAATCCCAGTCTCCCAATTTATCCCTTCCCCCCCTTATCCCCTGGTAACCATAAGTTTGTTTTCTACATCTGTGACTCTATTTCTGTTTTGTAGATAAATTTATTTGTACACTTTCTTTTAGATTCCACATATAAGCAATGTCATATGATATTTGTCTTTCTCTGCCTGACTTACTTCACTCAGTATGACAATCTCTAGGTCCATCCACGTGAGCCTAGCATATTTTAAGTGATCAGTAAATAGTGTGTTGAGTGACAAAATAAATGTATGCAGATGACAATAGTATTTAGGCCCTTGGTGTATATTAGGCAATTTTATAGGGCCACAGATAAATTAAACAATTTGATATTCTTGTCTTATTTATTTGCTATAACTTTTTAAACAAATTCTAGATATTATGTTTTCTAGATCTTTGCCCTTCATGGAATCATGCAAATGAATTATAACCAAATAGACCAAATGAATTTCTTTACAATCACTGATTTACCGTAAATCATAAATGTTATTAGTAAAGTCTACGTAAAGCCATCAGGAGTCTCTTGCTCGTTCCTTCATGACTTATTACAGAGAGATTTATCATTTGTATGAAGTTACTACAAACTCATACTTTTATTCTAAAAGTATTAGAGTGTCTATATGTGCCAAGCTTTGTGAAATGTGGTAGATAAAGTGTGGTAAATAAAACACAGTCCCTCCCTTACAAGGCTTACAGAATAATTTAGAGACAGGTAATTAAGTAATTACACCCATAGGAAGTACAGATAGAAAAGAACAGATTTGGGGATACAAAGATAATAAAGGCATATTATACTCCAAGAAAAGCTTTTTCCTCTGAAAGTTAATATTACATCCTGGTCAGGAATACAAACATATTGACAAATATTGCCACTACAATGGAATTAAACCAATGGTAGACATATCTTCAAGTTACAGTGATGCATGAAGGAGGAAGAAATCTATCACATTTGGAATGTGCTTGGGATGGTTTCAAAGAAGAGGAGATCTTAAGTTGTGTCTTGAGGGATAAACAGGACTTTTCCAGATGGACATAGAGGAAGGGAATGGAGAAGAGCTCCAGGGAGCAGTGACAAACTTAAATGCTTCTCCCAGTTCAGAAGGGGAGAGCGTCAGGAATGGTCTGTGGATAGAGGGTCATCTTAGCTGAGACGTGGAGGATGAATATGCACTTGTTGAGTTAAGGGGAGGATGTGGGAAAAAGGAATTTTCCAGGCAGAGAAAATGGTATATACAAAAGCCTGGAAGATGGTAAGAATGAGTATCAATGTTGAGGAACTGAGAAAAGTTCAGAATGACCACAGCATAAAAAGTGAGGCTTGGGGAAGAAATGGTACTAGAGGAGTAGTCATAAACCAGGGAGGCTAAGTTTATGAAGGAGTGTGGATTTCCTCCAAAGAACCGTGGAAAGCCATTTATGTGTTTTAAATAGGGAGAGGAGATGACAGATTTTCATCTTGTTCAATTCCATTATCCTTTGGCTAACTGAATTAGTGGTAGTTCATTCCCCAGGCTGGAATGAATCTATTCAATACTACATCAAGACAGTCCTCTTTCATTCATCATCTTTTTTTTTTTTCATTCATCATCTTATTTCTCCTTTTCTCCACATGGAAGAGAACATGCAGGATTCTTAGGAAAGATTGACTGACGTTCTTCTGGTATACAAAATCACACCCGAGGGAAGCATTCAACTTGTCTGAGATCAATATCAGATTAGGGTGAGCTGAGGATCCCTCAAGCTCTTTCTGTCTCTGGCAAGCTGTGGACAACTTCCTATGACTCTGCGTCAGATAGAGAGAGAAGCAAACCTCCACACATAAAAATGATGCAGGTGTACTATTATCATATCCAAGTTGGGCATGCAATGGGAGAAATAAAATAATACATACGACAGCACTTAGAAAACTTAAGCAAAAAGGAGATTTGAAATAAAATTCCTGGAGGCAAAGTTCTGTGTGATAGGGTTTGTTGTTAGTGGTAGTACATTTACGACAGCCCATTACTGTTGGATGAGAAAAACTTAGCAGGGACTCAGCCTTGACATTCAGAACATGGATTTGAGGATATGGGCAGTTCATATGTTTGTTGGAGAATACAGAGACACTAAAGCCTAGAAGTCCCCAAAAGAAAAAGAATAAAGAAAAGGAAGCAAAACGTTAGAAGCTAAAATCCAATATATTAAAAAGAAAGATGCCCAGACACCAGAGAAATAAGGCTGATATATTTGTGCAAGTTTCTGATTCACACTTTGTTCTTAGAAACTAAATAGCTGGAGGAAGTTTTAAAACTTATGAGGGGGTTCTAAACTGGAAAGCAAAAAGACCCCTTTCCATGTCCTTGTCCTTCATGAATTCTCTAGGGCCTCCCTGATATTTATAAAGACAAAAGGAAGACAGAAGGACCTTGAGAGTCTCTTCTCAGGCAGTAACTTTTAAGTCTCTTCTCAGGCAGTAACTTTTAAGTTATTCTATAAAATAATTGACACAGGCAATTAAATTTTTTGTTACAAGATATAAACAAGCTGCATGCTAGATTCAGGAAGATTTTTTCCCTCACACAAAGCTCAAAACCGTGTAGTTACTTTCTGACGCTTTAATGTATATATTCCAATGATTTATATATGAGAAAAAAAGAAAGGAAGAAAGAAGAAAGGACTGTCTCTATATAAAGTGTAGTAGTAATAAAAGTATAGACCAGAGAATAGAGAGAGAGAGAGATGGGTTAAGAAGAGAAATTGTAGAAAGATAGGATGATGGGAGAATCACTTTAGTCCTCTGTGCCCTAGAATTGTTTAGCGCCCAGTGGAAATCATAACCAATTTCAACCTTGGGAAATGAAGTGGGCAATGATGAACCTTAAAGCCATGAGCTGTGGAATTCCTCCTGAGAAGGGACATTGTATCAAAGCATTCCAGGATTTATCATGAAGGTATGTTGCCATGGAAGTGAGAGGTTTGTATGTTAGGCCATCTGGTGAGATGCAACTTGTCAATCTCCCAGATGGTTTGTGAAAAGAGAGAGACTTGATATTGAACTGAGATCAGCATATGAAAAGAGCCATGAAATCACAAACTCAAAACACATTTTTTTCTATATAGTAGTTTGAAAATCTCATTAAGGAAATAATTATACGAATTTTATATGATCTGAAAGATCACATATAGAAGTTTTAATTTACAATATGCAACGACTTCAACAACACATACCACATTTGCTTTCACCTCTTTTAATAGGTGTTTTATTAATCTTAAGTTACTGAGTTAGGAGGAAGAAATTGATATTATTTTCATTGATTTATTTGTATATAGCCAAGTTTTATAAGACTTCTGCAGAAGGAGGTCTAGTAGAATTTGGTAATCCTTTGGAAAAGCATGCTATAAAAATTCAGTGCCATGTTTGTGAAATACATCATATTACTTGAAGGTGATTTTCTCTTTGAACTTAAATTTCCAAGCAAATGTATTTTAGAGCCATTTTATTACGCTCACTGATTATTCTGAAAATAATGTAATCAGCAAGCGTTACACTCGCAGTATGACATAGTGTCCATGTTCCCATAATTCTGGGGTTTTTAACATTAACAATGTTCAAAAGTGGAAGTTTTGGGCTTCCCTGGTGGCGCAGTGGTTGGGAGTCCGTCTGCCGATTCAGGGGACACGTGTTCGTGCCCCGGTCCGGGAAGATCCCACATGCTGTGGAGCGGCTGGGCCCGTGAGCCATGGCCGCTGAGCCTGCGCGTCCGGAGCCTGTGCTCCGCAACGGGAGAGGCCACAGCAGTTGAGAGGCCCGCGTAATGCACAAAAAAAAAAACAAAAAAAAAAAGTGGAAATTTTGAAATGGTGCAAATTTCTTATTATTATTTCCCTTTTTTTTCAAGACATCAAGCTTGGTCTCTATATTTACCTTCTATTTTTGTCAGGACATGATAAAGATTAGGTAGAGTCACATAAAAATTCTTTATGTTAGAATGTGTTCATAAAAACAGTAAAGCTTCTTTTTAAAAATTAAATTGTGAATTGTAAAATGTGTACTTATTTCGGACATTTAATATAAAACACAAATACTTCTGAGATAAATAGAGCTTTTAGTAATTTTTAATATCTCAACAACTGAGAAATTTATAAATACCTGAGACAGAGTATCAAATATAAATAAACTTTGACCTTGTATCTATTTTTACATTCACTTAAGACATCAAACTTTTTAAAAGGTCACAGAATGCATTTAAAACAGGCTTTTTTCTTTCTTTGTAGTTATGTTGTCTTCATTTTTTTTTAATCCTCCAGCTTGCTACTAAGCACTTGATTATTTCACTGTTCACTAGTTTCTTCAACTCAACTGGAAAGTGGACAAGGTAAATAAGAGGAAGATTAAATCAGATAAGTAATTTTTGCTACTGTTAATGTGATGGGGATTCGGGGGAGGAGATCCAAGCTTCTGTCTAAATGGAAATCACACATGCTTGAAGAATTAGTGGGACAGGAATTCCAGAACTCCATTGGCTTACAGCTGATAAGCTACGAGGGGAAAAACAAAACAAAACAAAAAACACATGCTTGACCCAGTAAGAAAGCCTTAGCTATCAAAGGGATGGAAATATTTTTCTTTTTTTAAAAGAAGTTTTATTGCAGTATAGTTGATTTCCAATGTTGTGTTAATTTCAGGTGTACAGCAAAGTGATTCAGCTATACATAGACATACATCCACTGTTTTTTAGATTCTTTTCCCATATTTTTGAGTGCGTCAGGGAAGGTGTTGGAGTTGGCAGGGGTAGTACCTGGTGGAGTTGGGGGGAGTCTAATAGAGAAAGGTAGGGCCTGGAAGGGCAGATGTGGTTCCTAGAAGAACTGGGGTTCCATAGTTAATGCCCCACTCTATAGTCTGAGAAATGCTGAGTGAGCACTTTGTACAAAGAAGGCAGATGCCTCATGAGCCTTTATAATTGGAGTTATTACTGTAGATATGAACCCATTTATACCACAGAGGAGTGAAGCCCAAGGAGACAGTGCACGCTTAGCACAATATTTAGCATACAATTGTTGCTCTGTAAATGTTCATTGAAAGAAAGAATGAATTATTGTTGAACATATATGAAAGATGATCAGTGATTGTGGATAGAAACACTGTATGAATAGAACGCTCAACAATATTATATCATGAAGTTAGGTGAAAAATCACTTTTTTATGGGAATGATCTGATCAGTAGATAAGAGGTAGAGCTGATGTGAAAACATTTTGCCATGAGACATAAACATTTAATAAATTTTATGTGATCAAGCCATGATTACAGGGGACCTAAAGTTAACTTGGGTATGGCAAACTTTACTTTCTAAGAAGAAAAAGAATGTATTGATATTAAAGTATTAATTATAGTCTTTCATGATACACCCTACACACATGGACAGTTACATATAAATGTGGGAAGGAAAAACACTCCTATACCAGAGCAAATGAAACAGGGGATGCAATTATTTTTTAATAAGAATATTTTACATTTAAATTGTGCTTTACAGTTTACAAAAGTGCTTTCACAGATTATCTCATTTGGGCTGCACTGTAATCCCAGGAGGTGGAAGTGATTATGATTCTCATTTTTACAGAGAGGTGACATGACTAAGTGACTGTGGGCAAGTTATCTTTTCTTTATGTTGCCTTGTTTTATTGATAGCTCTTACATGTTTTTCATCAAATACTTGGTTTTCTCTAACCTGAGGCATATACTACATGTTGTTAAATAGCTATTAAAACTTAGAAAATATGCTCATTCAAAATTTCTTCACAGCCATCATTTTGCTTCAAAGTGATAGAAATCTATATAGGCAATACACCTTTAATAATAGTATAGCACATTTTGTCATGAGCAGTTTGTTCCTTCAAAAATTATCATGAAACAGATTGAGAGCTAAATATGAAATGCTGAGCTCTCCAGTTAAAGCAGAAACATCATTTCATTCAGATCAGCTCTAGACAGACGAAGCAGAAGAAATGGCTGTACAGTTATTCTATTTTTTTTTCCAGTCATTGTAGTACACTACCCAGCTCAAGTTTCAGACAATTTATGGAGGGGATAGTATGCCATAGTTGGCTTGGCTAATAACTTTCTTAGCAGGACAGATTCTAGAGGGGTAGTAATCATATTCTGGGACCCTCCTTCTATAGAAGCATAGTCATTTTTATAGCGTTCATATACAGGGTTTAGTGTCTCATGAACAAACGCAAAATTTTTTTAAAAGAAAAATAACATGCCCTTGGGCAAATGAAGTAAGTTCCTTAAAATTATGTTAACAGTTAATGTTGTTCTTCCATATCTTTTTTCAGATACTCTAGTAAGTTAAATAAAAAGTAGAGAAAAACAAACAAAACTCTTATCTTTAGGTATGCTTTTTCTTTGCAAAACTAATTTCACAGAACAGTCAGATATGTCATAATGGGCCTCTTGGGGAGGTAATTTTTTATTCAACTTGACGTGAAAGTTATGAGTAATTAATTATGTCTTCTGTTTATACTTCGTCAGATAAGAGTATTAAACAGAAGAGCTGAGAGGAACACAGAACACGGCCATTAATCTGTTTAATTTGCAAATCTAATGCAATCAAAAGGAAGACATTAATGTTAAAATTGTTTTTGTCCAGGTGGTATCTTTCATGGAGGGAAAAGCCTGTCTGAGGTGTAAATGTCACATAAAGCAGCGAGTCACACAATTCCATGCAGGTTTCTAAAGCCAGGGCAAAAAATTCTCCCTCGTGCTTATAGCACTGACTCTGAAAGCTCTGGATGTACAAAAACTGAAACCCGGGCTCTCCACATCAGCACATTCCACTCCTTTCAGCTCTGTGCAATTATCTAACAAGGCTCAGACGCCACAGATCCATTAAACTGAAGAAGGTGATAAACAAAGGCATAAACCTGGCACTCGTGAATTTGCAGGAGTCCTCTGACAGTCAGCAGGCCTTGGTCTAGGAACATGTGACTCACAGACTGATAGAAAGGAGAAACTGCAGGAAACATTTTGGATGACCAGGAATCCATTGTCTCCAAGGACTACCCCATACCCCACTTCTCTTCAGATGGCAGTCCCCACCAAGGACTTAGAAACCGATTCGGTCACCTGTGTCTCAGGATATTTCTAGAGGAAGAAGAAGAGGCAGAAGTGGTAAGCTAGTGAGTGGGGAAATAAAAGTCATGCCAGAGTTTTCACACAAAACAGTATGGGACAGTGTGCAGAGGTTTCTATGGTCAAACAAAGGTTTCATTCTTAACTGCTTCGGTACCTCTCTGAAACTCAGTTTCCCCATTACTGAAGTAGTGATAACGATGCTCGGGGTTATATAAGAATGCCCTCTGAACAGCAGCCATCCAATAAATGGTAGTGATTATCAGTATCTTCACCATCATTCTCAGTAAGGCAGTGAGGTTTGGAAGAACTTCTGATTTGTGCCCAATATATTTATACTGGTTGTTTCCTTTGGGACATACCTTATATACAAATGTGGCACTATCGGTAATTCATCGATTGCTGAGTTGGCAGCCTGTTTATTTACATAACAGAGGTTTAGATCTTTTATTTAGTTTTGGCTAGCAAAATGTAATTTTAACTCGTAGTTTTAAATAAAATATAAAACTGTAGAAGAAATTTTACAGGTATGGGGTAATATACATGTGAATAATAATTACTATAATAAACGTGGCAATTTTTGATGTCACACATGGAGGATATACATTTGAAAGTATGCTGACAGTTATGACTTGTCTCTGAAAAAAATCCATTTATTTTCCATTTATCTTTAAGAGTGCATACAGATTACTGCATAAACAACATGATCCAGGGGAGTTTGAGTCTAGGGACTAATTTACTGAACTACCCAAGCAACAGAGGATTATTTTATCTAAATGAAGACAGAGCATACGTATTTAGAATTAAGCATTTTGCATTTAACAGCAAATTCAGAATTATAAAAGCAATTAAAGCTAAAATGAGGTATGATCATTTTTTTTCCTGCACACCACTGCTGAACTAAAGCTCATTTTAATGTTTGCCTTTGCAGCACTACTGAACAGAAGGTTGTGAACAGAAGTTCATGGCTGGGCAAAACCACCTTGCTTCCAACTCGAATCCATTCTTCCTGCTTTTATTCAACCTTGTTAAACAGGACTTCAATTTTCTCACATTCCTACTCTTGTTCCCCTGTTTCTCCCATCTGGAGTGTTTTCTTTAACCTAGTCTGTCTATCTGAATTGCAACGGATAAGGTTCACATCAAAATTTGTCTTCCTTCGTGAAACCAGTGTTCCCTCAAGCCTAAGCGCATTCTCCCTTACCTGAAGGGAAAGGCACTTGACTGAATAGAGTTGTCTGTCTCATTCCTTTGGAAGTTAGTATATAACTACTTGAGGCTTCTCTTACAAGTAGGAAGTCGTATACATATAGCCCTTTTACATGTAACATGTTTATGTTATTTTCCCTTACCTTACAGACTTCCTAAGGGCATAACTTTGTTTTACACTCTTAAAAATGATGAATACAGCACTTTCCTTACATGTCCAGTTTCATACATGTTTGAGGATTCATTGGTTGAAATACTTAAACATCTATTCACCTTCCCATATCCTCCATCCATCTCCCCTGTTTTACTCAAGCCGCCTAAGCTCCTCTTATAACTTTCGAATTCATTCTGATTTATTTATATTATTTCCAGATATGTTATTTAATAATTGTTAAAAGAACGGAAGAATGACATTACTTCATCAATCAAAGTATTTTGTCCTAACTTCCCCAAATGGTAATTTCCACGACTCCGTTTTTAACTGATTCTCTGAAGAGTTATGAAAATGTTAACATTGGTGGTATGGGAATGCCTTAATACCTGCTCCTTTCCAGAATTCAATAGATAAATCTCGTAAGAACATAGTTCAATAGGCAGTCTTTCTCATAATGCATTTGAGTTTGCAGCTAATAGTTTTATTGAGGACCTTGTGTATTTTCCTGATTTTCTTTTTCACATTTGCTTAGATAGCCTTACTCTCCCTTGCAAGTATAATTATTGTCTTTCAGAGACTGTCCTCATCAGAAAGAGGCTATATCTGCCAGTTAGTCAGTTAAAATACTTAGCAAGGGCCAGGCACAAATAAAAGAGAGAGAAGAAGATAAAACAAACTAAATAAAGTTATTTTAACCTTTTTCTTTGAGAAAATTATAGATTTATAGGAGGTTGCAAAGAAATGTACAGGAAGGTCCCATGCACCTTTCACCCTGCCTCTTTCAATGTTGATATTTTGCATATCAAACAAGAAAATATCCCAAACAAGGAAATATCCAAAGTATGAAATTGACATCAGTCCAATCCGTAAAATTTACTGAGCTTCCACAAGTGACTATGCACTCATCTGTGTGTGTGTATGTGTAGATCTACACACTTAGATCACAAGTATAACTTCATGTGAGTACCACAACCATCAAGATACACAACTGTTCCATTATCACAAGTCTCCCTCATGCCACCCCTTCACAGACAGGTACACCTTCTCCTCTACCCCATGTAATCCTTCATCCTTGCTGACCACCCATTTGTTCTCCATCTCCATAATTTTGTTGTTTCTAGGCTATTTTATAAATGGAATTAGATAGTATGAAACGTTTTGAGATTGGCTTTTTTCACTCAGCAGAATTTTCTTGTGGTTCGTTCAAGTTGCTGTGTGTTTCAATAATTCATTCCTTTTTGTTGCTGAGGAGTAATATCACATGGTAGAGAAATACCACTGTTTGTTTAACCATTCACCTATTGAAGGGTATTTTGGTTATTTTCAGTGTTTGGTTAATACAAAGCTACTATAAACATTCCTGCACAAGCTTCAGTTTTTTGCTGAAGAGAATTACAATTCCTCTTACACAGCCAAATCATCTTGTTTAGAGCAGAAGTTTTCAGAGATGGGTGACATGGGTGAGGAGCTAGTGATTCCATACTGCATCAAATATGTTTGTTAGTATATTCAGGAAGGAGTAACCATCTGTCCTGGTTTTCCCAGAACAGGCCGATTTATGTCTGCTGTCCTGGCATAATGATTCCCTTCAGTCTTGGAAGTGCCGCAGTTGGTATGATAAATTATATAATCACTCTGATTCAGATTTATTTTTTTTACTGAAGATAAAAAATAGTTGATTAGAAGATGTAGAAGATATAGTTGATTTATAATGTTGTGTTAGTTTCAGGTGTACAAGATTCAGATTTCTTAAAGATTCCAAGCATTGCTATGCCTGCTTGGCTATGGTAGAATTGCATTTTTGTAGATTGCTGTTTTGTAATCTCTCTGAGCATCAGTGGAGTGATTCTAGAGTATGAGAAATGAGATAGTGTTTGTGCAATGAAAGATAGTCTTGCTGAAGTCTCTACTTTTCTGCTGCCTCCTTTTCTGTTAGAAAACGTTCCTTCCTGTGTTTCAGTTTTATGGTTGGGGACAGCTTTCAGGCTCATGACTTAGCTCCTGTGTCTTAGCTCATGTCATAGCTCCACAACTGGAGAGGAGAGTACTCTTTCCTACTGTTGCCAGCTTGGAAGTAATTGCAGGGATGGATTCTGATAGGTTTGGCTTAGATCACATGCCAATCTCAAAGACAGTAGTCAGGTGCAGTCCCCAAATGTGCTTAGCTTAGGTCAGGGTTCACCCCTTGACTGATCACTGTCCGGGGTATTAAGGTCAAGTAGGATCCTTTCCAACCATAAGGATTAAAAAGGAGTTTTCCTCAAAGGATGGCAGGTGTTGGAGAAGATGGCAGATTTGGCCATTGGAGGAATGGTGATCTGGGCAGTCACTCTAATTTCTGTCTTCAGTGAAGAGGCCGGCACACTAGCAAATGACACACAGCTGGAAGAGCACAGCCAAAATTCAGTCCTGTACCTTTTTGACTACAGAGCCTATAGTCTTAAGTTTTATTATGCATTATATTTAGCTGTGGAGAAATGGAAAATAAATGCCTGTCCATATAGCCTCTGAAGTTTTTCTATGTGACTAATTCTGAAGTAATCACACTAATGGGAAGCATACATGTAGGTGATGATCTCCAACATTTCATGGTCATAATCAATACCTATGATCACCCCTATGTCCTTCACTGGTAAAAGTACAATTGGGAATTGAATATAATTGAACCTCAGACCCCTGGCTTAATTCCTAAATTGAAAAGGACCGAAAATGCTCAGGTTCTGAAAAAATTATCATAGCACATTTAAGTGAAAAGAGCATGCTAAAATAGTGGGACAATTTGATACTATTTTTTTTTTTTACATACCCACTCCAGTATACAGACATAGGAAAAAAATTTGGAATGATATGTCCCCCAGATGGTAGTTATTTTAGAACTGAATATGTAGGAATGGCTACTTTCTTCCTTTTCTGCCTGTTGTATTTTATATATTTTCCACAGTGAACATGTATTAGTTTTCAAATTTTTAATCCATTATAAAATTCTTATGGTTGGTGATGCATGCCAGATTCAGACTTACTTTGAGATTTCAAATTAAGAAATCCCTACTTCAGAACCACAAGAAACCACATGGTGAAAAGGCTAATTGGAGGCCTCAGCATAGCAACAAGAATTTTAATCGAAAGAGTCTCATTAGGTTTCCAATTAGCCTTCAAAAAATAAGTAAAAAGATGTGGCAACAGGAAAGAACCTGGAGCACCTCTAAAGCGGGGCTGACTTTCAGCAGATTTAACAGTTTTACCTAATTAAAAAGAAGCACATAAGCTAAGTTTTCAAGATTAAGTCCATAGTGCTTAATTCTAAGTTGTTGCAATCATTTTAGCACAGTTTTGATAATACCAGAACCTTCATATTAAAAATCCCAAGTACCTATCCATTTTGAATGAGACCTATAGTTATTTCTGCAAGACTAATTAAAAAGTGTAATTTAGTTAGGGGAAACTGTAGAAGAAAGTCCCCATAATGATGCATAATAAACTTGGCCACATCCCATCACTATCTTTATATGTAAATAACACTATAATAACCTAGCTTTTTCTAAAATCCTTTAAGGAGGACCAAATGACTCACTGTTTAATAATACATTACAGACATTATACAATTCTCTTGGCTTTTTATTATTCACCTTATTAATCAACTTAACATTCAGAAACTTTAGAAGTCAATTTTTCTTCCTAGATAACATCTAGGAATTTTAAGTACATCCAAGTAATAAGGTATTTCTTATGGTAACGCTGTTGGCCCTTATTGTAAAAATGATGGTTGTACTTTGTGGAATTTGTCAAGAACACTCTCATTTTTAGGATTACACTTTAGTTTTCAGCACAACATCAAAATAAATCGACATCCTAAAGCAATATTACGAGACTATCTATTTTCTGGACCACCAACTTGACTTAAATAGGAAATTCCTGGTTTATCTGAGACAAAGAATGATGTATGACAATTAGCCTAATTCTGATGCACCACACAGAGAGAGAAAGAGACTCATATAAATGTGTTCTTGGAGATTTCCAGAAATTTTGTTTTGATACTAAAAAAAGAAGATTGTTAAACTTAAAAATAATAATTTATTAATTGCAGAATTGTTAATATTATTTTTATACTCTTTAGGTGCACTTCTCCTTATACATTCATGGAGGGGAAAACCTCTTTTTAGCCATTTATGTGAGTGTACAAATAATCTGATCACAATTTTTCCTGTATTTTTGACTCTATAGGAGATATTGATTTATCAACAAACAAAAAGAAAATTAAAGTCATAGAGAAAAAAATTACAACTAACTCAAACTTCCACACTTTACCAATACAGTAATAGACTATGGGTATAAGTTAGTATATTACAAGACAGTGTAATACCTTTCAACTCTCTAGCGAAATAGTGTAAGTAATAGTACTTGTTCCATGCATACATTTTTGTATTCTAGTCATTTGAAAATCTTGACAGTCCAGATTTTTGGTGTATATATACTAACATTTTAATGACTACAACACTAATTTAATCAGCCTGTTTAACTGTCTGTCCATGTTTGGATAATAAAATATCTGTTATCTAGTATTCAACTGAGTATGAAAATTATCATTTGTTTCTATATAAAATTACCTATTGGGATCTTAAACAAGAAAGCACATTCATTGTCTGAAATCCATTAAAAAAATTTCTGTGAGGTAGCAATATGCATTTAAAAAAAGAAAAAATATCATTTTAAGGAATAAAGGGACTCATAAGTTTTAATGATTGAAGAAAAATAACAATGATCATCTGAGCTTCAGTCAGTCATGTGAGTTTCTGGAAATGCCTTCAGAGGTCTAGATCCAATCTGAGTATATTAATATACATTGTGAGGGAAAAATAAAGAAAAAACATTATGTAAAAAATTATTTTTATTTTTGATATTCTCAAATTGTAGAGCCAAAAAAGAACACATTTTTAGATTTGAAAAACCCCAAAACTACTTTGTTTACAAGTTAAAGTAAATTTTATGCACAATGAATAAAATAGAGAATAAGTGATCAAAAAAGCTGTTTTTACTTCATTACAGATGAGAATTTGCCACACAGGGGAACCCATTCATTGCTTGAGGACACACCATTTACCAGTGGTTGATTCTGACAATACAATAGCAAGAAAAAAAAATGTGTGAGGAACCTTATCTTGATGTCTAAAAGACTTTATTTTCACTTGTGGTAATAAATCCTTTGCTACCTCCACAAGACCAATAGAACAGCATCTCGAGATTATCTCCCCGTTGCGACTACACTCTCTCCTTCAGCACTGCCTGCCCAATGGACCCTCTCTCCTAGTTCATCTCACTGTGCATCGTCTCTGTTCCCTGAACTTGCACGCTTGCAACCTGTTTTTCCTCTGTCTCGAGTCTGTCCCATAACTCCCGTTTGACCTTTCTCACCCTATGTATTCATTCAATATTCATCCATTTATTCAACAAATATTTACTGAGCATCTACCCTGCGCCGGGCACTCTTCCAACAGCTGGGGATACAGCAGTGAGCAAAAAGGATAAAGACATTGCTTTCATGGAACCTACAAGCATTCCAATAGAGGAGTTAAGTAATAATAAAGAGCTAATATAATGCCATGTAGTGAGTGATACATTCTCTAAAGAAAATAAACCTGGGTAAAAGTGGTAAAATTTGAGTGATGGGTTGATTTTTAGATTGGCTGTTCAGGAAAGACATTTTAAGGAACCACCCTTTGAGCAGAGATTGGCACTCTCAGCCCCTTACCACAGTTCATCACAGAACACCTTTGGGAAGAATGAGAATCATCTTCTACCCAACTGGCTATTGTGGCCATGAAAGAGAAGAAAGGACAGCAGCCAGAAATCTTGGACTGGTGTAAATAGCTTAAAGCAGTATGATGGAGAGTTGAGGACAGGACAGAGAGATGACAAGCTTCTCACATTTTATCTTTATAACCTGTCAAGTCTGTTGGCAAGCAGGTCTTCAGAACATGCAAGAAAGCAGGAGCAGTCACAACCTAGTGTCATACTAAAATGAAACAGAGATAGAAGTAATGTGTGAAAGATACAACCAGAAATAGTTCATCTGAACAGCAAACCAAACCAAACAACAAAATGACTGTCCAAAAGTGGAAGAGCCACCTCTCAGCTGATAGTAATTTCACCATTTATGACCAATTGGCAGTAATATTAGAGGAAGATCTAAGTACCAGCTTAAGTATTGAACTAGACGATCTTTGAAAAGTATAGTTTTATGATTCAATGAAATACACTGAACAAAATATGTTGTTCTCTTAAGTCATATATTAAGACAATCATATTTAAAAATCGTGTTAAAATTAATTTTCTATCTTTTTAACAGTCAAAAGCCAAAGAAATTTTTGTATGTACAGTTACCAAACCCAGAGTTAGCGCAACCCATAAAATAAGGAAAATATACACATTTTTTTCTTCCAAGAGAGTTGAACATCAGTCCTTGAAAAGAAAGTTGGAAATTGTTGCGCTCCTTCATGCAAATTCTTCAGATTCTGAGATTTAGACTATGATTGATCTTACTGGCATGTTTCCCCTATCATTAAAGTTACTTTTCTCATTAAGGAAAGAGAGAGATAAAGAGAAGAAGTGTCTAGTGTACAAATATAGATATTGTTTCTTAAAGTGTATTCACTATTCCCATGAATCATTTTTAGAAAAAAATTCTGCACTCAAACTTGGGAAATGCTACACACTATATCTTCCTACTGGAAGCACAATGCATATTAACATAGTGAAGGTTCTAAGAAATCCTGGTACAAAAAATAATAATAAATGAATTAATACTAGTTTAAACAAAGTTAAACAGATTACTTCCCAAATTCATGTCAGCACAGAAGTGTTTATTTTTAATAATATCTGTTAACATTTTAAGTCTCTAATGTTCCATGGAGTACACTTGGGAAGATGCTGCTCTAGACATTTTTAATTGTTCTTCTTCTTTGACTTTTGCTTTGGGCTATTTTTACTGTCCTATTTCTTTCTTTCTCTTTTTCTTTTTGGACACAACACTTACTGAGTGCTTACTGTACTCTAGGCACTGTTTAAAATATGTTATGGTCATTACCTCACTTATTCCTGACAATCATCCTCTGAGATAAACATAGCCAATCACCACAGGGACCCCAGAGAGGTGAAATAATTTCCCCCATATCCTGCTATTGGTAAAAGGCACAGTCCAGAGAGCTGAGATTGAAATCAGGTCTCTCTGACCCAATGATGCCGATCCTTTTAACAAAAGGCCAGTTCTCAACTCTTCTACTCCTAGAAGCATACCACCCCTGCCAAGCTCTGAGAGACCAACAGCCTACTTATTTCCCAATCCAAAGATTTTCCAGACTTTAGCTTATAGTACCTCTCCATTGCATTTGATGCAGTTTGCCAATCCCTCTCACCTGAAATTTCCTAGACCTTGGTTTTCCTTGATTCTTACACCTCTCTGGCTGTTCCTTCTTCATCTTCTAAGGCTCCTTAGTAAATGTTACTTGCTCCTCAGGCCCCACCCTGGCCCATTGCTCTTATCTCCTTTGCCCTCTGCTGGGACATCCCCATTCACATCTCCAGGTCTGACCTCTCCCCTAGACATCAGACTCATATCTAAGTACCTGCTTTTTTTAGGCACTTCAAATTCAAAAGATCCTCCACTAACCTCATCATGTACTACAGCAGTGGAGGTCCCAGCAGGACACTCAGGGGAAATCTATGGAGTTTAATCAAGAGACTGTTAATTAAGGTGTAGAGCAGGAGTAGTGATACTAAACAGGGATGATAAAGTATCCAGGGACGAACAGCAGCAAGAAGCTATTACCCTAAAGAGACCAGGGGAGGAAGCTGTTTCTGGAACTTGGCCAGAACTTGGCCTTGAAAGAGGAGCTGACTACAGGGTTGAAAGAGGCGATGAAGCCATTGACTATCAGGGTCCAGCCAGCGTGGACTCCTACCAGTAATCTTCTGTTAGTGCCTCCTATTAGTCAAACTCACTGCTGGCCAAAGGGCAAGGGATCCTGAAGAAGCAGTCTTTACAGGGAAGCTCCCTGGCACTGAGGGTGGAGAAGGAGGTAGACTGATCTGGAGGAGAATGGACACCACCAGCACACTTGGTATCTTTTTTTTTTTTTTTTTTGCGGTACGCGGACCTCTCACTGCTGTGGCCTCTCCCGTCGCGGAGCACAGGCTCCGGACGCGCAGGCTCAGCGGCCATGGCTCACGGGCCCAGCCGCTCCGCGGCATGTGGGATCTTCCCGGACCGGGGCACGAACCCGTGTCCCCTGCATCGGCAGGCGGACTCTCAACCACTGCGCCACCAGGGAAGCCCGAGCCCCTTTCAAATTTAATGTTCCTTGATTATGTATCGCGTAAGAGCAGAAATGGAGGGAAATATAAAGAGGAGGTTCAGAAAGAAAGAAGGATTCTGGCCAAGCCTGTGAGTTTAGGGAAACCTTCCAGTTCACTGCTAATGAGCACCGTTTCAGGGAAGGCAGAATCTAAATTCCTATGATGTCATATGCTACAACTTACCTCTTTGTTGACAAAATACTGATGTCGAGTGAACTGATATAGGAAGCAATTTTCAAGGAGAGGTGTAGCAAAGATAGGATAGGTGAGAGAAGTTACATTGTTTTTACTAAAATTATGGGAAGATGTATGAGAGGGAAAATCTAAATGAAGTAGTATTTATCTGGTGATTAAATAAATAAATAATACTCCAATAAATACTACTCGATTTACATTCACATGTGGGTAGAAGACTTTGAGATTGGTAGGTTCCCAGTATACTTGATAACAGAGTTCTTTTGTTTCCTGTTTTTAGAAATAGAAATATACCATCAATATTGATATGAAAGTAGAAATTTTCATAACCAACATTGTGCTTATGAAACATCAATTATGCAGCTATTAGCTTCATAACACAAAGTGGATGATTTAAACAATTGGTGATGACTGATTAAATGTGCCCATCATTAAGCCATGGATAGGGAACAATGCACGAAGGCTTCCTTAGCCAGGCACCTTCAGGCTACCTCAATGAAACTGGTTATAGCCAATCTTACAGATTCAAAATTTCAGACTTTCCCACCACTTATGTCCAGCTGCTTGTTTCTGATTTGTGGAAAAGATAAAACTACAAATCAAGCCTCATATTTGAATTTCTCTAACTTTATGGCTTTAAGGGATTTTCACTCTCATGTGGAGGATACTTCATACAGAGTATGAAGTCTGACATAATGAGAACTACAGTGATTTGGGGGGAGGGCTGGGGAAATGGTTTCTTTCTGACTTAGCACAGATAGACCTTTTTAGATTTTATCACTGATATTCAATCGACAACTCGGTATTTAATAATGGAATGTTATGTTTCTATCACCACCTGCATGTTAAGTCTGTTTTACTGACACTTATTCAGGACCTTGAATGCAAAAGCATCTCCAAATTATGGAAAGATTATACTATGAACCCAATTTACCATGTAATATACTATTTCCAAAATGTAAATGCATTACTCTATGTGCCCAGTTTACCACTCTGAACATCTCTTGTCAACTGTAACAAAATGAGTGAATGAATAGCATGTGTGAAATACCTGGAAGACTGGCTGGCACATATGGCGGGTATTCAGTGTACCTATATGAAGGCTATATATATATATATATTTCTTTTGGTATACTTTATATCCATTTGACATAAAACATTGCATTTACATAAAATAAAGAGTAAAGACTTGCTTTACAAAATTACTTGTCTCATTACAATATTTACTAAAAGGCCGGCTTTATTAATGTATTTACTGTGTGATGCAGTTTATCATAATTGACACTAAACTGCAAATGTGCAGGAAAACACCTATTATGTAGAGCAGGGTGAACATCTATTACAGTCTATGCCATTACTGACTGCAATTTCTCAGTCTGATATCAAGGTTGATTAGAACTTTTGCTACAAAGTTTTAGATTTTTTATGGCACTCTACCCATACTCCCAAGCCCATCATTTGACCATTTCTGAAATTCTCACTCACTATGAAGATTTCAAATAGAAACCTGAAGTAGTGCCAAAGGTTGGGTTTGGATCAGATGTCGTATGTGTAAGTCCTAGCTGATACATAGCAAAATGTGTGGTTGTTCAATTTCTCACTTTGCATTCATGAAAAGTGTTGCATAGACATAGAGTTATGGCAGAATATGACAAATAGAAAAATTAATAGAAAACTTCATAGTTTGTGTATGTTCATAAAACGTACACATTTGTGGTGTCTGCTTAAAGAGCAACCTCTTAGAGTGAAAATATATGACCAAGCTTATTATTTATCAGATTTTAAATAATATTATTGTTGATAGCTTCAGAAAACGTAAAAACATATTAAATACATTATTAGAATCGTATTTAGGCACTCTGCTGCTGGTTCTTCCGGAAACTATTTTTCCTATTTTCCATTAAGATAATGAACATATGGAATATTTAAAACTGATGCTCTTCTCAATCCGTTGGCTCCGTTCCACTATCTCCTTGTCAGACATTCCCGATTAAGGGTGCATATGAGCAAGAAGTGACTGATAAGAAGACATTTGCATCCTTTAATGTTTCGTCCATTTCTAAGGTAGATATCACTGTGGTGCTGAAAGGATAGCTCCCGGTCACCTGTCGACGTACTTGAGTTTGCTTTGCCGGAAGAAGGACTAATAACAGAACTAAAGTAGACACACGGAAGACACGAGTGATAGACAATTACTTCATGACACTTCTCCAAAGACATCTAGCTTAAATTTCTTTAAAAAAAATTATGCACCGTATAGTTGTCAAACTAGGGGTATTTTGTTTTTGTTTTTAAGCAGTCCTTGTCTATTTTTCTCAGAGTTAAACCCTGAAGCAGGACATTCCAAAGAAGACACGAAAAAGTTAATTATACAGATGTCTGCCATTGAAATTTAGAGGTAGCATCCTCTGTAAATATAGCGGGGGAAAGTCTAGACTTTGTAAAGGGTATTCTCAGGTTGGAGATGAGGACTTGGGAAGGGGAGTCCTCTCCAGGCTCAAGCTGACATTCCTTAGTCAAAGAAAACCATGCTCACGACCCAGCCCCGGCAGTCCATTTGAGGCCGCGGAGCTCGGCCCCCGGTGTATAATTCCAGCAGAAGGTAAATTAAGGCAAAGCCTCCGCTCACTCCGTTGGGGGAGGGAGAAAAGGTTAAGCAGCATCGGGGTGCAGTAGCGACCAGAAGGGAAAGTGATCTCATTTTGTCGGAGGAAGCACCATCCGACAAGCCCACCTTTGACGCGCATGCCGGCGGCGGTACAAGAGCACAAAGGGGGAAAGCCGGAGGCAGCAAACTTCCCTCTCCTTCCACCCCATCCCTGAAGCCCGCGGAGAACACGTAAACGCAAGGACAACAAAGCGTGCACCGGGGGCGCTGCCAGCAGCCCGGCCATCGCGACCCGGGGCGCGCCGCTCCCCCGCTACAGAGCGAGGGCGCCGGAGCGCGGGCGCAGGCAGGACCGCGGCGGCTGGGGGAGGGGGTCCCCTACCTTGAGCAGCACAAAGAGCCAGAGCAGAGGCAGGAGGCGGCGGCCGCCGCGCGTCCTCGCGGGCAGGTGCCCCATCGCGGCGTGGACGGGGACACGGGGGAACGGTGGCGCCGGCTGGCTCCCCCGGCGGCTCACAATGGCGAACGGGGGCTGCAGCCTCAGACCTTGGGCGCCGAGGCTGCTCCCGGCGGGCGCATGCTGCCTGTGCAGTCCCCCCGCGCCAGCTCCCTTTCGCTTTCTGCTCCCTGGGTCCTCTAGGAACGTGCCAGGTGCTGCCGTTCTCTAACAGCTAAGGATGGAGAGGGTGCGGATTGGAGTGGGCGAGGCTCCGCTGCAGCCGCCGCGGCTGCCGCGCGGTGAGCGAGAGGCGGGGGCCCTGCGCCCAGCCTCCGCGGTCGTCTGGCAGCAGAGATACTCTCACTGTGGGCTGCGGACTCATAAAAGTGACAGCAGCTTCCCAAGCCCCACTCCAGGCTCCGCCCCAACCTCTTCCACAGTCCCTGGGACGCAGAGTTCTGTGGGGCTTCCCTGACTCCTCTTCAGCAACTCGGGAAACAAACACACCGGTCCCTTCCCAATCTTCCTACATCTGCTCTCAGCTAACACTTGGAGGGAAGTGGTGGTTGTGATTGTAGTGATGGAGTTCAGTGTGTGTGTGTGTGTGTGTGTGTGTGTGTGTGTGTGATGGGGAGGATACTCCTTCCCATTTCCACTCTCTTCATCCCATTTAAACACTCATTCTCTCTGTTCCACACTCATCCAGGAGGAAATAACACAAGTATATATTTTTTCTGTTTGAGGTCAGAAGTTTTGTAAATCTTAAGGGCTGTCCTTTGACACCTGAGTGGAATATAGAAGGAGGTTGGTTCACATTATATTACACACATTTATAAACACATAAACATTTATATACTTTTAAAAATGTTTAATTATTAAAGAAACTGTCAGACTTTCCCAGAGTGGTTATGCCATTTTACATTCCCACCGGCAAAGTATGAGTAGGGGGAGGGGAAAGAGTGGGTGTGTAATTTAAAAGTGGTAGTGTTAGAGATCTTTGTGGTGATGAAACAGTTCTGTATCTTGAATGTGCTGGTGGTTACACAAATCTACCCAGATGATAAAATTGCACAGAAACATACACACACACACACACACACACACACACACACACACACACACGAGTGCATGTAAAACTGGTGAAATCTGAATAAGGTCTGTGAACAGTACCGAGGTCAGTTTCCTGGTTTTAATACCTACTGTAGTTATGTAAGATGTTACCTCTGGAAGAAACTGGGGAAAGGTACATGGGGCCATTCTGTACATTTTTTCTTATTGAGCTATAATTGACATATGACATTATATTAGTTTCAGATGTACAACATAACGATTCCATGTTTGTATGTACAGACGGCTGGTATGTGTATGTGTATCTGAGAAAGGTTTAGATTGAATATAGTTATACAAGTATATATGTGTGCTAAATTCTTATATGCATAAATCTAGAATAATGGTCTGAATTTATGTGAGAATATTGTCTCTGATGCCTTCCTTTAGAAACTTCTTTTGTTGTCACCTTCCTTTTCATATGCTCACTTTAGTGCCCTTACGTCCATTCTTCTCTTTCTCTTGAGAAAATATTAGTTGCTTCTCCAGCCCTCGAGGTCAGACTCATGGACTATCTGAAAATTTTATTCTTGGGACTACACTTGTAGGGCTTTGGTTTGGTATGTTTTCCTTTTATTTTGAAGCACCAGAAGGCAGCATTCTATTCCCACCCACACCCAAAAGTGGCACTAAAATTATCTTATGTCTAGAACAAAAAAGATGTTTCGGCCAGGGACAAAATCACACTCATAATTTGCCAACAATTCTTCTTTTGAATAGAGTTTGATTTTAAAGGGTATGTGTGTCCATGTTGTGGACTATGGATATATATGAAGATATACATATGTGTGTATATATATGCATGTGTGTGTAGATACATGGATATAGGCTTAACTGATGTGCATAGGATATTAGAAATATAGCCTACTAATCATACATTCATCTTGTAAATGCAAAAAGAACTTTCACAGTGATGCACGTTTTTGTAATAATCATATTTTGCTATGTTGTCTTTCTATTTTTTTCCTTATCACTTATATCACAATTTGCTTAGCTCTTTATGCCCTCATAAATATGTACACATGGACCACTTTGGGGGAACAATAAAGCAATAAACAATAAGAGTAAGGCATTCCCAGTAAAGTATTAGTTATTAACATTATTAATATTCCATTACACTGTATTCAATCACACTGTGATTAGGTGCCCTGAGGACTGAGGGTATTATTTCGTAATCACAGAAAATGTTCTCTCCAGAGAAAAGTATTTTACTTAGCCATTGCTGAATAAAATAGTTTCATTCTTTTTCTTTTTGTACTTAAAACAATAACAGGCTTGTGAGTCTGTCCAGGAGAGACACCCAAGAAGAATGTGAATGCTCTATCATCAGCTGTGTGGGGTTTTCAATTCATAGAGCCTGCTGTGTTTTTCTTTGAACTACTGGTTGGTTTCCCAGTGTGATACTTCCAAAGGATGGTGAATCTTATTTTGCTGTTTTCAAGATTCCAAATCAGCGAGAATGTCCATGGGCAACATAAAGTGCATATAGGAATGTATGCTTCAAAATGTTTGTTCTGATTTCATTATCACAACAACACTGCTTGGTAAAGAAGGCTGATATCATAATCGCCAACTGTTTCCCCTGTAATGCTGCATTTCCAGGAGAAATAATAGATGCGGATAAAAAAGAATCTCTTGCATGCCTTAAGACAGGCATGTAAAAATGAATTCTCACAAAATGAAATAAAGCTTTCTACTTCCTTAGGAAATAATAATAAGGTGGTTAATGAGCAAGAAACTGGAAGATCTTTTTTTTTTAATCTGTTTTTCCTAAATAAGTAAAAAAGTACCCAGTACTATGTGTTCACATCTATCTCTTCTATACAAAGAGAAGCAATAGCAGCTACAGAGAAGGAGCTGTAATCCCTATGAGAGGTTTAATGAGTCAAATGGAACTCTTATCGTGCCCTTGCCAAGGAAGTTCAATTCTGTCCTCCAGGGACCAGCTCTAATGTAGTTCAGTGTGTTTAGTCCTGGCTTCCACTACTGAAATCGCCTACCAGGCTGTCAGCAGTTTCGGTGTTTCAGAGGCATATTTATGGGAGTTGCTCAATGGGAAATAGTTTACTTTTTATAGAATGAAGAAAAAACTCAAGCCATTGATCTCTGGAATATAATCCACTTAAAAAGCACAGTAACAGCCATGCATTTTATCATCCATATCTCACATATTACAATTGTTAAAACGTAGGAACTGGGGGCTTCCCTGGTGGCGCGGTGGTTGAGAGTCCGCCTGCCGATGCAGGGGACACGGGTTCGTGCCCCGGTCCGGGAAGATCCCACGTGCCGCGGGGCGGCTGTTCCCGTGAGCCATGGCCACTGAGCCTGCGCGTCTGGAGCCTGTGCTCCGCAACGGGAGAGGCCATAACAGTGAGAGGCCCGCATACTGCAAAAAACAAAAAAAACGTAGGAGGTGTAGATTACATGTAATGACCAGGCAGCATTTTGATTTTCAATTCATCTGAGCATTTGTTTTCATTTTTCTCTTGATGAACACTGGTTTCTCGCCTAAAAGAGGTGTTGACAATTCATAAATTCTGTCTTTCAAAATGAGAATGATTGGCAGCCCTCAGGTGAATAGAATGTTCCAACTGCCAAGACTTATTATTCTTGCCACACTTGAAAAACAGTGAAATTCACTACAGAAAGACATTTTCACTTTTATATGGAAAACTGTTTTCCCATTGCCTCTTTTTTCTTCCTAAATAATTTCTATTAAGGGACCTATCTTTTTTTTTTACTTGACCCTTACATGGTTTTAAGAAAAATTAAATAAGAGTATTTTATTACAAGGTATAGGTTTCATGATACAAAATCATCCACTCAAAGGAATAAGAAAACATAGATTGAAAACATGAGCAGATATTTAACATAGGACACAAACTGAAGGCTATAGATGAGTGATCCTAAATTAGGAAGGCAGATGGTCATTTTTAGATACTATTCTTTCAATTATATTCTATGCTGTGTGTTGTTAACATTTTCTTTACTAGCCCTAAAATTAAAAAAATAAAATACATGAAACAGCTTTAAGTTATGCAGTTTTATTTTATATTTTTTTATATGCATTGGCTAATGAACTTTTATAATAATTTTTTTCCGAGCACCCAGACATTGTTATCATATAACCATCTAACTTTTCTTCATAACTAGCCTTCTTTTTTTTTTTTTTTACATCTTTATTGGAGTATAATTGCTTTACAATGGTGTGTTAGTTTCTGCTTTATAACAAAGTGAATCAGTTATACATATACATATATCCCTGTATCTCTTCCCTCTTGCGTCTCCCTCCCTCCCACCCTCCCTATCCCACCCCTCTAGGTGGTCACAAACCACCTAGCTGATCTCCCTGTGCTATGCGGCTGCTTCCCACTAGCTATCTATTTTACGTTTGGTAATAACTAGCCTTCTTGACTAATTATAATGTAAAGCATTAACATCTTGCGTGGGAGGATTCACTTTAGCTTGGCCAAAAGGCATGACTAAAACTTGAATATAATTTATAAATAAAGCAAGACATACTGTTTGCTAAGTGGAAATAGTGTCTGCAGATCATTCCTTCTCTTCTTCCTTTACTTCAGTTCAAATTAAAATGGAATGCAGTATTTACTGTCTACTAGGTGACACACATAGTGTCTATATTTGTGTTATTAAAAAGTGGTTGCCAATATATAATTATGGAAAATTTGGTCATAGTGATTTCATAGAATCTATGAAAATATTAATCACATACTTTGAAAATGCACTGCCTTAACTGCTAAGGATTTTACCAAGAGGCACAATAATACTGCATATTGACAATCTTGCTCCAGGTCAATTACACCAAATCAATTTTTCATGATAAAAATTACAGTTAATAATATTCTCAAATCTGTGAGAGATAGGGTGAAGATGACTATAGTCTAAAGACGAGTAGGGGATGCCACTGATAGATTGGTGTCATTATGTGTCTTAGCAGAAGGATCTAGAAGAAAAATTTTGGGGAAGGCACAAATGTTCTGGGGGAAATTCCAGTGCCTGAGGGAAGAATATTTTCCTCATAAAGGGACATAAATAAAAGGTATAATTTTGAAGCTGTACATTTCTAGATATGTTTATGTAGTGTGACTATCTGTAAAAGGAACAGTTTGGGAGAGGGAGTTGAATGTAGAGATTTCATCATTTTGTTTGGTAACTGGATACTGCAGAGAAAGTTACAAGGGTAAGCATTTAACATATGGGTAGAGGACGATTTGAATAAAATCCAGTCAGGGATCAATGTATGTCAAGCCTATGGTTAGTCTCTGTTAACTCACTGTCATACACTACAAGGGTCATTTCCAACCATTTCTACTCACTTCAGTCCTCCAATTCTCTGCCCTGCAGACCTTTTCAATTTCACCTTCTACCTTACAGAGAAAATAGAGGCCATAAAATGACAACATTTTTTGTCTTCACTGACAGTAAACATAATCCCACCCATATCTGTTCCTATATCTCTTGTTTAAAAAAAAAGCAGCTCTCTCTCAATAACCACCTAAGTCTAATTCTACCACCGATTGTCTAGAACCCATTCTTTCCAGCCTTCCCCCCCTTCTTATTTTAAAGCTCCTCCTTTTCATGTATTCCATCCCTTGGCTTTTTAACCACATTCATATCTTTAAAATTGAAGGAAAGAAAACCTTCACTGAATCATTCATGCTCTCAGCTGCTATCTTTTCTTTCTCTTGATGTTTCACCACTGCCCCTTCATGGCGATATTTTCCAAAGGGTTGCGTAGACTGTCTCCATTCTGTTTTTACCATCTGCTGACTCTTCAAACCACTCTGGTGTGGCTTCTACCCCTGTCATCTCACCAGCACTGC
The DNA here is from genome assembly GCF_949774975.1 of Lagenorhynchus albirostris. Taxonomy (NCBI): domain Eukaryota; kingdom Metazoa; phylum Chordata; class Mammalia; order Artiodactyla; family Delphinidae; genus Lagenorhynchus; species Lagenorhynchus albirostris. The sequence continues at coordinate 92,375,141 of NC_083105.1, forward strand.
TCTCACTAAGAATCACTTTGCAGTATGTGCTATGTTGGCTTCTCCCGCCTTTCTGAAACACTCTCATCTCTGGCTTTCCATAACCCTGCACATTAATGGTTTTTCTTTGATATCTTTGGATGTTCTTTTGAAATCTCCCTGCTGGATCATTCTCTTTTTCCTGTACATTTAATGTTGCAATTTTCAAAGCCTAGCCCTAAACTCTACTGTTTTCCTCTCTATCTGTGCCCTAGCCAATCTAATGTATGACTATGTTTCAATCCCCATCTATGCAGATGATCCAAAGAGTTATATCAGCAGTCTTCATACAACACTCTTTTGACCCATATTCCTTACTGCATGCTCAGAAGTCCTTTGGAATTTTTAAAACACCTTAAGCATTAAAAACTCTACAAGTAACAAATGCTGGAGAGGGTGTGGAGAAAAGGGAGCACTTCTACACTGCTGGTGGGAATGTGAATTCTGAAGCCACTATGGAAAACAGTATAGAGGTTCCTTTACCTTAAAAAACTAGGAAAAGAGTTGCCATATGACACAGCAATCCCACTCCTGGGCATATATCCAGAAGAGATGAAAACTCTAATTCGAAAAGATACATGCACCCTAATGTTCATAGCAACACTGTTTACAATAGCCAAGACATGGAAGCAACTTAAATGTCTATAGACAGATGAATAGATAAAGATGAGATGTATATATACAATGGAATACTACTTGGCCATAAAAAAGAAAGAAATAATGCCATTTGCAGCAACATGGATGGAAAAACCTTTTCCCCCTCCATCAGGATGAAGACAAATTGTCTACCTATCCATAAATCTGTATGAGCAGTTTATAAAATAAATATCATAACCTAATTTAATAGAGCACTCTGAATATGTACATATAGATAAGTATCAAAATAAAAATGTCTACATGTATACATGCTTTACTAAACATTTTGTCAATAGAGTTTTCATTCTTTTTTGGCTTAGTATTTGTTTTGTCATTAGCTGGACCCTTGATTAGACAAAAGCTCTCACTCATTTATTCTCTTTTTCAAACAGTATTTATTAAGTGTCTACTATTTGTTCAGTATTTTTGGCTAGGTCCTGTGGTTATAAACATTGTTACTTTTATTATTTTTCTATTCCTTATTCTTGGAAAAACTCTCAGTTGGAATTTTTAGCAGAAACCAAGTGTGAATATTGTTATTTTTAGAGTGTTGAAAATAGATATGCAAAAATCAAATATACATGTATCTACTCTCTTTTACAACCACAGCAATACTGGCAAAATTTCATGTTCAGAAACTTTGATATAAAAATGATTTTTAAAAATCCCATTACTGATATATCTAAAGATTTTATAAAGTCAAATGAGCTCAATTACTTTGAGTATAAGAAGCCAATTAAATATTGGAGTCTTGGGGTCCTTTGGCAATGCCCTTGAAGAGCTGAAGGATGTCCTGGGAATCTCCTTGTTTTACTCCTGAAGCTACTAATTCTTGCAGGTCCCCATTGATCCATATCAACTAGTGTTGGGTTCTTGATCCTAAACTAAATACACTGGCCTATCTTTGATATCATGAATTCTTATTGCTTTCATTGGCTTAAATATAAAACCTCAGTGTTACTTAATAGTCACTTTTTAGATAACTGCAAGGTGAGGTAAACATGTTTTTAAAAGCTGCAGAAGATTTATTTCCAATTTCCAGACTTCCTGGGTCTCACAAATTAAGTGACCATGTTGACAATGACTTAGTGAAAAGTGATTTATTTGCATAAGTAACATATGTCCCTTCTGAATTTTCCTTATAACCTTTGAAATTTAAAATGGTAGAAAAATTAAGTTGATGCTGAATTACCATGTCACATAATGTCTGTAACAGCAGCAACTAAACAATCTGCATTTCCATTTCTTAAGAACAACATATCCCAAACCTTTCAAAGTTCTTCGTAAAGCATGAAATTACCTCCAGTTATCAAGTCACAAAATGGAACTGGGGCATAAAATAAGAGTGAAGATGCATACCAACATGAAGGACATTTGTCTACTTACAGATGTGCAAAGAAAAGTTCAAGCATATGCCAGGCTCTGAGAAAGCCCCAAAGCTGCTAAGAAAGAGTTAGAAGCCTCATTCTTCTGGGCAATGGAATTTAGAAATAATTAATATGGAAAATTTCTTCTACAGAAAATGCAAATCATCCCAGAAGCAAAAAATTTAAATGTCATTACTTGCGCTCAATGAGAAAAACATATTTAGGAATACTAAGAGATCAATAACTAAATGTCACACTTTCCATGAATTGTTTGTGAAAGTGGCATCTACCCAGTGAAGTGTGGAAAATAATGAATGCCCTGAAATTTGCTGGTCTGAATTTTGGTGCTACAGAGACTTAAAAAATAAATGAGTACCACATGTAACTTTAAAGGTTAGCAAACATAAAATAAAGCCAAGGAAATTTGTTGACAATAATGAGATGCTGTTACATATACTGAAATGTAAAGATCACCCAGATATTGTTGAGGAGAAGAACTAATTTGCAGAAAATTATATATGATGTAATGCCACTTGTACAAAAATATTCATTATCTAAGTGGATAGGAAAAACTGCCAGAAGACTTGATTTCTAAAGAGGGCAGAGTGGATGCAGAAAGGAAGTTTTTATATTTTGTTCGACATACTTTTGTAATGCTGAAAAATTTTACATTGAGAATATATTTGATGAGCCCACTGGCTTTATTTTAAAATTTACACAAAATAGATATACACAGAAAAGCCACCAATTATAAGAAAGATTTGGAACATTACAGATTAATTTAAAAATAGATGAATGAATTACTTACTAAAGACCTGGAAATATTGGGGATATAAGTGGGAACACCACGAATGCGTTTGAAATAGATATAAAAGAGTAGTCAGATACTATTTTATCAGAATAAATATCTGTAGGAAAAAGTTTCACAAACTAGATCCACATTACGAAGAACAATGCCACCATCATGGTTGGCCAATTTCACTTAGGCAGCAATGACAGAATACAAGTATATAACAATGGCTATGAGTTTTTGAGTTGCAAATAAAGTATTCTCAGTCCATGTTTTGAAAAAAAATCAATATTATTGCAGCAAGCATATTACATTGGAGTGATGATAGGTTAGAAAATTTATCTTATTCTGTATAATAACTAATACATTCAATTCTTTGCCCGTCCTTTGGAATAAATCCTTTCCATGTAATATTATTAATTATGTCAGTATCAGGCATTTCTGTTGCTTAATAATCTGTAGTGCGCCAAGAAGATCCTTCAGTGAGTTTAACTTTCCCTTAGGATTATGAATTTCATTAGAAACTAACAATTAAAATATGTCTGAGAGAAGTTAGTGACATCTGTATCAAAATAAAGGAGCCAGATGTCTCCATTAACCTACTATGGTTAGCAGAGGTATATGAAAAAAAGAAATGTGTCTCGGTTGCTTGCTTTCATACACACACACACGCACACACACACACGCACACACACACAAATCTATGCATGATTTGATTCCAAAACATACAGGAAAAAAACATTTTTTATATTTCTGATTCAAACAAGCACCAACTTTTACTCCAGGGCATTTTTTTTGTCACTTGTCTTTCTGATATTCTAAATCTCAGGACATGATAATTTATCCCATCTCAAAGGGAAAGAGTTATTCATTTATATCTACCCTCAAATCATATCAGAGAGAATTGAAAGTACTTTGATACATTCATATTTTGTGTGAAATGTTTCTAAATAATTAATAAAGGATTCCAGAAAATTGACGCTGAAGACATAAAACATGAGGAAACAAGTGAAATGTAGGTACGTCTATCTTTAAAAATAAATAAACATTAAAAATTTTCCATTGTTCTGTTTAGTATATTGAAAAGGACTTCGTTTTATTTGTGAGGGATGTGTCATAGCCCAGTGCATCCTGGGAGTTCAAATATAAACAATTCTATTTCTCATCCTCTAGAAGTAACTAAAATCAAATTTCCAAATCATCTTAACAGAGCCAAGTAGAATGAACATACTAGGCCCTATGTATGATGACAGTGCGGCAGTGTGTGTTGATGAGGAACAAATGATTCTATGAACTGACACTAAGCAACTTCAGAGCCCAGAGATAGATCTAAGACCTCAAAGCTTATACAATCTGGGGAGCCTTTTAAAAGAAAAAGAATAAAAACGGAAAATCCAAAATTAGACGTGAAAGTAAATGTATTTAGAACGAGAAAAAATCATAACAAACTATAAAATTTTAAGTTAATAGTTGTACAAACATCATAAAAATCCAGAAAAATAACCTATACTTTTATCTCCCATATTCTTTTTTTTTTTTTTAAATTTTTGGCTGTGTTGGGTCTTCGTTGCTGCGCGGGCTTTCTCTAGTTGCGGCGAGCGGGGGCTACTCTTCGTTGCGGTGCGCGGGCTTCTCATTGCGGTGACTTCTCTTGTTGCGGAGCATGGGCTATAGGCACACGGGCTTCAGTAGTTGTGGCACGTGGGCTTCAGTAGTTGTGGCTCGCGGACTCTAGAGCACAGGCTCAGTAGTTGTTGCTCACGGGCTTAGTTGCTCCGCGGCATGTGGGATCTTCCTGGACCAGGGCTCAAACCCGTGTCCCCTGCCTTGGCAGGTGGGTTCTTAACCACTGCGCCACCAGGGAAGTCCCTATCTGCCATATTCTTGTTATAATTTTTGCCTATGGTTTTTGGTGCGTACTCTGGTTGCCTCTTTGTTTGAAAATAATATTGCAATATCATTTTCAATTAAAGAATAGAAATATAATCCAGTTTTCCTTCCAGCATGGATGATCAAAACTTATATTTTATTGTTAATACTTGGCATGCCTAAAACATTTGCTTTGGACCTTAAAGACACAAATTCTGATTTCATATTGTTTCATTGCCATCAAGAAAGAAAACAATGTGATCTGTTTATAATTGTATATGCTACATTTTAAGAATATTTCTGACAGGAGAGAACATCCATGTTAACACAGTACTGAAGATAAAACCTCTCCTTACAATTTAATGTCTGATGATTGGAAGAATTTTTCAGATTCCGCCTGTGCTCACATATGCTGAGCACTGTTTGTAAATAATATTTCTTTTTGGTGCTGCGTCTTTGAGTCATGATGCTGGACTGTCAGACAGTGGGTACTAGGGGGATTCCTGGAAGATATTCCTACACTGACAATAATTTTTTGTTTCATGAAAGTGACTGTGACCTACATAAATATGTTTCTAAACCCACAGTAAATGCCTCTCCCGCTTCACTTTTCCTTTAGCCAGACCTCAAAAATGACTGAGGCTCCAAGCCATTCAAAAGGGAGTGGAAATTGTGCAGTGGAGGGGAAGTCAGAGTGTAAAGAGAAAGGTGTCCTAACTACTTCAATTTAAAAACCTTACTTTTTCAAATTTTATAAAAACGGGTGACCATGGCAACGTGTTGAGAGGGTGCATCCCAGAGTTCTGGAAGGGGTTATGGATCTTAAGTCTCATTAGCTTCAGAGCCTCTGCCAGCCACTCATATGCATGTAGCCAGAAATATACCTTCCCCTTCCTTCCCCATGGATGGGAACAGGACTGGCATCCTACAACAAAGCCTTCCCCCAGCTCTCTATATACCCTTAGTCTGTAGTCTTTCCTCACTTCAGTTTTCTAAAAGATGCTGGTAGGGTTAGTAGTGGTTACAAACAGGTGATACAAAAGGATGGAGGATCACAGCTGACTTTTTTCCCCAGGACTGTCCCAAGCATCATTACAAAGTGTAGAAAGCGTTCGTCCAGACTATACAGAAGAGATCACCTTCAATATTGCAGTGAAGCATCTATTATGTGTGCTTGTGTGTGGCATATATTTACTATAATCTATTCTGTGAAAACAGGGCAAATGGTTGTTTATTATAAGAGAAAGCCAAGTGTCACTGAGCCTTACAGTGGGCATTTCATAGTCAAAATGACTAATAGCAACCACCACATTTTAATTAATACTAAGATGGTCCTCATTTTAGATCTTTATCCCCAATTTTTTTTCTTAAAATATTTCTTCCTGCTACTGTTTTCCAGTTACTTTTGTGGCTACTGTATAATGAACATAAAAGAATTCCTGAACTCCTGCTGCTAGGAAGCTAGGTAATGAGAATACACAGACACAAACGTGCACAACTGAAGTGGGTTGATGTTCAGTTTGATCCTCAATAAGGAAGATCCCTTTTCCACTAAAGGGAGTCAAACACGTTTTTTCCTGCTTCACCTTAGCATTACAGAAAACTCCCATTGTGTAGAGATTAGGGAATATGTTGAAAATGATGTAAAGAGAAAATATTCTTTTAGAAAAAGAAGATAGAGAACATTTGGATCTAAGGAAAAGAAACCAGTCCTGGAGGACAAAATACTGACCTTCAAGATGGGAGAGTTCCAATGTAATCAACCTGCCACGAGGTAGCAAGCTCAAAGTGTGGAAAATAATGCCATGGGAGGGACTCAGCACTGACTTCATGTAGTTGACATGTTAGGCACTCAGGGGTGGGGTGATAGCCAGGTCAGTCTTGGTGAAAGGGCAGCTAGGTTGTTGAGGCTATGGTTAACCTCCATCCTTGACGGATATTGTGAAAGCAGCTCATATACTGTTTACTGGTAGCCTGAAGATATATACCATGTACAATAGAATAGCACCTAAGCTATTGATCCTAGAATAGCATCCAAGGAATGTATGCCAGCTGGTGCTATTATGAGTCTTCAACAGACCACTCAATTGCTTGGTTTTTCTGGGTAATGAGATGTATGAAACATCAGTGAATTGTGGGAAGAGTCCATTGCTGCATTTCCAAGGAAATAAAGGTATCCCACCTGGATGTGATGTTAGATGGGATATCACAGCAGTGAATAAGATTTTCTGTAAGTAGACAGCTGGTTATTGGATGAAAGCCCTGCACACAGGAAAGACATTTCCATACCCAGAATAGCTACATACCAGGAACTGTGCTGATTTTCTCTAATAGATACCGCATTCTAAGTCACAGCTGTGATTAGCATCACCTCCTGATTAAGTTTGCAATAATTCACTGCCATTCTCCCAGAACCTATTTGTCTCTGCACCAGCCCAACAGGCAAGTTAAATGGTCAGAATTACATTCCAGAAACTTTCACATCTTTGCATGTATTCTTTTTATTTTTCTTTGTCTCACTGTCTTTTTTAAAAAATTTATTATTGTATTGGTTACAACTGATTTTCTTTTTTTCTTTACATCTTTATTGGAGTATAATTGCTTTACAATGGTGTGTTAGTTTCTGCTTTATAACAAAGTGAATCAGCTATACATATACATACGTTCCCATATCTCTTCCCTCTTGCATCTCCCTCCCTTCCACCCTCCCTGCATGTATTCTTAATTGCACATTCATAATTTTTAACCTCCTTCCAAGTCTTCCCACTGGCAGACCAAATCAAAAGTAAGTGAGCCGGTTGATGTAGTCTGCACAGGTTAGCCCCCTGGGACAAAAAGATGGAAGATATCTGACTCAAACTGAAAGTGAAGGTATATAGTTTAGAGGTAGTTATCTACGTGAGAAAGATAACACAGTAGAAGAAGAGAATCAGAAGAGCCATGTGCCTAACATAAACTATACTGGGAATACATTTTGCTGGCTAGAAAAAAGATAACCTGTTTGGGTACAGAAAAATGCAAGGCAACTTTGATCAAAACCACTAGTGGAAGGAAAGTAAGAACTTTTGATGTAGCCAAATGGAAAACAGGTGGTTTCTAATGTATACTGAGGTGTCTGTTTTTAGAGACAGATTAGTTCCCTAAGCTCATTCAAGCTATATTCTGTACTTAGCCACACGAATAGCACTTGCCTACCTGCATATCCTTTGAAGCTTCATTTATCCTTACTGCCTTTAATATTGTAACCTTACATTGTTCAAGCAATAGCTTCTAAACCTTCTTAAACTCTCATGAGTTAGAAAAAGTACTGCAACATTAATGTATGATTATGTTTTAAATTTATGAACTATATAAATGTATAACTATTCTAATAAAATATGTACTTTATTAAATACACACAAATATACATTTAAGGATGAGGTATAGCTAAATATAACAATGTATTTTAAGTATTTTATTTTTAATAAAATAAAAACATTCAGTGCTCAGGAAAACATATTACAAACAATAATTTTTAGTGAGAGCAATCCTACTGAATAGGCTTCACTAATATTAAAAATTTTAGTTTGAACATTTTGTGATATGCTCTGTGATTCAATGTCTGTACCAAATTTAATTTTTAAAATGTTTTTAATATCATTGTTGAAGTATAATTAATATACATAAGGTACACACATATATTTAAAATGTGCAATTAAATAAATTTTGATGTAGGTATATGTAGATACCCTTGAAATAATGAATACACACAAGATAATAAAGATATCCATCACCTCCAAAAGTTTCCATGTACCTGTATATAAATCCTCTCTCCTGCCCTTCCTCATTGCAAGGCATCCACCAATCTGCTTTCTGTCACTACCCACTTGTTTATATTTTCTGTAAGTTTATATAAATGAAATCATACAATAGGTACTCTTTTTTTGTCTAGCTTCTGTCTTTCAGCATCATAATTTTAAGATTCATCCATGTTGCTGCATCTGTCAATAGTTCATTGAGGAATAGAATTCCATTGTATTGATATGTCACAATTTGTCTATCCAGTCATCCATTGATGGATATTTGGGTCAATTTCAGTTTGTCTCTCTTACAAATCAAGCTGATATGAACATTCATGTACAAATCTTTGAATGAACATATGCTTTCATATCTTGTGGGTAAATACTTTAGGAGTGGAATGAATGGGTCATATGGTAGGTGCATGTTTAATTTTTAAGAAACATCAAACTGGCTTTCAAAATGATTGTATCATTTTACACATCTACCAGCAGTGTATGAGAGTTCCAGTGCCTCCATACCCTTGCCAAAACATAGTATGTTCATAATTTGTAATATTAGTTATGGTACCTCTTACCATACTAGCATTACTTTCATGACTAATAATGTAACTATTTTTCCATGTACTTATTTGCCATCTGTTTATTTTATTTGGTGATGTGTTCAAATATTTTGCCTATTTTTTTGTTTGGTTGCTAGTTTTCTTACTATTTGTTCCAGGAGTTCTTTATATATTTCAGATAAAAGTCCTTTTTCAGGTACACAATTGGCAAATATTATCTCCCAGCCTATTCCTTGTAATTCATTCTCTTAACAGTGTCTTTCAAGTAGCAGAGGACTTTTATTTAAATGTAGTTCAATTTATCATGCTCTTTTTTCTTTTGGATGATGTTTCTGGTGTTGTAGCTAAGAATCTTTGCCTTACTATAGGTCAAAGAGATTCTCTTCCAGGATTTCTTGCAGAACTTTTATTGTTTTAGACTTTACATTTAGGTCTGTGATCCATTTTGAATTAACTTTTGTATACGATGTGAGAAGTGGATTAAAGATTTTTTAAGTATACGAATATTCATTTTTTATATCACCATTTTTTAAAAAGACTATCTTTTCCCAATGAATTACCTTTGCACTTTTGTGGAAAATAAGTTGTCCGTGAATGCAGGGATCCAGTTATGAAATTTCTTTGGATCCCTAAGATCTATTTGTCTATCTTGATGCCAATACCACACTGTCCTAATTACTGAGCTTTATATTATGTGTTATTAGTGTTAATAGTATGTATAGTATTAGTCCTTCAAATTTGTTCTTTTTCGAAGTTGATTTGTTACTCTAGGTCCCTTCCATTTCTGTCAGAATTTGAATCTCAGCTTGTAAATTTCTATGAAAAGCCTGCTGGGATTTGATAGGGACTGTGATGAATCTGTAAATCAGCTGGAGAGAGGATGGACGTCTTAATAATATTGAACCTTTCAATACATAAAGAGCCGTAGGAATTTTAAAAGTAATTTAAAAGACTTTTTTGCATCTATGTTCATGAAGGATAGCGTAGTGTAGTTTCTTTACTTTAAATGTCTTTATCAGAGTAATGTTGGTCTCACAGAATAATCTGGAATGTAGTACCAGTTCTTTAACATTCTGGAAGAGTTTGTGTAGAATTAATATTTTGGCTTTCTTCAATATTTGAATATCTTGAATTCAATATTCAAGAATTTCCCAGTGAAGCCATGTGGGGCTAGAATTTTCTTAGTTGGTAGTTTTTAAATTAAATGTTTAATTTATTTTTTATATATGTCTATTAAGATTATTTCTTACTGAATGAACTTATTATATTTTAACACCTCTTTCATTTCTGATATGATAATTTGTGTCTTCTTTCTTCTTTTTCCTGATCAGTCTGGCTAAAGCTTTATACATATTATTGATCTTCACAATGAACCAACATTTGGTTTCATTAATTTTCTGTATTTTTTAAATTGATTTATGCTAAGGTCTTAGTTATTTCTTTTCTTCTGCTTATTTTGTGTTTAATTTGCTTCTTTATTCCAGTTTCTTAAAACAGAAGCTGAATTCACTTATTTGAGATGTTTTTCTTGTGTAATATAGTTGTTTAGTACTATTAAATTTCCCCTAATTATTGCTTGAATAATAAAGGCATTATTGACATTTTTGGGCCAGATGGTTCTTTTAATGGGAAGTTGTTGTGTGCATTGTAGGATGTTAACCAGAATCCCTTGTTTCTACTCTCTAGATGTCAGTAATATCCCCCCTCACCCCTCACCATTGTGACAAGCAAAAATTCCCCAGACATTGTTAAATGTCCCCCGAGGGAGAGGAAGCAAAATCACCTCTAGTTGAGAACTACTGATTTAGGTGCAACCCACAAAGTCTGGTGTATGGTGCTCTCATTTATGTTTAGTTAAAAATACTTTATAGTTTCTTCTTTGATTTCCTTGATCCATGGGCTGTTTAACTTACAAATATTTGGGGATTTTCCAAAGTTCTTTCTGTTATTGATTTGTGATTTAATTCCATTGTGGTCAGAGAACATACTTTGTATGACTGAAATCCTTTTAATTTTGTTAAAGTTTGTTTTATGACCCAAAACATGGTCTATCTTTTTTTTTTTTTTTTTTTTTTTTTTTTGCGGTACGCGGGCCTCTCACTGTTGTGGCCTCTCCCGTTGCGGAGGACAGGCTCCGGACGCGCAGGCTCAGTGGCCATGGCTCACGGGCCCAGCCGCTCCGCGGCATGTGGGATCTTCCCAGACCGGGGCACGAACCCGTGTCCCCTGCATCGGCAGGCGGACTCTTAACCACTGCGCCACCAGGGAAGCCCCATGGTCTATCTTAGTAACCATTTTGTGTGTACTTATAAATAATATATATTCTGTTGCTATTGGGTAAAGTGCTCTGTAGATGTCAAATAGTAGGTCAGGTTTGTTGATGGTGTTGTTCAAGTCTTCTGTATGCTTACTGATTTTCTGTATAGTTGTTGTATCAATTATTGAAAGGGGGTATTGAAGTCTCCAGAAATAATTATGGCTTTTTCTATTTCTCATTACAGTTTCATCAATTTTTGCTTTATGTATATACAAACTCTGTTATTAGGGACATAAAAGTTTAATATTATTATTTCTCAATGAATTTAGTTCTTTATAATTATGAAATGATTCTCTTTATGCATGGCAATATTCTTTGCTCCAGAAATCTTCTTTGTTTGGTACTGACATAGCCGCTCTAGTTTCTCTGGATTAGTGATAGTATAAACTATTTCATCCTTTTCCTTTTAATCTACTTGTGTCTTTATTTTTAAGGTGGCTTTTCTCAGAGAAAACATATAGATAGGTTTTACTTTATCCAACCTGTCAATCTCTGGATTCTAATTGGGTATTTAGATAATTTCCATTTAATATGACTGTTGATGTAGTTGATTTAAATGTACAATCTTGTTTTCTCTTTTTTCTATCTGTTCCTTGTTTCCTTTTTCTACTTTCTCTATCTTCCTTTGGACAAGTTGTATATTTTTTATAATTCTAGTTTATCTACCTTTGACTTATTAACTACCATTCTTTTTGTGTTACTTTAGTCGTTATTTTAGGGTTTTTAGTACACATCTCTATCCTATCAATCCCTCTTAGTAGTATACTTCCATTTTTCTTCTCCCATCCTTTGTGCTATTATTGTAATACGTTTCTTTTATGTATATATTATAAATCCAATAATACATCATTATTATTTGTTTAAACAGCCTACTATTCTCTAAGAACATTTAAATAATAAAAAATAATCTTAAGTATTTACCTATATTGGCACATTTCCAATGATTTTCATATCTTTGCGTAGATCTGCATTTCCATGTCATATAATTTTCCTTCTTCCCAAAGAACTTAACTTTAATATTTATTAAAGTTTAGATAGCTGGAGATAAGTTAGTTTAATTTTTATGTCTGAAAAGTCTTTATTTTGCCTTCACTTTTGAGATATATTTTAGCTGGGTATAAAATTCTAGGCTGGCAGTAGCTTTTTTTCCCATATTTTAAAGATTTTTCTCCACTCTCTTCTCATTTTAATCATTTCTAATAAGAAGTATGCTGTCTTTCTTGTCCTTTTGTATCTAACAATTCTTATTTTATCTGATTGCTTTTAGGATTTTCTTTTTTATCACTGGTTTTGAGCAATTTGATTTTGATATGCTTTGGTGTGATCTTCTTCATATTTCACATACTCAGCATTTGTTGAGATTATTAGATTTATATCCCCGCCCCCCAAATTTAGAAACATTTTGCCCATATGTCATCCAAAATTTATTCCTGTACCACCATCCCATCTCTTTTGGGGTCTCCACTTACATGCTTGAAGCTGTCTCAGAGCTCAATGATGTTCTTTTCATTTTCTGTGTTTCACTTTGGGTAGTTTCTCTTGGTATGTCTTTAAATTCACTAATCTTTCTGCAATGTCTAATCTATGGTTTAGCCCATCTAGTTTATTTTTCATTACACACATTATGTTTTTCACCTCCAAACGTTTGAGTTGGGTCTTTTTTGTATCTTCTGGGTATCAACTTAACTTTTTCAACACATGGAACACAGTTAAAATGAATGCTTTGGTGTTTTTGTCTGCTATAACTCTAACACCTCTTAGAGTTCTGGGTCAGCTTCAATTAACTGGTTTTTCTCCTTATCGTGAGTTTTGTCCTGCTTCTTTGCGTGACTGGTGATTTTTTTATTGGATATCACAAATTATGAATTTTACATTGCTGGGCACTGTAAATGTTGGATTTCTACTTAAATATTCTTGAATTAGGTCTGGGAAGTAATTAAGTTATTTGGAAATAGGTTATTCTGTTGAAACTGTTTTGATTTGTTAGGTGGGACCTGAGCAGGCAAATTAATCCCCATCATGAGGCAATACCTCATGATTTTTGAGTACTCTACCCAGTGCACTGTTCATTATGAGGTTTTTCAATCTGGCTAGTGGGAACTAGAACTATCTCCAACCCTATTTGAGCACTGACTATTGTTCCTTCTAATCCTTTCAAGTGGTTCTTTCCTGGAAATGGGTAGTTTCCTCACATGCATGCCCTGATAAGTGTTCTGCTGATCACTTGAGAATAGATCTTTTGCAGATCTCTGGGGTAATCTCACTTTGCAGCGCTCTCTTCTCTGGTACTCTGTCCTGTAAACTCTAGCCAATTTTGTCTTCCCAGACTCTCAGATTGTTTCTTCAACTTGGCTCCTCCTAGATTTCCTCTCCTTTAGCTCCTGCAAGACACTCTCTTAAAGCAGCAAGTTGGCACAACTATAGGTGTATTTTATTTGTTTACCATTTGTCATGAAACACTGTTCTTTATGCTTGAATTCCAGGCATATCATGTTATGAAAATGATAATTTTATTTATTGTGTCTATTTAAGAAAACAATTTCAAGCTAGAGGGTAAATCTGATTACTATTACTCAGTCTTTGCCAGAAATAGAAGTTCCTAAATTCATTTTATTTTGAAAATTGATTTGAATGGCCATCACATCTGAAAAAGATGCCTTCAAATATATAGAGATGCAAATGAATGAAGTACATAGTCGTCCATGCTTATTATACCATGGTACTGATTTTTGTGTTCCATCCATCAATTATACATACATTTTTCTTGGAACATAGCTGTTGTATTTCCCAGATGCACTCATGCTTCTTGAAAATAAGTGGAACTATGTTGTGTTTTTTTATTTTAAGAAAATGATTTAAAATGCATCAAAACTTTTTATACGGAAATTTTTTGAAACAGCTTAAGTAAATCTGTGGTCATATTTTTAAGTGTACAGATATGAGAGTTTTCATAGATGACACACATATCATTTTTAGAAACAAATCACACAGTGATGCAAACACTAGCAGATAGCAGTTCTCAAAATGTACTTTGCATGACAAGGAGCTCTTTAAAAGCAGGTAGGTTCTCACTTGTTAAAATCTTTACCTTGAAGGAACAGATTAAATTTTTTTATTTTAGGAAACAGATTTTATGGGTAGCATATCACTGCAAGTCACTTGTGTTCACTGAAAAGGCCAGCAAATTGGGTTTTATGTGGCTTGAAACATCAGTGGAAAAAATTGTAAGGGTTTGTCTGCATTTTCTGGATGCTTAGATTCTGAATGTCTTACGAACTGTGATGGCTCCACATAATCATTAGCTTACATTTCAAGGCAGAAAATACACCTAATGTGAGAATCAAATAGTCTCAATAATTATGAATTATTTTGGCTTCCTTCTTGTCTTATCTGATTACATCCTCACTGTTTCTTCCTCTTGAGGTGCTTGATAAAGAGCTCAAACTAGGAATAGAAGTGTCTGCCAATTTTTGTTGTTGACCTATGAATTATTATGTTTAGGCCAAGTTTCTTGCATGAAGTCTCAGGCAAGAAGTCAGCACTGTGACCTTCTTTGTACTTACAATCTGCCCTTCCCCCAGCTTACCTCAGTCACCACATGTGACACAAGCCTGTCTTATATACAGAGTAAATTTGAACACCTGTATCTATCCACATATGACAAGTTAGTAAACCTTAATTTCCTATCTTTTTAATTTAAAATATATAATTCAAAATTCTCATATTTTGATCTATATCTCACAACTCAGAGAGGACTGGTTTGGCTTTGTGTTATGGTGCTTACTCAGATAAATTAGAGGGCTACAAGAAAGGAGGGAATTAGATTCCCAAGGTTATAACTACTGAGTGATAGAAGCAAAGACAGGTCATGTGAGCAACTACTGCAACCATTAAGAGCCTGCAAGAAAAATATATCTACCCAGGACTAAAACCTTAATACTGAGGACATTTCTAGGAATGAATGAATATACAAGGATCATATTGAAAATTTTAAACTTATGTAACTATTGGAAAATAAAAACAAATTCCTTATTAAAAAAAACTCCTTGCTACTTCAAGATTAAATATCAGGATGAGACCTAGATTATGTACTTTTTCACACACGAAAACACACAAAGAGATGAATTGATATATTAATGGATCTCAAGTTCAGCTGTCAGCAGACTTTGTCATTCAATGAGGCATTCACTGATGGATAAAAGCATCAAGTAGTGCAGGTTGCTTTTTCACAGTCTCTAATGTTAAACTTATCCCATCTGGTTCAACATGCATCATTCTAGCAATTTTTGCAAGTGTACAAAGCTTGCTCTTCAAGATAGAGTGGACCTCAGGCTTCTAGCCCCTCTGTGCTACTATTGTTCCAGGAGGAATGTGTGAAGGTTGAATGGTTGAGAAAGACCATTATGCTGGAGAAGAGGTGCAAAGTCCTGACCTAAAGTATTTTGTTGACAACTGGTTCACCACCTTCACATTGACATCCTCTGTTTGTCAAAAGAGCCATTAAAAATTCCAAAGGCAATAGAGTCAAGATAGGAAAAGTCAGGAGGTAGAGCCACCATCCCAGGTTCCACGTTATCTGTTTGCCTTTGGTTACCCACACTTGTGATAAAGTCCATACCACAAGTCTCTCTTTGAAGATTATATCCTTGACATCAGTTTCCATCTGTGAGAATTGTGACTCTGAGCACCCATTCTAACTGCATTGCCCCAGCTCAGAGGATGAGATGCATGATGTCAATAGTCCATGCTATGTTGCCCAGTAACTTGAGCAGATGGACACTGATGCCTCTTCTTCCTCTGAGAAAAGCATCTGAGCTTCATGATGTCAGATAATCATCGTAGCAGTAAGTGTTTCAAGTTTCAAGAAGCTCTCTTCTCGTTGTTAAGTAAAGCTCAATTTAATCATTAAATGAGATGTTTCTATGTAACAGAAACATGTTGTCAAATGACCCCAGAAAAATTTAAACATTGGAGATAAGACACAGATACCAAAGGATTTTTGAATTATTTCTGCTTTTTAAAAATGGATACTTGTTTCCTCTTTTTCTTCTATGACATCATCTTCTCTCTTAGGACTATTAGCAAGATCAGGAATTAAGATAAAATTTAAAAGTATGTATTGAATTTTAAAAAATCAACAGTAAATTATTCCATGTCTAACATGAGCACAGCTCTGCAGTAGTATGATAAACCAGTAAAAACAGATTTTTCAAGTGAGATAGAAACGTACTTTTAATTTTATCATGTTTGTAAACATGTGGTCCATATGCATAGGATGGTGGTTGGTGAATTGATATTTAGATGAATATATACATTTCGGTGTGTATTAAAATTTTAATTAGCACTTCAAACTTATGGTTTCAGAAATATTAGTCTTGATGACAGAATGGCAGAAAAGGATGCCTGTAAGAAGTTCAGACAGATTGTCGCAGCTGTCTATTTTTGCCAGTGTTGGAATACTGTTTGTCGTGATCTAAAAGCTGAAAATTTGCTTCTGGATGCCAATCTGAATATCAAAATAGCAGCCGTGTGGCTGACAGGGTATTGGTGCTCCAGCCAGCTGTCAGGCCTGAGCCTCTGAGGTGGGAGAGCCAAGTTCAGGACACTGGACCACCAGAGACCTCCCGGCCCCACATAATATCAATCTGCAAGAGCTCTCCCAGAGATCTCCATCTCAACACTAAGACCCAGCTCCACTCAGTGACCAGCAAGCTACAGTGCTGGACACCCCATGCCAAACAACTAGCAAGACAGGAACACAAACCCACCCATTAGCAGAGAGGCTGCCTAAAAGCATACTAAGTTCACAGACACCCCAAAACACACCACCGGATGCGGTCCTGCCCACCAGAAAGACAAGATCCAGCCTCATCCACCAGAACGCAGGCACAAGTCCCCTCCACCAGGAAGCTTACACAACCCACTGAACCAACCTTACCCACTGGGGGCAGACACCAAAAACAATGGGAAGTACAAACCTGTAGCCAGCGAAAAGGAGACCCCAAACACAGTAAGTTAAGCAAAATGGGAAGACAGAGAAAAACACAGCAGATGAAGGAGAAAGGTAAAAACCCACAAGACCAAACAAATGAAGAGGAAATAGGTAGTCTACCTGAAAAAGAGTTCAGAGTAATGATAGTAGATGATCCCAAATCTTGGAAGAAAAATGGAGAAAATACAAGAAACGTTTAACAAGGATCTAGAAGAACTAAAGAGCAAACAAACAATGATGAACAACACAATATAAATGAAATTAAAAATTCTCTAGAAGGAATCAACAGAAGAATAACTGAGGAGGAAGAACGGATAAGTGTCGTGGAAGATAAAATAATGGAAATAACTACTGCAGAGCAGAATAAAGAAAAAAGAATGAAAAGAATTGAAGACACTCTCAGAGACGTCTGGGACAATATTAAATGCAAAAACATTCGAATTATAGGGGTCACAGAAGAAGAAGAAGAAAAGAGAAGGACTGAGAAAATATTTGAAGAGATTAGAGTTGAAAACTTCCCTAATATGGAAAAGGAAATAGTCAGTCAAGTCCAGGAAGCACAGAGAGTTCCATACAGGATAAATCCAAGGAGAAACATGCCAAGATACATATTAATCAAACTATCAAAAATTAAATGCAAAGAACAAATATTAAAAGCAGCAAGGAAAAAGCAACAAATAATATACAAGGGAATCTCCATAAGCTTAACAGCTGATCTTTCAGCGGAAACTTTGCAAGCCAGAAGGGAGTGGCAGGACATAGTTAAAATGATGAAAGGGAAAAACCTACAACCAAAATTACTCTACCTAGTAAGGCTTTCATTCAGATTCGACAGAGAAATTAAAACCTTTGCAGACAAACAAAAGCTAAGAGAATTCAGCATCACCAAACCAACTTTACAACAAATGCTGAAGGAACTTCTCTAGACAGGAAACATAAGAGAAGGAAAAGACCTAGAATAACAAACCCAAAACAATTAAGAAAATGGTAATAGGAACATACATATCGATAATTACGTTAAATGTAAATGGATTAAATGCTCCAACCAAAAGACATAGACTGGCTGAATGGATACAAAAACAAGACCTGTATATATGCTGTCTACAAGAGACCCACATCAACCTAGGGACACATACAGACTGAAAATGAAGGGATGGAAAAAGATATTCCATGCAAATGGAAATCAAAAGAAAGCTGTAGAAGCAATCCTCATATCAAACAAAATAGACTTTAAAATAAAGACTATTACAAGAGACAAAGAAGGACACTACATAATGATCAAGGGATCAATCCAAGAAGAAGTTATAACAATTGTAAATATTTATGCATCCAACATAGGAGCACCTCAATACATAAGGCAAATGCTAACAGCCATAAAAGGGGGAATCAACAGTAACACAATCATAGTAGGGGACTTTACCACCCCACTTTCACCAATGAACAGATCAACCAGAATGAAAATAAATAAGGAAACACAAGCTTTAAATGACACATTAAACAAGATGAATTTAATTGATATTTATAGGACATTCCATCCAAAAACAACAGAATACACTTTCTTCTCAAATTCTCATGGAATATTCTCCAGGGTAGATCACATCTTGGGTCACAAATCAAGCCTTGGTAAAGTTAAGAAAACTGAAATCATGTCAAGTATCTTTTCTGACCACAACACTATGAGACTAGATGTCAATTACAGGAAGAAAAACTGTAAAAAATACCAACACATGGAGGGTAGACAATCCGCTACTAAATAACCAAGAGATCACTGAAGAAATCAAAAAACACCTAGAAAAAAATGACATTGAAAACACGATGGCCCAAAAGCTATGGGATGCAGCATGAGCAGTTCTAAGAGGGAAGTTTATAGCAATACAATCCTACCTCAAGACACAAGAAACATCTCAAATAGACAACCTAAGCTTACACCTAAAACAATTAGAGAAAGAAGAACAAAGAAACCCCCAAAGTTAGCAAAAGGAAAGAAATCATAAACATCAGAAAAAAATGAAAAAGAAATGAAGGAAGCAATAGCAAAGATCAATAAAATTAAAAGCTGATTCTTTGAGAAGATAACAAAATTGATAAACCATTAGCCAGACTTATGAAGAAAAAAAGGGAGAAGACTCAAATCAATAGAATTAGAAATGAAAAAGGAGAAGTAACAACTGACACTGCAGAAATACAAAGGATCATGAGAGATTACTACAAGCAACTCTATGCCAATAAAATGGACAACCTGGAAGAAATGGACAAATTCTTAGAAAAGCACAACCTTCCAAGGCTGAGCCAGGAAGAAATAGAAAATATGAACAGACCAATCACAAGCACTGAAATTGAAACTGTGATTAAAAATCTTCCAACAAACAAAAGCCCAGGACCAGATGGATTCACAGGTGAATTCTGTCAAATATTTAGAGAAGAGCTAACATCAATCCTTCTCAAATTCCTCCAAAATATAGCAGAGGGAGGAACACTCCCAAACTCATTCTACAAGACCACAATCACCCTGATACCAAAACCAGACAAAGATGTCACAAAAAAAGAAAACTACAGGCCAATATCACTGATGAACATAGATGTAAAAATCCTCAACAAAATAATAGCAAACAGAATCCAGCAGCACATTCAAAGGATCATACACCATGACCAAGTGGGGTTTAACCCAGGAATGCAAGGATTCTTCAATATACACAAATCAATCAATGTGATACACCATATTAACAAATTGAAGGAGAAAAACCTTATGATCATTTCAATAGATGCAGAAAAAGCTTTTGACAAAATTCAACACCAATTTATGATAAAAACTCTCCAGAAAGTAGGCATAGAGGGAACTTACCTCAACCTAATAAAGGCCATATATGACAAACCCACAGCCAACATCGTTCTCAATGGTGAGAAACTGAAACCATTTCCACTAAGATCAGGAACAAGACAAGGTTGCCCACTCTCACTACTATTATTCAATATATCTTTAGAAGTTTTAGTCACAGCAATCAGAGAGGAAAAGAAATAAAAGGAATCCAAGTTGGAAAAGAAGAAGTAAAACCATCACTATTTGCAGATGACATGATACTATCCATAGAGAATCCTAAAGATGTTACCAGAAAACTACTAGAGCTAATCAATGAATCTGATAAAGTAACAGGATACGAAATTAATGCACAGAAATCTCTTGCATTACTATACACTAATGATGAAAAAATCTGAAAGAGAAATTGAGGAAACACTCCCATTTACCATTACAACAAAAAGAATAAAATACCTAGGAATAAACCTACCTAAGGAGACAAAAGACCTGTATGCAGAAAACTATAAGACACTGGTGAAACAAATTAAAGGTGATACAAACAGATGGAGAGATATACCATGTTCTTGGATTGGAGGAATCAACATTGTGAAAATGACTATACTACCCAAAGCAATCTATAGATTCAATGCAATCTCTATCAAACTACCAATGGCATTCTTCACAGAACTGGAACAAAAAATTTCACAATTTGTATGGAAACACAAAAGACCCTGAAAAGCCAAAGCAATCTTGGGAAAGAAAAATGGAGCTGGAGGAATCAGGTTCCCTGACTTCAGGCTATACTACAAAACTACAGTAATCAAGACAGTATGGTACTGGCACAAAAACAGAAAGATAGATCAATGGAACAGGATAGAAAGCCCAGAGATAAACCCACACACCTATGGTCACCTTATCTTTGATAAAGGAGGTGAGAATATACAATGGGGAAAAGACAGCCTCTTCAATAAGTGGTGCTGGGAAAACTGAACAGCTATATGTAAAAGAATGAAATTAGAACACTCCCTAACACCATACACAAAAATAAACTCAAAATGGATTAAAGACCTAAACGTAAGGCCAGACACTATAAAACACTTAGAGAAAAACATAGGCAGAGCACTCTGACATAAATCACAGCAAGATCCTGTTTGACGCATCTCCTAGAGAAATGGAAATAAAAACAAAACTAAACAAATGGGACCTAATGAAACTTAAAAGCTTTTGCACAGCAAAGGAAGCCATAAAGAAGGCGAATATACAACCTTCAGAATGGGAGAAAATATTTGCAAACAAAGCAACTGACAAAGGATTAATTTCCAAAATATACGAGCAGCTCATGCAGCTCAATATCAAAAAAATAAACAACCCAATCCAAAAATGGGGAGAAGACCTAAATAGACATTTCTCCAAAGAAGATATACAGATTGCCAACAAACACATGAAAGGATGCTCAACATCACTAGTCATTAGAGAAATGCAAATGAAAACTACAATGAGGTATCACCTCACACTGGTCAGAATGGCCATCATCATCATAAAATCTACAAACAAATCTTTTACTGTTGGTGGGAATGTAAATTGATACAGTCACTATGGAGGTTCCTTAAAAAACTAAAAATAGAACTACCCTATGGCCCAGCAATCCCACTCCTGGGCATATACCCTGAGAAAACCATAATTCCAAATGAGTCATGTACCACAATGTTCATTGCAGCGCTATTTACAATAGCCAGGACATGGAAGCAACCTAAGTGTCCATTGACAGATGAATGGATAAAGATGATGTGGCACATATATACAATGGAATATTACTCAGCCATAAAAAGAAACGAAATTGAGTTATTTGTAGTGAGGTGGATGGACTTAGAGTCTGTCATACAGAGTGAAGTAAGTCAGAAAGAGAAAAACAAATACTATACGCTAACACATATATATGGAGTCTAAAAACAAAAATAGTTCTGAAGAACCTACAGGCAGGACAGGAATAAAGACACAGGTGTAGAGAATGGACTTGAGGACACAGGGAGGGGGAAGGGTAAGCTGGGACAAAGTGAGAGAGTGGCAATGACATATATACACTACCGAATGTAAAATAGACAGCTAGTGGGAAGCAGCCGCATATCACAGGAAGATCAGTTTAGTGCTTTGTGACCACCTAGAGGGGTAGGATAGGAAGGGTGGGAGGGAGACACAAGAGGGAGGAGATATAGGAATATATGTATACGTGTATAGCTGATTCACTTTGTTATACAGCAGCAACTAACACAACAATGTAAAGCAATTATACTCCAATAAAGATGTTAAAAAAATTAATTAATGAAGATAGAAAAAAAAGAAATATTAGTTTTAAAAAGGAGTTAGTTTGAAAACTTTTTAAAAACAACTGTTAGGTAAATAGTTGTGTCAGTAATATGCAAATATGGTCAAATAGTGCAGGTGGTAGGTGAATAGCTGAGGGTTTGAGTGACACTGCATTGTGTTGCCTGTAGTGCCATATGCATAACCTATGGGTTTTGTTGACAAAGGTCCTATATGCTGTTTTAGGCCAAGTTCCTGAGAAGTGGAGCCTGAAGCAAGGATTTTTGTACAGGTGATTTATTAAGGGGATGCTTTCAGGAAAAACCTGAAGGGGAGGAAGGGCAGGAGAAGAAGCTAAGTAAAATTGTAATGTTAGGAGAATCTTAACCTCAGACAGATCCCACAGGGAATCTGTGTGTGTAAATGCAACAGAGGTCTTGACCTGCCCAGAGGCAAGGAGACCCAGCTGTTAAAGCCCCACTTTAGTCTGTCATGGGCCATAGACCGGTTGGGGGAACAGCAAAATTTCCCAGATATCTCTTGGTGAGGTGGCAATCTTCTGGCGGGGAAAACAAGTCACAGTACTTGGAAGATAGGCACTCTGGCCTGGTAAGGGGAATCTGGAAGGGACACCAAGAGCATCTGTCATGCATTCTTATAGGGAGAAAAAAAAATACCCAAAACAATAGTAAACACCCATAGTACCTTGAGATAGCTAGCTGGTAGACTACAATCCCCTCAGATCTTGAAGCCAACTGGCAACAATGACAATCTCTCATTTGTAAGAATTTCTCACAGAAGAGGAATCTCATCAATTCTAAGGGTCATGTTGACCATCCCCATACTGGTTTCATGCTTTCTCTGCTGGCCGCCCTGGGGCTGATGGCAAAGGATGACACTAGCAGCGTTGTGACACGCAGTCTGCAGGGCACTGCCCTTGTCTGCTGGATCCCTGGCCCTAGTGTTACATGGATGTGGTCCCGCTAGGTGATACTCTGAACTTCTGTTCAATCATCACAAGGAAGAAATATTTCCTCTTCGTTAGAGAGTCTGTTATAAAGGGGTAAAGCGTGCAGAATCAATTAGCTGTGTGGCAGGCACTCAGAGGAAAGGGAGATTAGGTTTCAGCTGGCAGGAGGTCTGGCTTCCGGCGATGGCTGGCCCGCTTCGGGGCATATGCCAGTTCATTGCAGTTGACCACATATTTCCACCTAATATCTCGTAGACACACACCGGATGCGTCTGAGTAAGTGCTCCCAGCACTGGCTGTCATAAGTGCCTCTCTGGCAGCTCGCCGTCTTGCAGCTATTGGAGCTGGGAGCTGCTGAGGTTTGCCATGCTCACCCCAGAGGCTGTCTCAGGGGAGCCAGGTGCCTGGCAGTGTTCCTCTGCATTCTTGCATTCAGCTCCTCTTAGTTCTTTTTGGTTTTGTTTGCCCCACTTTACCCTCCAGCCATGCCTTGTTCAGCAGACCTTGCCCCCTTTGTTCTTCCTGGTTGCTACCTGTCTTCTTGGGGCCTGGCTGCCTAGTTTGGAGCAGGACGGAGGGCTCCAACATGGTCAGCTGGAGCTCACCTGGAAGTGAGAACGTTTAGCAAATTTGGTCAGTGACCACCAATTTGGGTCCCTGGCAACCAAGTCTGCACAGCATATCTCCTGTTGGACATAACGATATATAGCTCAGGGATTAACAACACAGACTCTAGAGCCAGACTTACTGTAGTTGGGCAATGTCACCTATAGTCTGTGTTACCTTGAGCAACGTATCTACTTTCCTGTGCCTCAGAATGATCATCTGTAAAATGGGAATAACCTACTTCGTAGTAGGTTACTCCTGTGGAATAACCGTAGTAGGTTATTTCTATGATGCATACAAACGGTTAGAAATAGCTCCTGGTACATAGCAAAATGTTGATGAAGTATTAGCAATTTTCATTACTAGCATTATTTATATAGCCAATATAATTTATATTATTTATATAGTTCTTCAATTCTAAGCAACTGAACGTCTCTAATATCTTAGCTGATGAATTCTCATCGTAACTCTGAATTGTTATGTTGTATCTTTCCATTAACCAAAGTAGAGCACAAAGAAATCTACCTTGTCTCTCATTGAAGTATTAATTGTATGCAGCAATGAAAAAGAATGTGTTGGATTTATTTCCAATGACTTGGAAAGATAAACAAGATATACAATTGAGGAGCAACTGAAAAATCACAAAACAGGGTGTGTAAAATGACTCTATGATCCCATTTTATGTTAAAAAACAAATGTATACATAAATACATACAATTAGGTATGTGATCATATTTGTATAGACATTATAATATGAACCAAAGTATTAATCTTTATAATTACTTGTACAGGAATCATTTTGTGGGAAGAGACCACCTTTATTGAAAGAGAAGACCCCTGTACATTAAGAAAGTGCCTGAGCCCCAGGGTCAAAATTCATGGGGAAGGGAAGAGAGGTGAGGTAAGATAGAGGCGGGAGATTGAGTAGGTTCAGGCCCAGTGCAGTGTGGAGGAAGGTCAAAGAGAAGAGGACCCCCAATTGGTGGTAGTGATGGAAGAACATTTAAAGACAATTTAAATGGGAGAGGAACCCGTCGATAAATTTGACACAGCCCCCCAGTACTTCAGAGAGTGAATTTCCTTTATGTAGACCATAGAAAAAGGCTACATTCAGTTTCTAGGTTGGAAAGGGGAAAAGACAGGATTTTTAGCTGGAGGCAAGCAGTATTTGGGTTATATGTACAGATCTATGGGGAGATGTGCAAATGGGGGGACACACACACACACACACACACACAACCCAAAAGTGGGACAAATACATCTCAAAGTGTCACGTGGTGACTGCTGGAAAGGGACATGAGATGGCAAAGTAAGGAAGATTCACAGTCTAATTTCTCTCACTCTCTCTGCCTCTCTTTGTATCTGTCTGTCACAAGGAGTGTGTCTTCATGTTTATGTTGGTTAAACGCACAAAGTGGCTCCTTTCCATGCCTCCCTGGTGAAATGCTTGTCTTTATCAGGATCCTGAGCCCAGGGCGTCACCGTTATTCTTCCTACAGTTCCAAGTGCTGAGGAGTATCTGGAAGGTCTGGGGTGAACGCATGTCTGGTTTGGGCGCCCCGCCTGGGGGTCCCTTGCCCTTCTTGTATTTTCTGCTAACTTTGTAAAAGCTTTGACAGAGAAGTAAAGCAACAGATGTTCTGTAATCACCAATTATGTGCCAGCCACACTCACTCATGTTTTCCCTTTAACATTCTTACTAACCCCCTGAGTTAGTCATTGCAGGCTCCATCTTACAGAGGAGGACTTTGGACTCAGAAAGATTTGCCTGACAGCTAAGTTTATATGGCTAGCCAGTCCTCGGGTCACTATCAAAACCTAAGTGTTATGTTGTTTTGTTTTTGCTTTTTATTTCAGTCCCACATTGGGTCCCAACTGGCTTGCAAATGTTAAACCCTCAACTCCTTAGGGTGACTTTGTTTTCTAATCCTGCATTTGATCTCACAGTCCTCTCTCCCTTCCTGTTAATCCCTACCTGCTGCCCTCATTATTCTTAACCTGCTTGCAACTTGGCCAGTTTCTTTCCCAACTGCTCTGTAATTGGTTCTCTTTGTGTTTTAGTCAAGTTGTCATTTGCAGATTTTCTTTTTCTCGGTCCTCTCTAGATATAGATGAGTTTTTTGAGGGTAGTACCCTGTTTTGTCCATCTTTCCATTCCTAGGGACCATCACACTGCCTAGGAAATCAATAGTTTTTTTTTCTTTAAGGTCCTATTCAGTTTTTTTTTTTTTAATTTTACTTATGTTATTTAGTTATTTTTGGCTGTGTTGTGTCTTCGTTTCTGTGCGAGGGCTTTCTCTAGTTGTGGCAAGCGGGGGCCACTCCTCATCGCGGTGCGCGGGCCTCTCACTGTCGCGGCCTCTCTTGTTCCGGAGCACAAGCTCCAGACGCGCAGGCTCAGTAGTTGTGGCTCACGGGCCTAGTTGCTCCGTGGCATGTGGGATCTTCCCAGACCAGGGCTCGAACCCGTGTCCCCTGCATTGGCAGGCAGATTCTCAACCACTGCACCACCAGGGAAGCCCGAAATCAATAGTTTTGAATAAAGATTGGTTGCACACGCGGATGAATCAATGTGGTAGAGCTGTACGTGTTCATAGTTTTCTGCCCAGTAAGACCCACTTCCGTGTCTGCCCTTCATTCCCTCCAAGTGCAAACACAATCCCCTCTCCCACATTTCCCTTTACTTCTACCATGAAAGATTGCCTCCCCTCCTCTCTCGCCATGCTCTTCTGTGGGAGTTGCAAAAGCTGTGTCCACAATGGCAGCGTTACTACTTGCCCCTTCTGAGAAAGCCTTGGTGGAAGAGAACGGCCCCAGACTTCATGCAGTGAGAGAGTTGAGAGACCAGTTAATAAATAAAACCAGAGCCTTTCCATAGCTTTCCGTTTGTGGATGCCAACTACATTATGTGAAGGGCTGACCCTTGACATCTTAAAACTATGAAACGTAAGTCCTTGAACCATATTTGTATTTCATTTATGAGAGTGTGAAATCTCTTGAGAGGAGAGAGTCAAGCCGAAATCATGACCATCTATTAACCCTGGTGGGGAGAGCATGGGTTCATCTGCAGGAATGCGCTGAAATCCTCCCATCTGGTGGCCAAAAGAGGCATGACATCTGTTGATTTTCTCAATTCTCCAACTGCCGTGGGGAACAGCAAGCCGCCGCCAATTGCCTGTTTTAGAACCGTGCTTCTTCATCACAATGCAGGGTGAAGGGGCTTGTTTACTTCCAGCCCCACCCTTTGATGCTCAGCATCTCTGCTTCTGAAAACCAACAACAATAATACATTTCACTCTTTCCAAAAATGTTTGTCCAGTGGAAGGCTGGATCTTCCATTCACGTACCCCAGTGAATTTTGCTGCCAGAAAGGTGTATGGCAGGCTTTTTGTTCAAAATACAGGAGATATTTTGTTTTCTTTGAATCTCAGGAAACAAAAGCAGACGATCAATACTTCACGTGTTATTTCTTCCACTTTTCTTCCCTTTGCCTGGTTGCACCCTCAATTGAAACAGATTTCTAAACACACAAATCAACGAGGATTCTAACAAACCGTTAGTAGACAGGAAGGTAAACAAAGGATGAATAAGTGATGAAATGGGGATTCTTCAATGAGACCGCGGAAGACCTAGCTGAAGCCATGCTATTGGTTGTCAGCAGATGAGAAAGCCAGGCTTAGTGGGAATCGCCCTCCTGCTTTAATCTCCTTGTTTGTCCAAGTAATGCCCCCAAACTGGGAGGAACTTTTCTCTGAAAGCCATCGCCACACACACTCCTGCACACGTAGAGAGTGAAGGGGCATATAAACTGCTGATCTGATGTTCTTGCCAGTGGGCAGACTGTGCAGTGACCAAATGCTGGGATCTTGCATACTTTTATCATATTTGATTAAAGATTTGGTTCACTTATACTGATACCCTAGAAGCTGGTTATTATATTTTTTTCAATTTCAATTGCATTGGAATGAAAATGAGCTATTAATCCTGCTAACTAATCTTTACAACCCCAAACCCAGTCAGGAATCCAAATTTCGCCAAGAGATTTTGAATCATTTTGATGTTATCCACATGTCTTTTCCATATTTATAAAAGCAAACTCAAGCGAAATCATAGATTGTGACTCATTCTGGGAAAACTTGTTGTCTTTTTCTTCTGTAGGACGTGGCAGTAATGACAGAGGTTAAGCTCAGAGGTTAAGCAAAATCAGGGCGTCAGTGAAACATATTCTGTGTGCAGGATCGTTTTTCTTGGTAAAAAGTCCAATCCCTGGTACTGGATGTAGTTTATAATAATGACTCACTGCTGTGAATCATAATTCTGTAAACACCTGAGCTGATACAGAACTTTCAAGAAAGTTTCTATGACACTGACAAGGCTATACTTGGTCACTTCTGAAGTGAGGTCCTGGGGGCCCTGTGTGAGATGCACTTGTGTATTTAGGTAGCTATCTGGGCCCCATGTCAGGCCTATCAGACCAGACTCTCTGGAATGTGGCCCTGGAATCTGCATTTTTAAGTCAGGTCAGGTGACTCTTGTGCTCACCAATATTTGTGAATGTTTGCTCTGGAACAGTAGTTCTCAAGTTCTCAGAGATTTTTAAAAAATGATTTAAAAAAAAATGATGCCCTACCCCTTCTGAGATTCTGAATTAATGGGCCTGGGGTGTGGCTTGGGCATCTGGAATTTTAAAAGCTCCCCAGGTGATTGTAACATGCGACCAAGGTTGGCAACCCATGCTCCAAGACTGGGATTGGCAACTTTTTTTTTCTATAAATGGCCAGATGGTAAATATTTCAGCCTTTGCAGGCCATCTGGTCTCTGCCACACCTCCTCTACTGTGCTGTTGTAGCTTGAAAGCAGCCATAGATCATATGTAAACAAATGGATGTGGACTGCATTCCAGAGAAACACTGTTTACAATAAGAGGCGGTGGGCTGGATTTGGCCGGAGTTTGCTAACCCTTGATCTCCAATTTAAGGCAGACACTTAAGACCCACCCCAGGCTTACTGACTCAGACTGCATTTTATCCTGTATGTACATTAAAGTTTACGAAGCACTGCTTTAGGAGACAGCAGGGTGTAGAAAGGATACAGCAAGTGTTTGTCACACCCTATACCACACCCATGACAGATAATCTAGTAAGTCATGGTGCCCTCTTCAGCAAGGTCTGCAGATACGACTTCAGAATCACTCTTAGCACAGCACTCCAGGTAATACCACTTATTAGCTGTGTCATATGGGACATAGCAGTCAACTTTCCTATTTCCTCATATATTAAAAGACATAGTTTAGAAAGTTTCCAAGCCCCTTTTGTTCTGATATTCTGTAATCCTGACTGTGGCCTAAATAATTGACATAAATGAGTAAAAGAATTAAACTAACTGAAATAGAACGCAGAAGATATTATTTCATACTTGAGAAATCGAAAAAAAGATTCTAGTGCCCAATTACTAGAGCAACTTAGACAGAAATCTTGGAACAGAAGATGAAAACTTTCTCTGAAGAAATGTAACTCCTGTCTCCTAGAAAACATCACATAACTGTCAGGAGGAGAATAAAAGAGGATGTTACAGAGTCATTTTTTAAATAGTATCAAAAAAACACTGTTTCACTGGATCAAAGAGAAAAGGAAAAGGAACAGACAGCTGAAGGGATACATTTCCCAGGAATGAGGATGGAATTTGAATACATTAATTTTACTTAAAAAAAGAGTCTTTCTCCACAAGTAGGAAAGAAATTCACTGCTTCCCCATTAAAGGGTAACTGTTATGAAGTTTATTGATTTATGGTTCAGTAAGTAAGCACATTCCCTGCTCTTCAGCTGTTTGGATTAGAAACCAAACTGTGCACACCCCTTTCCTCTTAGTCACCTTGGCCTTTGTCAAGGCTATGGGGTGATTCCAGGCAGACTGAGGTTTGAAGAACCAATATGTATGCTTCAACACAAGTGCTAAATGTCCATGGAGATGTAGACGAGGCCGGCCAGTCTTACAATTGCTGTTACTTTCACAGGATGGTGTATCAGAAATTAAAGGCCCACAGTAAGTCCCCTACATATGAACCTTCAAGTTGCAAACTTTCAAAGATGCGAACGTGCGTTCACGTGTCCAGTCACGTTAAGTTAGTTCATGTGTCTGGTGTACATTGTCACGTGCATGCGTCCTCTACAAGTAGTTGTGCTTTTGTCTACTTTACTGCACAGTACTGTATAGAGTACAGTTGTACAGTATCTTTATTTCAAGCCCAGCATGTCCAGAAGCAAACGTAGCAGCAATGTAGCTGTTACGGTACTCTAGAGCCGATGGTGTTAGTTGGGTAACTAGGCTAACTTTTGTTGTACTTATGAACAAATTGGGCTTATGAACACCTTGGAACGGAACTCATTCGTATGTAGGGGACTTACTGTAGATAGGACTAAATTTGAATTCTCTTTCCGCTATTTACAATTGCTTTGACTTGGGCCAAATCTCTCACCATCTTGGACCTTCAAATTCCTCAACTGTTAAACAATTTCATGCCTTAGGATTTCCGTGAACATTCAGGGGATAAAGAGGACTTTTGCACAATCCATAATATACATCAGTAATTATTAACTTCCTTTCTGGGCCTTTTTTTATTTTTTTATTTTTTCAAAGAAATAAAACTTTTTTTCCCCCGGTGAGTGCCGAGTGATGAATATATTACTTATACAAATTTATAAATCCAGAGATGGGGAAAAGAGACCATAAATGCCTGCAAGTAAACAGTTTAATGAATGAGCTGAACTTGAAAGGCATAACCTAAACATAGTTTCAGATTTTTTTTCCAACCATTACTTTCATGTTTGCTCTGTCTCCTCTCTTCCCCATCTGTTCATTCTAATTTGGGTGATTCCACAGTTTTCCAGTCACTTTTAGGTACTATAAGAACATGATTAATTTTCAGGTATGAAAATGTTCAGTCAAATCTAAATAAAAACTTTAATCTCACCTTCCGTTCAAAACTCGTTTCCTTCACCCAACCGAGCCCTGAATCAGGGAATGGGGACCCGTAGTGGGGAAAAGGGTGTGATCGAGGGCATAGCTAGCACAAAAGTCACCTTAGTATTTAAAAATGATCCTTTTGAGGAGCCCCCAGTCATGGTGGGTTGGCTGGATTTCAGCCACTGTTGGGCCCCCTGACAAGGCCCCTTTGCAATGATCCAAGCAGCTGAATTCTGTTTGTTTTGTTTTTTCATTGTTTGTCCTGACCCTTTCACTCCCCCTTCTCCATTTTCTCTTTTGCTCCTGGCCCCTCTGAGTAGAAGGGAAAGTGGTTGGTGTATTTCCAGAAAAATGCAACCAGCGTCGTTCAGTGGATGGTCCCCACCTCGTCTCATGTTTGAATGCTGCCATTTGGCGTGGGGCTCTGATGAATTTTTTGAATACTCTGCACGCTTCGTGCACAATTCCGACTGGACCAGTCTCTGCGGATTCTGCCTGGGGTGACGCACTCTCTGTATGTCCTCAGCCTCTCTATACTATCATCCCATTTTGGCAGGACGCATTTTTTTGACTGGGGTCCTCGTTATCTTCCAGGGCATCTGATTGGCCCATGGGGGCCTCCTTGCCTTGACAAATGGTCGGGGTGAAGTTTGTCCCCTCTCACATTGCCCTGTCATCATAGCAAGTCCATAGCCTCCTGCCTTTAGGTTTCTCTAGGCAAAAAGTAGGTACCACTCTCTTTATTCACCTATAATTGAGGGGTTACGTGCCTATTTTCCCAAGAACTATCTCACAAAGCTCCAGTCTGGAGTCAGACTGAAGCTAACCTGAAGTTCCTGTGGCTGGCAACTTATTGCAATACAGTAGGCCCCCTACATACAAATGAGCTCCGTTCTGAGAGAGTGTTCATAAGTCCAACTAGCTCGTTAAGTCCAACAAAGTTAGCCCAGGTACTCAACTAACACAATCGGCTTTACGCTTGCTTCCGGACATCCTGGGCTTGAAATAAAGATACAGTACTACTGTACAGTAAAGTACACAAGAACACAACCACTTGTAGGGGATGTACACATGTGACAATGTATGCAGACATGTGAACTTACGTGAGTGGGCATGCGAACACACATTCACGTCTTTGAAAATTCGCACCTTGAAGGTTTGGATATAGGGGATCTACTGTATCCCCATCCTCTGCACTCATCCTCCTTACTGACCTGTGATGGTGTGTTCCGGGAGGGGGAACCCCATCCTCTCACAGAATGACAGTAACACTCTCTCAGTGTATCTTTCCAGCGACTGTTCTCTAGGTCCACATGGCGTTTATGATACAGCTCACTCTACCCTTGACCACAGGGAGACGTGAACCAGGCTGGCTAATAGAGTCTCATATTCCCCTGGACACAGTGATTGGATTTAGGGACGAGGAACTGCCCTAAACCAGGGCTATCCAAACTCATCCTGGGACTTTGACAGAAACACACTGAAAAAGGTATTTTTCTACTATGTTTGCTGAAAAGATGGAGCTATTGTTAGTCATCTTGCTGCCAGGAAGAGAAAGCTTGCCTGAAAATAAGATCAATGCATAGGAAAAGCAGAAGGAAGAGATGAAGAGAGTCTTGACAATATCATATTGGCACTTGGAGCCTACATGTAGTAGCTAATCCTTATTATATTTCCCAGGAAGTTTACTTCTGGGTTGCACACACGTCCATGGCAGCATTCACTGAATTTACTGGAGTTTTATCTATAGGTACATGTTTGTCTCCCTTATGAGAACGAGATCTTTGAATTCTCCTGTGGCCAGCAACACTGTGCTCCTCATTTGTTAAGCACTCAATGAATAGTGACTAAAAAGGCTTACATTTTAAAATATTGATTTGAGCAGCTCCAAAGTTTCTACTCTTTTAAACGATCATAACTAGAGTCACTTTTCTAAGGTGAAGGATCTGATTACCCGAAAGATGGTAAAGATAAAGGAGGGATGGTTATCTATGTTAAGCTGACTTAAGGCAAACACGTGAGACAATTTTAAAGGGACGTAATCTGTTGACACTACCATCACTTTTTCTCCAGCCAGGGAAGTGAAAATCCTTACAAATAGCTAGATTTTTATATCTTTTTTTTACTCATGAATTGGTGAACAGCTTGGGAAAACCTAATAACCTACTTCTTTGAATGCATAGGACCATTGACAAGTCTGAAACTCTTCCCTTTACCATCTACAATAGACACATTAATATTGATAAATGTAGTCTAATCTTTTTTTTTAACATCTTTATTGGAGTATAATTGCTTTACAATGTTGCGTTAGTTTCTGCTGTATAACAAAGTGAATCAGTTATACATATACATATATCCCCATATCTCATCCCTCTTGCATCTCGCTCCCTCCCACCCTCCCTATCCCACCCCTCTAGGTGGTCACAAAGCACCAAGCTGATGTAATCTAATCTTATTTGCTAATCATAGTCTAGAAAAGTATTTCAAATGATGAAGTGTAGGAAGAGGTGAAGTACAGGAACATGAGGGGATAGCTTAAGGCCCTACATACTTGGAGGAACACCAAAAAGCATCAGAGAATTAGACTTGAGGGATGAATTCTGAAACAGGCCATAAATAACCAGAAAACTCCTTTTGGAAATCTTTGTGATAAGCACTTCCTGTATGGTTTCTGGAGACCCAGCTGGTCTTCAATCCATAAACAACAATGAAACATGTTAAAGGGGAAAGGTGAAGGAATAGAAACCAAAAGCGATGGGCTGTTCTTGGCTCCAATGTCATTTCTGATATTGGCCTGTTGAGAATGAAGAAAAAATTGATTCCTCCATGAAAAGTGGAATTGGGACGGATCACCCTTGTTCAAAATAAGAATAGAAGCTAGTCTCAAAAATGTTCTCAGCAGAATGTAGGCTCCACTGCCTGCCCAGCTTGCCTCCAAAGCGCACAAAACATGGGCACTGCAGGCACTTAGGAGAGAATGCAACCACCAACCTGCTGTGGTTATAGCACATTCCAATCACCAACTGGTGACATAGCATGTTCCAACAGCTCTAGGGAGGTACTGCATAGCGACAAAGCCAGGGGAGAGATCAACTGTCAATTTCATTTCATTCTCTGAGACTCATCCTTGTGTTTCACTAGATAATGACCAATTTTTCGCTAGTTTCCAGTAGAAATGTTTTCACTTACAATGCAATTCATGACCTCAGCTTTTATAGACTTTGAGTTGCACGTGTTTTATATTTCTATCTCATACAATTTCGCCGTTGAAGAATTGACCATTGTTTTAGCTATTGTGCCTCACATACTGTTTTATGCAATAAATAACTCTTAGATTCAGTTACAGAAAAAGAACATTTCTCTTGAAACTTTTACTTCATTATAGTTATAGGAAACTGAGAAGTATAACCCAATGTGCTTTGTGTTTTGCTATCTGGAAGCTAAGATCTGAATGTAGAGCCTGATTGACTTTCTCCCTTCCTTCCTTCCTTCCTTCCTTCCTACCTTCCTGCCTTCCTTTCCTTATTTATTAATTAAAATTTTTTTCCAGTTTTATTGAGATATAATTGGCAATGGTGGCGCCAGAAAAACCAAAAGCACTAGAAGGAAGAGGTTGCGGAGACGGTGGCTGTGGTTGAGTAGGAATCACAGCTGCAGACCCCTGAATACACTTTAATTTTATTCCAGCCTCTAGCCACACCATTCCTGATATTGAAGTGTGATATTAATATCCCCCTCTTCATTAATAGAAGCAGCACCACGTATCAACCTGAGCCTCTTAGAAAGTGCCAGAAGCCAGCATGGCCATTCACACTGGATAATGGAAGGGTAGGTATCAAAGCTTCCATAAAACTTTAGAACTCAGTAAATAGAGGCTTAATGATTTCTTTGTACAATGTTGACCGGGAGGCAGGTCAGGTGTTAGCACTTCCGTTTCATATAAGAACTGAGACCCAGAGTTATTTATAAATCGCCCAATGTCTCAAAGTTTACTGATGTCAGAATTGAGCTAAGTTCCCCTTTCTTAGTCCAGTATTCTCAGTACTTCATCAAGATTTAGTAAGTAGGGAGTGGGAAAATTGCCAGAATGAAAGCAATCGTAATCTAGCTAAAAGTTACTTTAAAGCAAAATTTAAGAGCTATAACTGTATATTTTGAATCAAAAGAAGAACTGTTATAATCATTCCATCTTTAATTTCCCCTATCATGTCTTCCTTGGGTTAGGGTCATTCGTGAGAATTCAAAGCACAGACCCAATAAAAATAAATACTCGTTTTTTAATGGGGGAGGGGAGATATCTAATTGGAAGGAGAAGCAAAAATATTTGGGTGGAATTTCAGATGGTTTCTATGATTTCAGGTAAGAATCACCTCTCTAGATAACTGAACTGACTAGATCCTACAAATCCTTCCTGTTCTTAGTTCGTTTCTTTCCATTTTAGTTCACTAAGAAGACTCTATGAATGATTGATAGAAGAGAAAAAAATACAAGCTCTTCCTACACCTGACATTTAAGTGTATTTAGATGTACACTTTGGACTTGTAGAGAAATCAGTAACAACTCATGTGTCCGTAATGCCATTGCCTGATGATTTATCTTCCATCAGCTATGCTAGCAGATTTTTTTATTAGAGACCATAACGTGAATCAATTCTCTATCAAAGAAGTGGTACAAAATGTTATTGAAACTGCCCCAAATTGGTAAATATAGGAAATAAAGAAAAGCCTGTTTCTCCCTTGTCAGACAATTATGTTTCAACACATTTGTCCTCATAACCTCCACCTGGTAGCCCAACCAAGGCCCAACTACATTTTAATTTTTGTTACAATAGAAAATAAGCTAAAGTCTGACTCACTGCTATTGTAAGAAAAGAAATACTGACTGGGCTTCCCTGGTGGCTCAGTGGTTGAGAGTCCGCCTGCCGATGCAGGGGACACAGGTTCGTGCCCCGGTCCGGGAAGATCCCACATGCTGCGGAGTGGCTAGGCTCGTGAGCCATGGCCGCTGAGCCTGCGCGTCCGGAGCCTGTGTTCCTCAGTGGGAGGGGCCACAGCAGTGAGCTGCCCGCGTACTGCAAAAAAAAAAAAAGAAATACTGACTAACTGGCCTGATTTTTTGAGATAGTTGGTACAAGCAGCTCCTTATGAGAGATGATTTCAACAACTGTAGAAAGGGAAGTTGGTATTTATTAACACTTAATGTATACCTAAGACCTCATTTGATTCTCATAGGAAATAAGTAGCTTTTATTTTCTCTGTTTTCCAGTAGTGGATCTGAAGTTTAAATGTAGGTTTACTGGACTGTTTACACCAAAGAATATTACTTCCCTAAAAATGGAGCCTTCTCTCCTCTGGACCTGACACCTAAAATTTGCATTAGTTGTTAAGATGCAAATACCACATAGAAATGCCAACCCATTCATTGGTTCTCAAAATTTAGTGTGTATCAAAATCACTTGGTGTACTTGATAAAAAATTCAGATTTCTTGGGCTTCCCTGGTGGCACAGTGGTTGAGAGTCCGCCTGCTGATGCAGGGGACACGGGTTCGTGCCCCGGTCCGGGAAGATCCCACATGCCGCGGTGCGGCTGGGCCCGTGAGCCATGGCTGCTGAGCCTGCGCGTCCGGAGCCTGTGCTCCTCAACGGGAGAGCCCACAACAGTGAGAGGCCCGTGTACCGCAAAAAAAAAAAAAAAAAAAATCAGATTTCTGTGCATCCTGTTACAGACTTGCTGAACCAGAATCATTTGTGTGAAGTCTGGGAAGCTGCCTTTTTTAACAAGCAAAATGAGAAACAAAGTAGATGGAGATATAGATAACAGAGTAAATAAACAGATCAGGGTCTGTTCAAACAATGAAACATCTTGCAATAATGATTCTTATTAGGCAATTCACACGTGACATTTTGAGAAGCAGCGGCATTATTTCAAATATAAATTACTTGAGCCTTAGAGGAAATGAGACACAGATATTTACTAAGGGCATGTTTTGTCAAGAATAAAGTAGGAGTAACAAGAGAATACTGGGCAGATGAAGAAGACAATAGGAAGCATTTAAGGCAGAGAATAAGAGAAACACATCGGAAGGGGGCTGGCTATTTTCAGACAAGATAGCAAAATTTGTCCACCTCGTGTATTGCCTGGAGATCAACTGTCTAGCAGACTGTTGACAATTTTCCCCTCCTTTTTTGTAACCGTGGATATCTTGTTTATCAGGACCAGCTTTCTACTGGAGGAGCTAAGAGTTACTGGTAAGAGTTATTTGGTAATTATTTCAATTTCTCCTTATAACATTTAAGGTACTTGGAAGTTTGCGTGGTGAAAGGGGGTGGGACTTAAGCAAAGGCAGCATCAAGCTGGACTTGGACAATATGAACATCCAGGAATTTTCATCTCCCCGGACAGCCCCACACAGGTACACATCTGTAATGCACATGACTCTGAGAATGAAATGGTTAAATGCTGATACACTTAAACTTCTGTAGCCAGAGGGAATGTTTAATAGCTTCACACAGGGAATAATATTGCATCAACGTTTCTGGGAAAATTAATCTCTTCAGTTTAGACTATAATCAAAAATTCTTCTCTCCTAAGAGTGTACCATTAATATGATAGTAGAGGGTATTATTTAACTGTGAAGTTCTCATACATTTTCTTACTTAACCCTGACAGCCACTCTGTGAGGTGTGTTTTAATATCTCCCATCGTATAGATGAGGAAATGGAAGGATAAGGAGGATAATAAAGTTTGTTCCAAGGCCCATGAAAACAGAAATCTAAAGCTCACGCTCCTGACCAGACAGTATACTAAAGGACTTTGTTCTCCCAACTTCATCGTAAGCTCACGGGGACATAGGGCACAGAGATCAGAATTCAGCACAGAGCTGCAACACCAGAAAGGCTGAAAGCAGTCATTCTGGGATAACAGGCAAAGTAAGAAGTTAGCATTTTTCTGAGCTTAATGGAGGAAGCAAAGCCTGTGAAACGATGGATGATAAAACTTTTTACAAATTGTGGTAAAAGTTCTGATTCAGGAAAATGTGTTGCAACAACATACACCAAATGAGAACAGCATAGGAAAATTGGGGGAAAGTCAATATGACTTAGAAAGGCAAAGGGAAAAGCAAAGGCAAACTAACTGAGCTCTTCTCTCTGTTACGTTGTTTTTACTCATTTCTGATTTATCAGGAATGAGAAGTTTATTTAAAAACCTTACTTTATATACTGAGGTTTTGAAATAAATTACTCATAAATTATGTATTTATATTATATTTATATTATATTATATATGTCCAACAACATTCGTTTTGCACACTTATTGAATTCCACATCCATTTTTTAGTGCTGACTCTATACAAAGCCTTTTAGTAATGAAACACTTTGAAGGAAGCAAAGCTTTCAACAGTGGGAAAGTAAAGAGAGATTAGATAGATAGATACAGATACAATTCTGTAGTGAGATTACTATTTCTCTAATAATTAGCGATGTTGAGCATTATTAGAGAAATGCAAATAAAAACTATCATGAGGTCCCACCTCACACTGATCAGAATGGCCATCATAAAGAAGTCTACTGGAGAGGGTGTAGAGAAAAGGGAACCCTCCTACACTGCTGGTGCAAATATAAATTGGTGCAGACACTGTGGAAGACATTATGGAGGTTCCTTTAAAAACTAAATATAGAGTCACCGTATAATACAGCAATCCCACTCCTGGGAAAGATGAAAACTCTAAGTCAAAAAGACACATGCACCCCAATGTTCATAGCAGCACTATTTATGATAGCCAAGACATGTACACAACCTAAGTGTCCATCGACAGATGAATGGGTAAAGAAGATGTGGTACGTGTACATACAATGGAATATTACTCAGCCATAAAAATGAATGAAACAATGCCATTTGCAGCAACATGGATGGACCTAGAGATTATTGTACTAAGTGAAGTCAGACAGAGAAAGACAAATATCATATGATATCACTTATATGTAGAATTTAAAGAATAATACAAATGAACTTATTTACAAAACAGAAATAGACTCACAGACATAGGAAACAAACTTACGGTTACCAAA
The DNA here is from genome assembly GCF_949774975.1 of Lagenorhynchus albirostris. Taxonomy (NCBI): domain Eukaryota; kingdom Metazoa; phylum Chordata; class Mammalia; order Artiodactyla; family Delphinidae; genus Lagenorhynchus; species Lagenorhynchus albirostris. The sequence goes on from NC_083105.1 coordinate 92,414,172, forward strand.
GGGGAAAGGGGGTAGGGATAAATTAGGAGTCAGGGATTAACAGGTGCACACTACTATATACAAAATAGATAAACAGCAAAGATTTACTGTAGAGCACAGGGAACTATATTCAATATCTTGTAATAAGCTATAATGGAAAAGAATCTGAAAAGACTATATATATATTATATATATATATATTACTTATATATATGTATATAGCTGAATCACTTGTTTGTACACCTTAAACTAACACAATATTGTAAATCAACTATAGTTCAATCTAAAAAAAGAAATGAACGTAACTCTTCTTTCATAAGGAGGGTGTGATCCTTCTCAGCCTTTCTCAATACATCATTATTTTTATGCTAGCAAACCCCAAATTAATGAACTTCTCCAAGCATTGCTATCAAATGACTAGATTGTTTATTCCTTCCTTGACTCTTTATTGGAGTCTAGTTCTAATACTCAGCATACACAAAATTAACATCTAACAGACTATACTTATAACAACATTTATATTGTTCTTTGGTGGGAGGTCTAGGTATGCACTGGTTTAATATCGCTGTTACAACAAATTACCAGAGATTTAGTGGCATAAAACAATACAGATTTATTATCTTGCAGTTCTCTAGATTAGAAGTCTGAGACATGTGCCACAGGGCTAAAATAAAGCAGTCTGCAGGACAGGATTTCTTTCTAAAGGCTCTTCGGGCAGAATCCATTTTCTAGCTTTTTCCAGCGTTTGGAGGCTGCTTTCATTTCTTAGCTGCCTGACATCTTCCTCTATCTTCAAAGCCAGCAAAGTCAGGCTGAGTCCTTCTCAAGTTGCCATCTCTTTGTTTCTCTCCTCCATTTTTAAGGACAGTTTTGATTGTACTGCACCTACTTAAATAATCCAGGATAATCTCTATTTTAAGGTCAGTTGATAAGCAGCATAATTCCCATTTGCCATGTAATACCTTCACAGATTCCACGGGTGAGGATGCAGACATTGTTTTAGGAACAAAAACACCATAAGGTATTCTTACATCTTATACTTACATGAGCTTCAAATATATGAAAACCATACAGACCAAGTTCTTTACTGTGAATCTACTTGAGATTGTTTATATTTTTTAAAGAGAAGGAAGTGAGATTACTTAAAATGGCAGGTGATATCAGGACTCTCGGGGTCAAATAAAGAATTCTACTATCTCTATGTCTACTCCAGGCCATCTACTGTTAATTTTTCTTTAAAAAAATTTATAATTTCTTTTAATGAGATGTACACCAGATGGAGATTCTTAACTGATATTTATAAAAAATAAGACAATGTTTGTGGAAGATGATGTTTAAAAAACAGCGCACTGAATATTTTTTCTCATCTGGAACATAACATTTGATAAATTAAGAAATAAGAAATGGTATAAATATCAAATTATTTTTAAGAATCATAGACTTTACAATTCTCTTTTATAAGCATTAAGTCATTCTCATGGTAAGGAAGAGAAATTCCACTATCTTACCTCTTATTCTAGTCAAAAAGTGCACAGCAGGGTGATTTCCAGCATACAATAGACAAACAGAATAGCTGTTGACCAAAGATCTAAAAAGAAAAGCCAGCTCATTAAAATTATCAAATGAATTGATTTGTAAATTATTTTTGAACACCTATTTGATTCCACATGCATTTATTGAATACTGACTCTATGCAAAGCCTTTTAGTAATGAAGTACTTTGGAGGAAAGAAAGCTCACAGGCAGGAGGAGAGGTGGATATATATATATATATATATATATATATATATATATATATATATATATATATATATAACTTCAATAGGAACTGACTGTAGTAAATGCCATGATAGAAATAAAAATTCCAGTAGAACACAAGCTCTTTGAAGGCAGAAGTTTTTCTAATCCTAAAGCCAAGAAATATGGTCAGTGACAGAAATAGAATGTGCTATGGGGATGTTAAAAAGGAAATACAAAATTTCATAAACCATCAGAGGGAAAAATGGGAGCTTTAGACCCCACCCTTGCTTGAGTTTTTTTTTGTTTTCAATTTTGAACAATTTTTTAATTGAAGTATAGCTGATGCATAATATTAAATAAGTTACAGGCATACATTAAAATGATTCACGATTTTAAAAGTTATACTCCGTTTATAGTTATTATGAAATATTTGCTATATTCCCCATGTTGTATCCTTGTAGCTTATTTTATACCTAATAATTCCTTGCTTGACTTCTGAAGATGTCATTATCCTTCTTTAACACTAGGTGGCACTACAAATGCAGGTATTGGAATAAAACTCTGTTTCAAAGATGTGTGCCCACCTGCTTAGAATGGGAATCATTTACCTCTTCTGTGGGAATTTCTCTGAGTTAGCCAGAGCTAGAGAAAGAAAAATACTGAAGGGGATAATACAGATGGGGACTTTGTGCAAGAACAAGGATTCTCTCTAATACTTGGATTTTAATCAATATTTCTTTGGTGAAAGTTACCATTTGAAAATTAAATTTTAAGACTTTCTTTTTTCTATAAGATCTTATTTTATTTTTAACATATAGGGATTTGGAAAAAGATGCTTTTTTGAATTTGACATATCATATCAAACTTTTTTCAAACATCATTCCATATTTAATCAAATTCCCTTGGACGTATTAAACTACAATGACAACGTCAATATATCTGGATTGTCTCAAATGGTTAATCACCCAAGACACATACAGATTTTATTTTAAATACCCAAATACAGATCTAACAACATCTTGCTAAGCACTGAATTTGTAAATCGAATAAACCAGATGTACAACATAGTAGATCAAATTCTTCTAAGCAGTTGAACTAGCTTGAGACCCAGACCACACACACAGAGCATCATAATGCTTCCTTAGGAACAACTAGACGAAGCCAAGCTATGTTGCCGTGGGCTCTTTTGCATGGTCACATTTTTTACTGTCATGTGAGTAGGAGCTTTCTAAGATTCTCTTTTCCTCTGAAATTAACTAGCTACTTACATTTACATGATTGCAACCCAGTGCTTTTGCCTCAAGTAACTGGTCCCTTAAATTCAAAGGGAATTTTCAGGTCATATCAGAGATCATATCCACTCAACTCCAGAGTTTTACACAAAAGGATTTCTGAGGTTTCTTCACTGACTTGCCCAAGGTCAAATAGTTGGGCAAGGTCAGAGCTGAGACTTGAACCCAGGGATGATATTCTTTCTCTACAGCTCCACTGATGTGATGTGGGTTTATGATAGGGGCCAACTGTGTGTTATGTTAGGGAGTCATTTTACTCAATCCACTTTTTTTTTTTGGAAGAAAATCAATAACCTCAAGATAACCTAACTAGTGACCTTAGAAAATGACTTGATTTTATAAACTTCAATGATAGCCACTATTTATTGAGTAAGTAGCATGTAGCAGGACTGGAATTGCTATTTTTCACATAAAACAACAATCTTATAAGGAAGAAATTATTAACTAATTTAACAGATGATGTAACGGAGACTAAGATGTTAAGTAACTTTTTCAAGGTTAAAAAAAAAAAGATCTGGAATGAATTTCAGAAACAACTGCTTCGAAACCAGTGTTATTTCTTCAGCATTGGAAGTCCTCTTCATTGCTAGCATTTTTGTTTAGTTTTAGTTTTCACTGTTTTTTAAAAAAAAATATAAGACATTACAATTTCATAATTCACTGAGTTTATTTCAAAATTGCTTTTGAAGTTATCTTTTATCTAGGTATGTTATTGATTTTAAGTCAAATTTCAAATGACAGTTACTCAATAATTTATATGACAGGGTTCTAGATGGGGCCTGTTTATCTCCCTGAAGAGAAATAATTTTACCGTTCTAATAGTTCTGGAAATACTTTATCTTAGAGATGCACCTCTGCAACTGATGGTGTGTGATGTCAGGAGCCTGGAGGTGGGTGGTCCCTGCAGCTGTTCAGCAGCGCTGATAGGGAGCACGGTTTGATCCAAGTTTCTGCTCCACAATCTGTGGTATGTTTGCTTTGGTCTTCAAGCTTGCTGCTTCATCGTGGAAGGATACATCTGCCAGTGTATCTCTACAGAACTCCATACAAAGAGAAGGTCCCTTTGTACCAAGAAAGCAAGTTTTCCAAGGAGCCCCACATAGGAGACTTCTGCATGTGTCTCTCTCCACTCCCATGAGGCCACCCCTAGAGAGAAGGTTACTAGGGAGAAGGGGATGGTGGGTAAGTGTCGACTCAGACAACCTACAAAAAGTGAATTACCAAAAACCTCTGGAATTTAGAAAAAGTGGGCAAGGGGTGAAAATTCAATGACAAGTCCTGAAAAGTGTAAGCCTGTTTTATATCCTCAGGGTTTCAGCAGTCAGGAAATACTTCAGGAGCCAGCCTCCAGAACACTATGCCAAGTTGGGTAAAAAGCCAAATCCACAAAGTGGGATAGTCTACATCTGTCTCACACAGGGATTAGCCCTAAAGTATGCACACTGTCTCCTGAAAATCCTTTAGAAATGAGTCAAGTTAGCCACGGACATATTGGTTCTTAGTAAGTTCAGTGTAGCAAATTTCTGCTTCAAGTTTTCAAACAGATCTCCTTTTATTTTTGGTTGACCATCAGATGAAATAGTTGGCTTTCCTTTATGCACATAGTTGTATAAAAAATACATACCTTTAAAACTATAATTGCACTCAAGGTATCTCAAATAATGAATAGCATACGTGCAGCAGACTCTTGTTAACGCCTTACCAAATACCTGTTTTCTTCTTTCTCCTAAAACAGAATCTCATGGCTACTATTATCGTATTTTTACCCCTTCAGATTCTGTGCAATTAAGGGTGGTCGAATGACTCTTCTCTGCCTAATAAAAAAAATTTAGATTTTTTTTTTGTGAAATAGAATTAAACAGAGAAAACTACATTTTATATATATATATATATATATTCAGTTTAATAATCATGAAGCAAACACCTGGGTAATCATACCCATCAGATACTTAAAATTTTGTTTAGGAGAGTCATCCTTGTTCTTTTATGTAGCTTTAGTTTATTTCTTTTCATTGTTGCAAGGTATTTCATTGTATGAATATATTCTGATCTAATATGGTGATGGATGGTAACTGGACTATTGTGGTGATTATTTTATAACGGATAAAATTATCAAATCACTATGTTGTACACCTGAAACTAATATAAGTTTGTATGTCAGATATGACTTAATGAAAAACAAGATTGTCCTGATCTGTTTATTTATTTTGTTATCTATATATCTATATCTATATCAAGTTTGTTTCTCATTTTGCTTCTTATTACACATTCTTAATGTATGTATCCTGATGCAGAGAAGTCAATATGCTCACTGATTAATTCCTAGGGTGTATGCCTAAGAGGGGAATTGCTGGTTTAAGGAGTTATGTGTACCTTTAACTTTACTGGATGTTATCGAACTGTTGTTCCAAACTAGTTTGAAAATAGCTGTCAGCAGAAGTGTATGACAGTCCCTCATGCTCTATATTCTCACTATTAATTGATCTTGTACTATTGCCCATCTAGTCGATGTGTAGACATAGATCATTGTTATTTTCATTTCCCTAATTACTAGTCTGATCACATTTCCCTAGGTTTATTGACCACACATTAGTTTGCTAGGGCTGCTATAATGACATTCCCCAAAATGGATGGCTTAAAGAGAAATTTATGATCTCATTGTTCTGGAGGTGACAAGTCTAAGATCAAGGACCAGCAGGATTCATTCCTTCTGAGGGCTGTGGGGAGAATCTGGTCCACGCCTTTCTCCTCATCTGGCGGTTTACTGGCTCATTTTTGGCATTCCTCGGTGTATGGACGTATCACTCCATTTCTACCTTGATGCTCTCGTGGTGTTTTTCCTGTGTGTGTCTGGGTTCAAATTTTCCCTCTTCATAATGACACCAGTCGTACTGGATTTGGGAGCCCACCATACTCCAGTACGACCTCATCTTAACTAATTACATATAGCAACAACCCTATTTCCACTTAAGGTCACATTCTGAGATCCTGGGTATTGGACTTCAACATATGAATTCTGGGGTGAAACAATTCAGCCCAAACAGGTAACTGGATTTCCTCTTCTGAAGAGAAGCTGTTGAAGTCTCTTTCGCCATTTTTTCTTTTGGGAGGGGGTCTTCATTAATAACTTTAGGATCTGTGTGTGTATACCAGATCTTTGTTTAAAATATATGTTGCAAATACAACTTCCTTCTCTATGGTTTATCTGTTTATTCTCTTCAGAATTTTTTTTATGCGTGACATAGTTTTCATTTGAATGTGGTTGAGTTAACAGATTTTTCCTTTATACTTAGCGACTTTTGCATATTCTTTAAGAAATATTCTTCTTCCCTGACTTCATGAAGATATTACCTTATGTTATTGACTAAACATTGATAGATTAGCCTTTTGTCTTTATGTTCTTTATCTACCTGGAAATATCCTTGTGTGTGTGTGTGTGTGTGTGTGTGTGTGTGTGTATGTCCATCCAACTAACTGTCCTAGTTCCATCTGTTGAAAAGTTTGCCAGTTCCCCATTGATATGTCACGCTGTCTCCATCATATTTCAGATCGATGTAATTATGGACCTGTTTTTGAACTCCTGATCAGTTCCAGTGGTCTCTGTTGCCTTTCTCTGTGCTAAAAGAATACCTTTTTAATTAACGTTGCTTCAAATAAATCTTGATATCTGGTAAAGGATTGTTCTGGTCTAACATTTTCCTTCTTCCAGAAGGGCTTGCCTGTTCTTGGCTCTTCACATTTTCATATATATTTTAGAATCATACAAAATTTAGAATGAAATTACGTAGAACGCATAGGTCAATTTTGATAAAGTTGATATCTGTAAAATATTGTATCCACAAACATGGCCTACTTCTCTTTTTAATTTTGGTCTTTTAAATTATCTAACTGATTAATTATATAATTAATTGGGTTAATTAATTAATTTAATTATTATAGAGTTTCAATAAAAGGTTCAAGGTTCAAGCCCTGGTCCGGGAAGGTGCCATATGCTGTGGAGAAATGAAGCCCGTGCACCACAACTACTGAGCCTGCGCTCTAGAGCCCACGAGCCACAACTACTGAAGCCCACACGCCTAGAGCCGGTGCTCTGCAACAAGAGAAGCCACCAAAATGAGAAGCCCACACACCACAACCAAGAGTAGCTCCTGCTCACCACAACTAGAGAAAGCCCGCGTGCAGCAGTGAAGACCCAATGCAGCCAAAAATAAATAAATAAATATTTTTAAAAAAGAAAGAAAAATTTTCAAGGAAAATGGACTAACCTGTTGATTGTGTCATATACTCTGATGGGGTTAAGTAAGCTGAAAACTGAGAATTGGCCATTGTTTTGATTTAGCGATGTGGGGTCATTGGAATGAGGATTTAGAAGAAAAAGAAAGAGGAATGAGAAATCATGAGAACAAACAACCCCTGAGAAAGTCTCGAGAAAAAAAAATGAAACAGAGAAATAATATTGTATGATTGTAGACTGTTTAATAATTTTAAAAGTAATTTTCTGCTCCTTGTTTCTTGGAGACTCTCCATAAACAGGGCAATGATTTTCCATTTTATAATTAGGAAACTAAAACTCGGGAAGGTAGATTGTTTGGTTATTATTATGCAGCTAGCAGGTGACAGAGCCAGGAACAGTGTTCTAGAATACACAACGCAGATGCCATGCGCAGTGAAGATAAATTCCATGTGCTTAATTGCTCTGCTGAGGGCCATGCTCGGCTGGGTTCAGTGTACGGCTCAGTCCACTAGGGATGTTTTTGCAGGTTGATGAAGTAATTTGTTCAGCTCCAGAAACCCCGTCAGTCTTCAATAGGTGTTAATTCATTAATTGATCCTCAGAGGAAACTTGTAAATCCCAATCTGTTTTCTTTATTCAAGAATATAATCACAATTCACATATAATCACTATAATCACATATTTACTCCTCAGACTAAGATCCTTTGATCTTCTCAGTGCCAACTAGGGACCTCATTTCGGTTGATGCTTGCAGTGTAGAATCATCAAAAGGGCCATTATTGTCATAATTAGCATATAAATTTAATTTAATGTCTACAGCAGGCAGAGAAAATTATTCAAACACATAATATTCTTCCTTGGTCCCATGCAACTTCTTTTTATAGGAAACTGGTTAAGTCCAAATTAATGTCCATCAGATACGTAAAGGAAATCTTGCCAGTGATATATGTAAATATGCATTTATGTCCTTCTGCTATAAACAAGGCACTTATCAGACCACTGAGTGCAATTGCTAGCTAAGTTTTTCCCTTGCTACACTCTAGTGTGGAGAGGAGAAACAACATATTCCTGGAATGGAGGGGTCAGTGACACAGGAAAAATGTCTAAATATGATAAATGGTAATGTTATAGAAAAATAAATGGAATTATCCCCCATCAGACATACACACACACACACACACACACACACACACAGACACACACTACTGAATAAGGGGAATCAAGAATTAGAGAGAAAAAAAAGAATTAGAGAGAATACATATTGAGGGCCTGCTGCGACCCTGCGGGTTCACTGTCACTGATTTGTGAGGAAACTCGGCTCTCACACTGTGGTATAGGATTGTAGTCCTACTTCAAAGAGTCAAGGTGGCAACTGTTTTAGATACAATTCCACTGTGAGTCATGTCAGAGAACTGAAAGCAAAGAGCTCTCCTTAGTTTCTAACTAGTTGGAAAATCAGAAGCATAGGTATTAGAATTCTGCAAACACACAAGTTAGAGAAGAATTCCTGACTTTGAACATTCACGACACTTAAAGGGGAAACAGAGGTTTGCTTGGAAAGGTTTCTAATTCCCACATGCAATCCTGAGAGGTAATTTTTATAATGATTATATAATCATATGATATATATTTATATAAATATATATCATATGATTAAATATTTTTTGTTCTTTGTATCTCTTTGTAGTCATGATACTTATAGAGTGGGCACACATTTCAGTGCAAGAAATGCCATGTTTCTTCTATTGCTGAAATTAATTTAAATCCAACTCTAAACTGCTATGCCACCAATCTCTCTTGCTAAACTATGGGTAGCCCTCCAGGGTTGTGCAAAGGTCCTGGGGTTTTATGCAAAGCAAATATTTGAGAAGGTACTTTCCATATGGGATCCACACTTGCCCCTGCTCAGATGCCCCTTGTTCAGAAGTCCTCATGGTCTTTTGAAGTCCAGCCGTGGTATTCCTTCATCGACTGAGACACAGGGTCTTTGCTGGTGCTGAAACTCAAGTGCCTAGAGCCCCAGGGCATGGCCCGAAAGCATCCTCTTCCCACCCTGGGGAGATGCCGGGTCTTTCTTCCCACTCTCACCCTCACTGTCTCCCTGCAAAGATACTTCTTCTCCCTTCCACATTCTGGAAGCATAAAATAATGTCTTTAATGAGCCTAGGCTTTTATAAAGCACAAGATCGATTGGCCTTGTGACAGTTTCTACCATCCACCAGTTCAATGATAAACTCTCAGCTTGGGAGAGGGAGAAGGTAAACTGCCACAACTGCAAAGTAGAGAAAGGAAAGACGTTGCCAGTCCAGTACATTAGCTGTTCCAGAAATGCCTGGTGAGAGCATGAGATGAAAAGTATATCCCGTAGGTTAGTGCGTGGGTCTCTAAGGCAATAATATTTGACTCAAAGTCTGTATTTTTGTTAATCTCTTCATGACAACCTTCACCATAGCTCGCTCTTGAGTGTCTGTTTTTTAAGGTTGTGGGGTGTGGGGAGAGGCAGCAAAGGGAGGATGCCAAGGAGATGGGAAGTGAGCAGAGGAGAAGGGATGGGAAGGATGCAGAGTCTCTGTGTTCAGTTCCTTGCTGGTGAAGTCCCGGAATGCTGCTACGGCAGTGAGATCAGAAAGGCAGCTTGCATTTCTCCCTTTGGCGATGTGTTTTCAAGTGGTAAGTGGTAATGAACAAGGGGAAGTGGAGAAAATGGAAAATGTTGTAAAATTGGAGGATGAGGAGATAAAGAATGTTTGGACCTCTTTAAAACTTTCGAAAAAAATTGCTGTGAGCTGTCTCCACAGCCTTCCTCTCCTTCCATGAACCTCTCTTCCTCCTTCACTTTCATACACACACACATGCATGCACACACACACATGCACGTGTGCTCACACACGCACGCTTGCACACACACGAACACTCACACGCGCGTGCACACACATGCACACGCGCACACACATGCTCAGACACATGCGTGCGTGCATGCACACACACATGCACGCTCACACAATGCATGTGCAGACACACATGCACATGCATGCGCACGCACACACATGCATGTGCACACACAATCTCTTTGCAAGTCTCCTCTCTGTTTCATTGCTGTCCTGTCTTTATCTTCCCTGATTTCTAGAATCTTTCAACCGTATTAAGCATTCATAGTTTATGGTAATATATTTCTATACACTAAACTGACTACTAAAATTTTTTAAGATTTCTTAACTCATAAAATTCCAAATACATTCTTTGTTTTCTTTTTCGTTTCTTTTTAAAATTTTTATTGGAGTATAGTTGATTTACAGTGTTTGTTTGTTTCAGGTGTACAGCAAAGTGAATCAGTTATACATATACACACATCCACTCTTTTTTAGATTCTTTTCCCATTTAGGCCATTACAGAGCATTGAGTAGAGTTCCCTGGGCTATCCAGTATGTCCTTATTTGTTATCTATTTCATATATAGTAGTGTGTATGTGTCAATCCCAATCTCCCAGTTTATGCTCCCGACCCCTTGGTCATTCTCTATTTTCTATGCTTTCGTTTTAACCAAATCTTTAACCAAGTGGATGGGAAACCCAAATATAAGGACAAAAATGTTTCCGGATTTTGGTTTATTATCTTGTAGACAAATACATTGGCATATTTTCTCCATGTGGAAAAGAAAACTAATCCCATACTAACATTGATAAGAAGCCAAATGTGATTGAGGGAAAGGCAATCCTTCAGCTGATCCTTAACAAAGTATTTTCTTATTGGTATGTATTGAATGAACCACTACAATCAGATTGAGATAAACCCAACCAATTTTAATTTGTCTATCTTTCTTTTTAATTAGAAGGAGAGTTTCCAAGTGATTGCACTCAGAAAAATGGGTAACACCACCATTATGTAAACATTTTATTCCTTGTTCTCTTAGTATTTGCTTTTCCTAATGCAAGCTAGTTCACTAATCTTCCTGAAGCTTAAAGAAAGAAGCCCTATATATAACCTGTGAAATGTTGGACTTGAAAAGGTGCGAATGTAATTTTATGATAAACTATAAAAGAATTTAGGCACAAGTCATTAGGGCATAAAAATTTATTTAAGATCATGATCTATTGTGGGACACAAGAGCATTTTTATTTAGGAACCATGATATATGTTCATTTTAGTTTAAATAGCATTTCAAGCAACTCAATTGAAGACAGCTGTGGTGGTTGGCAGTAAGGTGACGAGGAAATTGGCCAGGTAGGTGGGGAAAAGAGTAGGTGCATATAGCTGGTTGGGGTGGCAAAGAGAACAGCAGTGGGAGGAAGAGTAATTCACCAGTTAAGAGAATCAAAGTTGTGAAGTTGTGTGTTTGTGTACTTATTTTATCCTCTACCACTTTATATAAAAGAATTTCAGTCAGTTTACAGAGAATATATAATACATACTAGTGCAGTAACTCAAACTATTTGTGGTAAAGAGCTAGCTTTCTTTCCTCTTCTTTCATTCCTTCCTTCCTGCCTTCACTCCTCCCTCTCCTTCTTCCTTCCTTCCTTTCTTTCTTTCTTTCTTTCTTTCTTTCTTTCTTTCTTTCTTTCTTTCTTTCTTTCTTTCTTTCTTTCTTTCTTTCTTTCTTTCTCTCTCTCTCTCTCTCTCTCTCTCTCTCTCTCTCTCTCTCTCTCTCTCTCTTTCTTTCTTTCTTTCCCATAGACTGCTACTGTTGCAAAAAAGAATGAATTACTAGGAAAATGAAATATAAAGAAAACACCCAAACTGGTCTATTTTTTTTTTTCAGTGAGAAGAGTTCACTGATCATATGTTTGAAAGTTATGTCAATGGCAAATTGCTCTCAATTCTCAATTTCTGTACTTATTCTGTCAGGGACCATGCTTTTAGTAGCACTGTACTATTCAAACAGAAATGAAGACAAACGTGAACAAAGCAAACAAACAATCACCCACAGCAGCCAGAAAGCCCCGTATTAGAATAGGAAGCACTCCTGGCACGTTTGCTGTTGAGCTCGGTCCTTGGCTATGTTCGCATTTAGGTAAATCCCTCTGGTTTATGTGTAGTAGTAGGAGTCACTATTTTCTGGTTTGTAGGTGATAGAAACCCAACTAAACAGGCTCCAGTTGGAAATGTATTGGTTTACGAGGATCCTAGGAAGAACAGAGTTAGAACTGATTTCAGAGATTCTTAGAACCTGGCAATGTGGTTATTACGTAACCTCCATCTTCTTTTTCTCTTCCTTCCTAATCAGCCTCAGAGTTTGTTGTGGGGGGAGGAGTAGGTATGAGGGGAGCCTGACAGTTAGGACTTGGTTCTGTGGGCTCTTCACCAGTGTTTGCCCATCTCCGTGCTACAAATTAAGGGTATAAAGAATCAGAGGGAAATGGATGTTGAGAGCCTCCACCCACCCCCGCCATGGGTTCCCGGCTTCTGAGATGGGAGGAGCTTCCATCTCGTATCTCCCTGCAGGAGTGGGAGAGGTTTTAGAGAAAGGATGTAGGCTTGTTCGTGTGGCTCAAGAGGGTACACTGGGGGCTACTGTGGCAGGGCAATGGAAGACGTGGCTGGATGTTAACAAAAGACTGATGGTGCCCAGGAGATCCCCTGCAGGTCATGGACAATGAGATGGAAAGGCAGTTACCAAGCAAACAAGGAGGCAGGGGAGGCCTTGCAAAGCTGGTCACAGAAGAGAGCACTCTACCACCCTAGTCTCTTCTCCCTACCCCAGGTCCAGGGAGGGAGTCAAGAAGAGTAAAATGCCTCTGCTCAGAGCCACGTGAACTGCCAGCATCCTGCTGGCTGGTGGGGTGGGCAGAACAGCTGAATTGCAGATGAGATTAAAGGCTTCAGATAAACAGGACTGAGTCTTAGGAGCTGAATGAGACCAACTGATCCAAAGTGACTGAAAACTTAGAGAATCAAGCTGAGATATTGCCCAGGAAGATACTACTCAGTGGGAAACAGTATCTCAGCAAATACTGGGAGTTGAGGCACCTTAATAAAATGGTTACATAATTAATCACAGTAGCTGCTATGTTGAAAGATTGAGAAAAGCAACCCTAGATGTAGAGAGACCCTTAGGGGACCATTTTAGTGTGGTCTGGGTGAAAGATGATTGTGCCCCGTACAAGAGTTGTAACAATAGTTACAGGTAGATGAGGCTGGATTTGTTATCAGACCAATCAGTCGGAATCAACAGGACTGAAATAGAAGAAGGTCATGGTGGGAGGAGAGAGGGATTTCCCCTTGGTTTTCTCGCTTAGGAAACTGGGTCGATGAGGACGCCTTGTAAGGAGGCGGGAAAGCCTGGAGGAAGAATCAGATCAGCTTTGAGAGGGAGCTGCAATCAACTTTTGGCTCTGCTAAGCTAAAGTTGCTTACAAAGCAACCAAATGTAGATGTCAAATGTTCAGCTAGGTATTTAATTCTAGAGCTCAGAGATCTTCACCCGTGGACATAACATAAACCTGCAACCATTCCTTGAAAGTACCTGCATCCAGCAGATTGAAAGTAGACAGCAGCTTTATACTTTCTCAACTTGCCTTTTTAACTCCTTTCTGTTGAATGGTTCTTTCCTTCCACCGGAATGGGGAAGTCTCAGGGTGTCTAAGACCAGTATCAGGCAGAATACAAAGCCATTATCGTTTTCAAACTAAGTTCCAGATACTTTCTATTTGAAATGTCTGCACTCCACCAGCTGTCCTGCTTTTGGACTCTGAGTCCCAGAGTGGGGACTGACCTTAACTCTTCTAGTAGTGTAGGATGGTTCTGGGTCTCTGCAGGATTTCAAGGGGTTGGTGGGATAGAGGAGGAATAACTGGTATAATTGAAATGTGGCATCGGCGCCTTCTGGGTGGGGTGAAAGGGAACAGCTGGTACCCTCCAAGCCAATGCATGCAGAGTTCACCTCACTCCTGGCAGGAAGTCCTCTTGAGAAACAGGAAGTCACCTGTTTCAAGACAGCTCATGAAGTTCACCTTTGACACCTGGAAAACATACATCTTTCCTCTAAGTCTGTCAACTTGCAACTCACCCCACTCCCACCTTCTTTCCTCCGTTTACGGAGCTCTTGTCCTTCAAGGGACTCCGATACCAGTCGTGTGTTTCAAAACCTGTGTGCTAAACTCTAAATGGTTCTACAGATCCTGACTTACAGGCTTTAAGTGAGAAAGGAATACCTCCCACCCTCATGGCTGGTGGAGAACAAGGGAGAAATATACAACACACTGACAATTTACTCCAAAGAAACCTGTACTATTGACTGCTGCACCCTCCAATGGATTCCCTGCTTTCCTTTATAGATTCTGAAGGCAGCTGACAGTCTAACGACGGTGGTGCTGGTTTCACAATCCCTCAGCGTCACCTTCCCACCTGGTTTAGCCTCTCCTCTAAGATCCTTGCACAGTATTGCATTGCTCTCAGCCTTTGCTCCAGACAAGGAAAATGTCATAGTTATTATAGTGTTATATAAATGTAGGCATCATCTGCACAGAGATGGGGATAGCATCTACACTCTAGGACTGCTTAAGAAAATTTAGGAAGAGAGAGAGAAAATAGAGAGACCCATTTAAGGGCTCCAAGGAGCTTCAGTATCCAGAAGTAAGGTAGGGAGGAACTTGCAAAGGAGTTTGCGGGGAGGGCACAGAGATGAAGGGAAAGATAGATGTTTGGTATCACAGCATTTTGAAGAAAAAAGGCAAAGGCTTACCGCAATATATCCTTCTCCACCAGAGATGAAGCTTCCTTTTGTTCCTGTTCTTTGACAGACATAATCCATTAGTGCATTAGTTCATGTTGGGACATACTGTAATTGATAATAAGATTAAAAGTGCTGGTGAACCAAAAACTTCATGAAACAACTCTTTAAATAGAAGTCAATTGTCTTTAGTTCATTTGACCAGTAATAAAATCTAACAAATGGAAAGCACCAGGGGGCACATTTCAGTTTGAAAGTTCTGTGGGACTAAGAGGAGAAGCTAAATAAAAAATCAAAATTGAAAATAAAAAAACAAAAACCAACCAGCCGAACAAAAAACTATTAGGAAAGCAGCCAGTATTCATTTTCATTCTCGTATATCTAAATACTAAACGTTATTGCTGGTTCTCTTATTTGGTTCACAAAGTTGACGTTTGAGCGGAGACATCCATTTTTAGGCTGAAGTAGAATAAGCATATTGTATACTGACTGTTTTTACTGTCCAAATGCAATTAAAATGAATAATCTTAAAAATGTTTGTCTGGCATGAATGAATATACAAATGAATGAAAGAATGTACGCAATGGGTACCATACCCCAAACAACATGAAAAATTTGAGTTTGTATGAAAAGTCAAATTAATATTTCTCCATCTGCCTTCTAAGCAGGGCATCATGTTCTAGTTAAAGATGTGGTATAACTTATCCTAATAGAGCCTAGGGTCTGAGAAGCTTTTAATTATAAATTTTGTTTTGACTTTATGGTTCAAAGTATTTAACTTCTAATGGAGACAGTTATTGTATATATAATTTTAAATGAAGATTTAACTGTTTAGGATTAGGGATTAATTTCCATATTTGTTTAGTTGCATTCTCTCCCTTAAAAAAAAAAGGGCTCAAAAGTAAGACAAAAGGACTTGAACAATATTTTATCCATCACTGGAACTATATTATTGTCTGTGAAGTCATTTTGGACTGAAAGATAACCTTTAGCATTTTCTAAACTCTAGTAAACAACTTTAAACTTTGGAATCTAGAAATTTCAACAAATGCCTCAATTCTCTTTTAGTGAGCAGTGGTAATTAGGTCTTTGCCAAGTAGAAAAGGGACTTTCTGGCCAAAAGATATACTTTCTTAATCATATAAAGTAGTAATTATTTCCATTCAAGGCTATTTTTAAGTTGTTTGCTTTCATGTTTGGGAAAATCAGCTTTGGCTGAGGTAAAGCTTGACTTGACTAGACAGTTGGCATAAAAACCACTAACGATTTTCTCCAATAAACGTGAACAGAAAAAAGTGATTTTTTGTTGTCTTTAAAATCCTTAATCGTAGGAATTCACTTTTGAAATCTTATTATCCTTTGTCCACAAATCACTCATTTGCCTATTGTACATCTTGGTTCATTTCTGCAGATCTTCTACATGTGTGCTGCACTGGGCCAGTCATCCAGAAAGTCTAGCTAGACGTTCAGTTTCAGGGAAGTTGATCAAGGCAGAAGTGGTAAATGTGTTGCGGGTTCTGTTGGTGCTCAGTCAACTTGGATGGTTCAATTGCCAGGAAGTGGGGAAGTGGAACCACGTCAGAGTTGTTTATTGGCCATGGGACCAGGGTCAATGCCCCGAAGGTTGCCAGGAATCACTACAGTTTCAAGTCAAAGGGAGTCAGGAGTGGTATCTACATGTAGGTTCCCACACCAGCCAAAAGAGCGCGGGTGGAAGGTTAGTACTAAAGAGTTCTCTCCATCCTGGAGATAAGGCAGCAATTCTCAAAGGGTTATGTTCTCTTCTGATACTTTTTGTAGTTTAACTTAAATTTTAAATTTTTCATAGGTAATTACATAGGCGCAATAAAATATTCAAAAAGTATAAATGGTATATAATGAAAGGCAAGTTCCTCTCCAAGCCTTCAGTTCCTTTCCCCAGAAGAAACCACTGTACCAGCGCCTTGTCTAGGTATGCATGAGGACACGTGTGTGTGCATAAAGACAATTTAAAAATATACAAATTGTATCGTACTGGTTTGCTCCTTCTTTCCCATTTATCAACGTATCTTGTAGTTCATTCCTCAGCAGTACATAAAGAGGCTGTTCCTTCATTCCTTTGAGTGGGTTCTGCTCTCTTTTAATTCTGGTATTTGGGTCTGCCAACTTAACTTTATTTCATCTAACTCATTTCACTTAAAGAATCTTTGCCTTAAATTTAAATTAAAACGTGAACATTCAGCATCTAAGAAATACCTGGCATGGAGGAGGATCTTCCACTTTTGCTTGTGTGCCATTGAGGAAGGCACTCAGTTCTCTCATCTACGTGAGAGGGATCCTACTTACCTGGCTGATGTGGCCAGGTTGGCTGGCTGTTTTGCGAATGTATGCTCTCTGTTTCAAAGTAGAGAAGAGGCTGTCAAGGTGGAGACTGCAGTTCTGGGCTCCCTTTATATCGAGTGTAACCATGTAACTAAGTTTTGCCAATGAAAGATGAGAAATAGTAGTATGTGTCAATTCAAGGCCAAGGCAATTAAAACCAGAACTGTACACTAAATCATATAATTGGGGTAAAGATTAAATTCAATAAGATAATGGAAGTAAAGCATTAGGGCATAGTAGTGCTAAGTGACATCTATTCTTATTAATACTGTAATTTATATACAGCTCTCCATCTGAAAAACATATTTTTTTTCCTGTACCAAGTTTAATAAGGACTCAATACTCAGTCATGTGCTCCAAAGTCAAATGGACTTCACAGAAGCATTAGGGAGCAATGAAGATTTTAATTGGGGAACTAAAAGAGCAAATTCACTTCCACAGCTCATAGGAAACAACTTAATAGTAATCTCCATTAGATTTTTTCTCCAAGAGCGATTCTTTAGCTAGCAGCCAATAGGTGTCTTTCTTGATGTTTTCCCCATAAATCTCTAAATTATTTTCTATTGTCCCAACAAATTCAGATTCCACCCAAAATTTAAATGATCTCACTTAAAGAACTACACAGGGGGCTTCCCTGGTGGCGCAGTGGTTGAGAGTCCGCCTGCCAATGCAGGGGACACGGGTTCGTGCCCCGGTCCGGGAAGATCCCACATGCCGCGGAGCGGCTGGGCCCGTGAGCCATGGCTGCTGAGCCTGCGCGTCCGGAGCCTGTGCTCCACAACGGGAGAGGCCACAACAGTGAGAGGCCCGCATATCGCAAAAAAAAAAAAAAAAAAAAAAAAAAGGCAATTTATCAACTATCCTCTGGTGCTCCACTTACCTTTTGAGAATCTTAGCTCTTCTCCAATCACATTATTAAAATATTTATCCAACGAAAGTTCGTCTTTACCTAGAAGGTGATATTTTTCTGCTGAGAAAAACAAGATTCACCTCTTCCCCTCCTAATTTCATTGGAATTAGAAAAGGCTTTCTTAGTTGATTCCTAGTTGTATTCAGGAGATGGACTCTATCGGGAAATACTCTCCTCTCTTGGACTAGAATAGCCCCAGAGAAGTCTCTCAAGGGAAGTTTTGAGTTACTGCATTAAAGGTAGCATTCACCATCCAGCTTACCTTCCGTGTCACAACTGTCCTTTTGAGATTGACTATGGCTTTTGCTTGTGACCGTGTCTTAACCATCCCTTGCTCTCTTCTACTGAATGTAGCTCATGGATTCTGCCTCTGCAAATGCTGAATTTACTCCTAACAACATACCGCAACTCCCTTTCCTGCCTTTGTATTCTTGTTCATGTTCATCCTTCCAGATTTCTGCACTGGAGTTCAGGCTCAGAGCCTTCCCATTTCACTGATTTCAATCCTTGTCTCCTGAACACCACCAGCCCTCTTTATGTGTAGCTGTAACTTCATTCAGAGAAGTTACCACCAAACTAATATTCAATGTATCTTTATGTGTAGCTCTTTATGTGTACCTGTAACTTCATTCAGAGAAGTTACCACCAAACTAATATTCAATGTATCTCGGTCTACTAGTAGGTCGTAGAACACAGAATGCAAGTGCAAATATACACACTATATCTGTGACTAACTAGGGTGCAAGTGTGACAAAAACACCTTGAAAGTGTTTCATAAGAATTAAAACTTGTTTAATATTCTCTTTCCCCCAACATGCTGTAAATTCTATAGGCAATGAACTGTGTCTGAATTATTCCCTGGCGTATCCTCAGAATCTAGCCCAGTTATGTGCTTGGCTATGTTAGAGCCTCAATAATGTTCATTAAATAAATAAATGATACAGATAACCTAGAAGTAAAAGACTAAACGTTCAAATATATATTTTACAAAATAAAATCCATATTCCATATTTAAGAACATATAACCAAGTAGCATCCAATAATTACCAACTTCGTAAATGTAGACAAGATATTCTGGGTTTCCCTTTCTTTATCTGTAAAATGAAGCTAATGGTAGAGTGAAAGAAATTAGAACATCATAAAAGTGCTGTCTGTGTATTGGAGATTATTGTGTTTACTCACATTGGCAACATGAGGTTGATAATCTAGTTGTTACAGTCTGAGGACAATTATTTGGAAGTCTATTGCATTATAATAAAAATAATGTGTCTTGGTGACACCTTTATAGGAGCTCATCTTGTAACTTGCTGGTCACAAGAGGCAAATCACTTATTTCCTCTTATTACTTTTGTTTTGTTTTGTTTTGTTTTTGTTTTTTTGCACCGGCCTCTCACTGTTGTGGCCTCTCCCGTTGTGGAGCACAAGCTCCAGACGCGCAGGCTCAGCGGCCATGGCTCACGGGCCCAGCCGCTCCGCGGCATGTGGGATCTTCCCGGACTGGGGCACGAACCTGCGTCCGCTGCATTGGCAGGCGGACTCTCAACGACTGCGCCACCAGGGAAGCCCTCCTCTTATTACTTTTAAAATGAGAATAATGCATATCTGCCTCCCAATTAAGCTGTGTATGTTCATTCAAGTGCTTATAATTTACCATGTATCAGCTCGTCTATACTAATTTTTTTTTTTTTTTGCCCGTGGAGCAAGATAGCATCTGTGGTTAAAAGAAACTGGCAAGCACTTTAGCCTGACTGTTACCTATATTTCAGATTTTGAACCTGCTGTTTTATATCAAAATGTAGAAACACACAACTGTCTAAAACCTTATGCAGTTTATCTAATTCAGAGATGAAAATGCATAATTAAATAGTTCCATGTTCTGTCCTTGCCATTCACAAATCCTTGCTATTAACCCCACAGATAAACTATTCCCTGAACCAAAACTAACATAAGTATATTGTCACACATATTAAAAGCAGCAAGTGATGGATTTTCTCCATATAGGGCAGGCCTGGGGATACTTTCAGGCCTGAGGATACTTAATAGGTAGCTCTAAAATAAAAGTCACTTCACTATAAAGTAAAGGTTTAGATCAGTAATGCGCAATGTCTTCCAGGAAGGACCCAAGTCTCAAATTCTTCATGTCCCATCAAGGTTGCTAGGGAATTTTACATCCCTGCAAAGCTTCCCTCACCATAGCAGGGAAGGGACCGTGGAAAACCTCCCTCATCACAACCGTGAAAGCTTTTTGGAAAAGGAACACCCTAGTCTCCTAAGACTAAATGTCATTCCTTATGGAATGCTTCCAGGTAATGGTAAATGATGGAAGTCAATTTTTTTTTTTTTTTTTTTGCGGTACGCGAGCCTCTCGCTGTTGCGGCCTCTCCCATTGCGGAGCACAGGCTCCGGACGCGCAAGCTCAGCGGCCATGGCTCACGGGCCCAGCCGCTCCGCGACATGTGGGATCTTCGCGGACCGGGACACGGAGCCGTGTCCCCTGCATCGGCAGGCGGACTCGCAACCACTGCGCCACCAGGGAAGCCCAGAAACCAACTTTTAAAAGTGTTTCTTGAAAGGTGAAGACCTAGGAACATAGTTAAGTGACAGCTAGAGGTAGCAAGCCAGGCCGAGGTTCTGGACAGGGCTGAGGAGGACCAGAATCCCTGACTCCGACACGGGAGAAGGATGCGCACTCTAAACACTGTGTCTGCAGGGTACACAAGTCTCATCCTGTCTATACATTTAATGATTATTTAATATGTGTGGGTATTTTCTTAAATAAGTCGATTCTATGCTGATAGTGTCTCCCCACTATAAAGGCATGCCTAGTGAAATATGCCACAGAGGGTAGCAATCCTAAGTTTGGTATCCCAGCCTTTCTGCCATGGGGTGACTAAAACAAGGCTTCTATGTGTTCAAGTAGCCCTGAGCTGTCCCTTGGAAAGGTTGGGAAGAAGAGAAATATATTTACTTTCTGGGAGTTAAACTAGGGACGTGAATGGTGTGGGTATCTTACTGGAGAACACAGACCTGAGAGTCATCGTAGCTGAGAGCATGGTGGACTTGGACAGCGCGGGCACCTGGACATTTTGGGGGGGGGGAGTGGGAAAGAGGATGGAATTCCTAAATAAACAATTGACAAAAAATGTATATATTTATTTAGTGCCAACCAGCCTTTGCTTCTGCTTGTCTCCCAGTCCCGGATTCTTGCTTCTATATTTTGACTTTGAAAAAAACCTGCCTGTCTGTCCCTCTTTCATTGAACAACTCCTTGGACTTTCACATCCTCCTATTTCACCTTGGCTTGTCCTGCCTGGTCTATGTAACTCCAGTCCTTGAGAAAGCTCTCTGGCTGGGGCGACAGATCAGTTCATACGAGGTAAACATTTTCATAGCGTTTGGTAAAATGCTGTAAGAATAGATTCATGCTCTAACGTAAGAGCTTCTTCTCGGGTATTCATCCCTCTTCTCTTCCACCAGCCAGAATCAGCACACTTGAAAACCTCTAAATATCAAATTTGCCCTCTTTCGCTGTGCATTCATCATACGATGTACAGCACCATGAATATTTTTAGATGCTTAAGATTTTTTTCAACCTAGTTTTGATAAAGATTTGCTTACCTGATTTGCAGCATCTTAACTTGGGCCTATCTGAGGCATTTCTTTAACTTGAGTTTTTACAGTGAAAACAAAAATGTATAATCCAAGAATGACTGTCTTACGTTATGAAATTAGGAATAATTATATCAATCTGCTTACATTGCCCGATAGTTGATGTTACTTCCCAATTCATTCCTTTTAGGCAACTAGTAAAAGACGAGCAGTAGGAGAACGGCTCTTTCCTCCTTGATTCCAGATTTATTTTATTACATAATCCAGATTCTATTGATGTTCTTCTGCCAGTTTTAGGTTACTTTTAGGTTCCACTCTCAGATGTGACAATCACTTCTTTGTATCAGAATTAAAGAATTCTCAACTCTTGTATTAGTTAAAAGTTTACTTTAATTGCAGATCTTTAAGCTACTAAAATGTAAAAGAAATTGCTTTCTTCGAATGTTTTTGGTAAACACCTAGAAATAGCTTTTTCTTGGTTTGTGTGTTTTGCCCGCCTCTGAAATTCTGAGCTCCACGTTATATTGAGAAGTTAATTGTAAAGTTTGGTGCTTGCTCCAGCAGTGCTATCTCCTGATATTACCTTCTGGCTAAAGGAAAGAAAGGAATAAAGGCAAACTGTGTGTGAAATACAGAAAAGGGTACTTTCGATAAGGCCACCTAAAGGGGGCTGTACTGGAGTCAGGCTTTTGTAAAAGAGAGCCCCTTGTGCCATCAGCCCTGTGGTAGCACTAATATGCCTGGGACCAGCAGGACTGCCAGCCGTACAGCTCCCGTTCCCAGTCTCAGACATGAGTGACAGCGTCTTTCTACTCCCTTTCGTGCCTTCCTGTCATCACTCTTCATAAGCAAGCTGGCTGAAATATCATTCACCACCACAGGAGAAGAGCGTATGAGGCATCTTGGCAGCGTTCATGTAAGAGATATAACTCTACAGATATAACTCTGTAGACGCCGACCATGTATCCTTTTTTGTACTGATGGTTTTGTTGCTGGGCCCATTTTCCTTGAACAGGCTTTTTCAACCATCTCCAGAACGCATGTATCAATATTAACTTTGTCTTTTCATTATTTTTTTAAAGAACAATATAATTTTTGTTTTCTAACAATTATAATGCACAATCTTCATTATAAGATGAATTCAATAAAACCAACTAAAACATTATAAATAAACCTAATGTCCCCTTTATCTATGAACACCAACCCTAGATGCCTCTCCACAGGTAACTGTTTTCATTTGGCGGCTTTACAGCCTTCATATATTTACTATGAAGCCATGTGTGCATGTTTGTGTAACCACATAGAAATTATATAGGGTTTTATACATAAATTATATCAAATTTTATATACTATATCCTGTATTGTGTTGGAAATATTTTTATGTCAGTACATGTGGAAATACATAGAAATTATATAGGGTTTTATACATAAATTATATCAAATTTTATATACTATATCCTGTATTGCGTTGGAAATATTTTTATGTCAGTACATGTGGAAATACCACATTTTTAAAAACATTTTTATTGGAGTATAATTGCCTTACAATGGTGTGTTAGTTTCTGCTTTATAACAAAGTGAATCAATTATACATATACATATGTTCCCATATCTCTTCCCTCTTGCGTCTCCCTCCCTCCCACCCTCCCTATTCCACCCCTCTAGGTGGTCACAAAGCACCGAGCTGATCTCCCTGTGCTATGTGGCTGCTTCCCACTAGCTATCTACCTCACGTTTGGTAGTGTATATATGTCCATGCCTCTCTCTCGCTTTGTCACAGCTTACCCTTCCCCCTCCCCATATCCTCAAGTCCATTCTCTAGTAGGTCTGTGTCTTTATTCCTGTCTTACCCCTAGGTTCTTTATGACATTTTTTTTTCTTAAATTCCATATATATGTGTTAGCATACGGTATTTGTCTCTCACTTTCTGACTTACTTCACTCTGTATGACAGACTCTAGGTCTATCCACCTCATTACAAATAGCTCAATTCCGTTTCTTTTTATGGCTAAGTGATATTCTATTGTATATATGTGCCACATCTTCTTTATCTATTCATCCGATGATGGACACTTAGGTTGTTTCCATCTCCGGGCTATTGTAAATAGAGCTGCAATGAACATATTGGTACATGACTCTTTTTGAATTATGGTTTTCTCAGGGTATATGCCCAGTAGTGGGATTGCTGGGTCATATGGTAGTTCTATTTGTAGTTTTTTAAGTCACAGAGCGAACAGTGTTTGAGCTTTCTCCAAGAATTTGCAGGACTACTCCTGCACAGAGAGGCAATTCTTCCCTCTGCCGCAGACCCAGCTGTTCCGGTCAGTGTGGCCCAAAACTCGTGTCTGCAGTGGCTTTCCAGGTCAGCCGGCCCTGGAAACTGCCTCCCTGGCTACATTTCTTTCATCAAGGACACGCTGAAGACTGTTCACTTAGCCCTAGGTCCCGGTCTGCTCTATGCGGTGGTTTTCTGGAGGCCACCTGATATCTTGCTAAGAACACCTAGGTTTCAAAGGAAAAAAATAATGTAGGTGTTTCCTGCTCCTCTAATCAAAAGTTTCTCAGTCTTTGGGAAATGATTTCACTTCTCTGAAACTCACCTCCTCGTCTCTGAAAGGCTAATAATTTTAAATACTAGTGCTTACCTCAAGGGAGGGTATAAAACACCAAATGAGATGAGCGATGTGAAAGGCACAGCACG
Source organism: Lagenorhynchus albirostris (assembly GCF_949774975.1). NCBI lineage: Eukaryota > Metazoa > Chordata > Mammalia > Artiodactyla > Delphinidae > Lagenorhynchus > Lagenorhynchus albirostris. Next base: position 92,438,661 of record NC_083105.1, read on the forward strand.
AATATTAACCATCTTTGTTAGGTTTTGAGGATGATGGACGATGACTTCAAACGTTGTAAATGCTGACCTTGTAAGGACAGTGTGAAGCTTTTGGAACTTTCTCAAATATACAGATATGAATTTCAGTTGAATTCACTATTTATGTCTCTTCTAGCATCTCAGTTTCCAATCCGGTCTGGATTTCATTCCAATCATTTACTAGCCTTGGACAAGTTATTCTAAGTTTCCTCTTGGGTATCATGGGGATAATTAAACGTGTCTCTCAGGGACGTTGTGAGGATGGTTTGAAGTATGGAATAGAAAACATCACCTAGTAATGCTTTCACACGCAAGGTTTTGACCAAGGAAAGAGGTCCTTCTCTGGGAACCTAGAGACCGGGAACTGAGCAGGGGCAAAGGGAAGCCTGTCTCCGGTGCGGCGCGAAGGCGGATATTTGTATGTTCGTACTCACCAGCCTGGGGCGGCCTCGCGGGAAGAGCCGGGCGCTGGCCCCGGTAGGGGGCGCCCGAGCGCCGCACTGCAGCATCCTGGCGGCCTCTCCGGGCTGAGCTCGCGTCCTGCCGCAGTCCCTCGGCGGCTAGTCTGAGCGAGTGGCAGCGAGGAGATCCTGGCCGCTCCGCCAGCACTTGCCGCAGCTGCCGCCTCTCCCACCCGCGATCGCAGCCCATCAGCTGGGAAACGCCCCCCCCCGCCCCCCGCAGACTGGGCTGCGCAGCGTGGGAGGGTTAGAGGTCCCGGAGGACCGATTCCGAACTTGCAAGGGGACCGCGGCTCTCCCGGGCCTGGAGAGTATGAACAGGTGAGTGTCACGCACGTGCCCAGGTGGCTCTTTCGGGATTGCTTCCTGCAGACCCTTTCGAGCCCCTGAACGCTCGGCCTCTGGGGCGGTCCTCCTGGTCACTGGGTCCTCCCAGGCGGGGGTTGTGGATCACTGAGAGGGAGATGTGAGCGCCGGTGCCCAGAGCTTGACAGCGCCCTCCGTCTGAGCTGAGACCGACCGAGAATGCCCTTTTGACTTAGGCTGCATTTGCTCCCTAGGTCGAGAGCAAGTGACCTGCAGTCCACGATGGGCTTGTTTATCATTCCAGGATACCTGTTGCTTTCCGAGCAACGGTATAGCCAGGGGTCTCGTACAATCATCCTCATTCCTGTGCGTACTGCGTTGTGATAAGGGAGAATTTCTGACAATGAGACCAGGAAAACTTGATTTCAGAGCTAGAGAAGGAGCGGCCCAAAGAGAATCTCATTCCCACGATCAGACTAGATTCTTTGCTTCCCTAAACACCTGCACTTTATTTTGATGAGACCACAAATATAGAAGTTACAAAACTATTACCGTATAAAGATGCTTGCCTTTTTTTTCCAAAAGGAAATAGAAAGCATGGACCTTGATAAGTGTAATAGTCTTGGGATTGATTTATTATGGATAAATCATTATTTTTAAATAAATATGAAAATAGGGCTATTAGTGAACTAAATGTCATAGCCCTATTGAATTGTAAGCTCCTTGAAGGTGGCCATTTAGCATAACTGCGGGATGAATCAATGCATGCATTAATGTAACACAGAATTTGGAGTCTAGCTTTTTTCTCTTCTTCTTTCTAAGCTTTCTTTTGGTACCTTTATGTTTAGGAAAAACCTTTAATCTCTTAAATACCTAAGTGTGATTTTAGCTTTAGGAGTGATTAGAACTGAGAAGTTTTTGTCCCAATAAAGCACTGTCCACGTAAAAGGTGGATGGCAGCTTCAAGACCCAGCCAGAATATTTCTGCACAACAACGTGAAAAAAAATGTTTTCTTCCATCCGTGTTATGGAAGGTCTTGGATCATGAATTATTTTGAACATCAGAGACTTGGCAACAGGTCCCTCATTAAAACAATTTACACATTTATCTTTGTTTTCTATCTTTATCAAATGTAACTTTTCACATTTTCATGTGAGAAAATGTTGAAGGATATATGTCAGTTTTGTGTCTTCCTTTAAGGGATTTTTCTAAACATAACCTAAGATTTACAATAACTAGCTACATCTTTATGAGGTTATGTATGAAAAATTTAACCTACACAATTTTTCTTTCTTATGTGAAATTCCTATGCCTCTGAGGCCATTTGGGAGTTACTGAAAAATTTAACTTAACAAATGTTTTGGTTTTTTTTTTTTAAACCACATTTGATGGCTACTTTCTTGAGGCGTAAATCAGATAGTAAATTATTTGGATTTTTATGTGCATGGGAATGAACAGTTCTGTATGAAATAACAAATTGTTGTTTATACAAGCTCCAGACACTTGCATGTTCTATGTTTCAAAGAAATGCTTGCCATTCTTATTCGGAATTTATTTAGTTAATACATCTCGATAGATTATGCTTCTGTGATGAACCACTGAACCTTAAGCATAGAGGCCTTTTCTTCTTTTTTTCTTTTTGATTTTCAAATTTTCTTAGATTGTATCTTTTTCTTTTTTTAACATCTTTATTGGAGTATAATTGCTTTATAATGGTGTGTTAGTTTCTGCTTTATAACAAAGTGAATCAGCTATACGTATACATATATCCTCATATCTCCTCCCTCTTGAGTCTCCCTCCCTCCCACCCTCCCTATCCCATCCCTCTAGGTGGTCACAAAGCACCGAGCTGATCTCCCTGTGCTATGCAGCTGCTTCCTACTAGCTATCTATTTTACATTTGGTAGTGTATGTATGTCAGTGCCACTCTCTCACTTCATCCCAGCTTACCCGAGGCCTTTTCGTAATGAATGCATATAAAATGACAAATAATGAAATTCTTTTTATCTTTAGCCAAAAGTGTGGGACTGGACAAATTCCAGATGTAAAAGCTTCTGGGTTTTGTACTATTAATGATCACTAGGGAGTTTGTTCATTATTGGGATGAAGTAAACAACAGCCAGTGTTACTGTTGACCTTTCTGTCCTTCAGAGGAAGCTCTGGCACTGTGGAAATCAGCAAATACAAAATTTGTGAGGTACAGGTCCACAGTTTAGATGCGTCATGGAGACGATTACACGTTAACGTCTTTGTAGAAACACTTTTTCAGAAAGACTTTTAGTTTTTTCTTTCTCTGGAAAAGCTCTTTTTGAAAATTTGTAGATGCCAAAACTCTGGCAGGAACAGTTCATGTGTTTAGATAACAGACTTGAAAGTGAAGTCTTGTACTTAGGTTGAAAACATCGATAGCAGAAGTTCAGAATAGGGGAGCCTGCAATTCACGTGAAAAATGGGAGCCTTAATATGAGTGTGCTGAAATATAACTACAGCGCCAGATGAAGAAGAGGAAGAATCGTATGAAACTTTTGCTGGGTCATTTGTCAGGTCATATCTCAAGGGGCGAATGCAGAGGATGCCACATTTTTAGAGTGATTAAAATGGCAAATACCAGAGAAGAGAGCTGCACATGGTCAGGAGGGAAGGTGAGGGTCAAAAAAACATAAACAAGAACAGATGTCCCATGAAGAACCAGGGAAGATGATTGGGTCTCATTTTCCTAGAAAGTAGACATCTAGAATGGGGCAAAGATTCCTAATAGCTGCTTGGCTACTTGAAGGGCTCTGAGTGAAAGAAAAGAAAAAGTTGATATAATGCTTCTCCTCCCCCCATACCTGGAAGTGATAAATTAGACCCAGGATGGTTGTTAGATGCTTGTCTGATCAAAAAGGAAGGCTGGATGGATTTTTCCATTGACTCCAAGGCTTTTTCCAATTTTACATTTCCATGGTACCAAGGACCTAGGTGTCCTTCCTGAAGCACCCAACTATATAAAATGTGCTTACATTGTATATAATGTCATTTCCCAAGTGTCAGGACAGTACCAGAAACTAATTTACTTGAGGTTGTCATAGAAAAGGAATCAGAAGTCAGCACATGTCATTTATCTTTTGTGTACCAGGGCCTTGTGCCCAGAAAAATATAAAAATATTACCTAGATGTTATATATCAATTTTGGAACATGGGTATCTGTCACATGACTCAACCATGTGATCCAGTGTGAACGGAGATAAAATTTAAACCTTGGAATGCAAATTCAATCATATTACAATGGGATACATTAATATGAATGTGTATTATTCAGCCCAAAGGGAAATAAGAGTTCCAAATGTGACTCTCCCCATGTGTGTATGTATATTGGATGTTTGCAGACATGTGGTAAATACATGTATTCACAGGCAAGTATTTGTTATCAATGACTGACAAAAAACATTCTTTGAGGAAGTACTTTTGAAAATGCTATCTTGTGTAAAAATGCATTTTTTAGAACCAAACAGATCTATGTGCAAGTCCTGGGTCTATCACTTTTTAGTTGAATGGTTTACAGTGTATTGCTAGAACCTTCTTGCAGGATTGTGGTGAAGATCACCAGGGAAGATGTTGATCGAGTGAATGGTGCTGGTACGTAGGGGATGCTTCAATAAATATGAGTTTCTTTCTCCAGTCAGTTATGAATTCCCAAATCTCTTTTGTTGAAGGATTGCTGATTTACAATGATATGGTGAAACCAAGGGCTGGAACCAAAAAGATCTTCTCAGCTCTTTAGTTTGAACCACAGTGAATTGCCTACCAGCAGCCGGCATGGCTAAAAGTTCAGAGGTCAAACTGGCAATATTTGGGAGAGCAGGCGTGGGCAAGTCAGGTAAGATTTTTGCGGTGGTTGTGTGTGTGTGTGTGTGTGTGTCTCTCTCCTGTTCTCCTGTGTTGCTCTTTCAGGTGAAGCCTCTTTCTCTTTATCTGAAATTTTCATTTTGCATAACCAGGTTTTGTGTCCTCTTTTGCTTCTCTATGGGAAAGAAGCTCTGCTGGTAATACACAAGGCAATGGATACAACACAGGTCTTGGTATTCTGAGGAAGGATGTTCAACTTCCAAAGAAATCAGATTGTAGAAATCAAAAAATACATTTGCTCTTTTTTTCTCTATATGAGATCTTGAAGGGCCAATGTAATATCTCATCAATCTAGATGCAACTGGCTCAGTGTCGAGCATGTGTTGGGTGCTGAATAAACGCTTGCCGAGGGAATATATCTTTACAAGAAACAGAATTGTATTATCACCCAACACGTCTAAAATTGGGGAGGACTGGTGAAAGCTGGGGCGTGTGTGACCTCAAGTAAGATAGCTATTGCCAGAACCTCTGGGATGAATTTAAATGATCCAGTTGTGGCCCACGTTGGTAATTCAGAGGCTTTTGTATTTCACACCTCAGTAAAGGTTTGCAGACTTTAAGATGAAGGGTGAAATGGTGGAAGTGAAAATGTATCTAATCCAATTTGAGAAATGGATCTCAGATCTTATAATTAAATGTTAAGTACATGTTGGTGAAATATCAGGGCAACGTGGTTTTTCAGATAACGTTGCTTTGATCTCTCACTGGAGGAAAAACTCATAATTGACTTTGCCCATTGAGCTCTTGGCTCTCAGCAAAGGACTCAAACAGACACCTAGTAGGTGTGTGTTTGTAGAGGGAAACCCATTCGGATCATCCAGTACAAGTCATCCACATAATCTTAAACAAACACGCACGAGCAGCTTTGAATTCTGTGACCAACCTCTCTTTCCAAACCAGCTCTCTGGCATATTTCAGCAATAAATCTTCCCTATTCTAAGTCTCTCTCTCTCTCTCTCTCTCTCTCTCTTTTTATTTTCTCAAGAGGGCTCTTTTCTGCCATCACCCTTTCCTCCTGCTTGCCACTTGCTCTGGCCTCTGGCAGAAACCAAGCAAAAAAAAAAAAGATAGTTGACAAGGCTAAGAAACCGCCAGCCTTCAGGAGATCGAAGATCGTTAAACTCCTCCCTGTTAATCTCCTCAGTGTTTCCTGATGGCGTGAGAACAATTTCCGTAGCTGGTGGAAGGCTCTGGAGAGTGAGGAAACTGTTCCAGTGAGTGGAGGACCAAGGCGATGCCGTGTGTGGGAAGACATGTTCTAACCAGAGCTGGTCTAAATTTTTCACGACCGAGGGATCTAGACTTAGAGCTCAGTGTTTAACATTCATGCATGCAAAATTTAACACAGGCAATAAGGGAAGGGGAATTTTTACCCTTATATCATTTACCAAAATAAACTCTGCATCATTTGAAAAGTGAAACATAAAAATAAAAATCCAGTGGAGAGAACCACTTAACTCTGTGTACCGTATACCCACCCTTTTTCATCTGTATTATCTCAGAGCAAACTGGGTATCTCTTCCTGTCAAGGCTGATGCATCAGTTAGACCTCAGTTTCCTTTGTCTTCCCCCAAGTTGTTTCAATTATTTCTTCAAGGATTCTTCTCATTCTCTACTGACATTTTCCCCTCGAACATTTCTTTGTCCACTACTCCATCTTTTTCTTTTCTCCAAGGTTATTGAACTTGGGTTCTGCCTCGCTGTCTTAACATTTTTGGACTTCCCATTCATTGCTTAAACATGGCAATCTTCCACTGTGATATGCTGCTGAAACTGCTTTTGTGAGGGTCACCACAGCTCAATAACCGGCCAATCTAATGAATCTTTCTCAGTTCTGGTCTTCTTAGAACTCTTGTTACCGTTCAACATAACCACTTACGCTTTCCTAAAACTCCTTCCTTCCCAGGCTCCCATGACATCACACTTCTTGGCTTTCCTGCCACCTCTCCATTGACCCTAAGCAGACATCTTCATGTGCTGCTTTTTACTGGCCTACCTCTCTCAAAGATTGGGGCTCTCAGGTTCTACATACCATCCTCTTGTCCTCTCACTGCAGACCTTCTCCCTAGGGGAAAGCCCTCAGACCCAGAGCTGAAGATGACACCTGCACACAGACTCCACATTCTGTTGACCTTCGTTTTAATTTATGCAAAGGGCAGAAGTTGAACTTGTTCATTTAGGTCCTTTCCAACTCGAAAATCCGATGACTTTTGATTAATGACTGTTCTTTGGACTGGTTTTCCTGTCCACCTTATATACATTCTACCATGCGTGTTTATTTTCATTTAGGTGAAAATGACAGTGATAGACCACATGCCTTTAAACAATTGCCTTTTTGTCTGTCATCTATAAACAGACAGTGTTTTCCTATTTCAACATGAGGCTGTTTTCCTGAGACCTTGTAACCACACCTTCCGTTTATAAAGTAGACCGGTTTGACTTATGCATGGGAGACGGTTCTGAGACCTTTTCCCATAGTTCAGTGAAAACAACCATAGAGTACTTCACATCTCATCTCTCAACTTTGAAACCAGACTGTGAATTCACGTTTATAATAGTTCTTAATTAATATGGAGATCTCTGCCTAATCACTGTATACCACCTTCACCTTCCTATTGTACAGATTCAATTTATCTTACAAGTAACTTTTGTTTTTTTAAGTCTGCAAGAAATTATACCTGCTGGAATGTAACTACGGCTCCTCACTTACGCAAATGCCTCCCCCAAATGGTCATGACCCATCCGTGGGCTCCAACAATCCATTTGTCACCAAACGTTCCTGCAAAGGGGCGGCAGCTTGTGATCTTGGAGTGCTAGAAACTTGAGCGTCTCTGATTTGAACCTGGGTCTGTGTGAATTGCTTCAGAGGCTTCAAGCCTTACCTGACCCATCTGCTTTCCTGCACGCTCAATACCAATTTGGAATTTGGGGTAAATAAGACCATATTGGCCATTTGCTAATGGAGTCAAGAACAGGAGACCTGGAGTCACACTATTAGGTCTGACTCCCAGTTCTACACTTTATTAGCTGTGTGAATTTAGCAACTTTAACAAGGTACTTAAATTTTCAATTTCTGCAATTATATGAAGGATGTAATCGTGCCTATTTCAAAGAGTTGTTGTTAGGACTGGCTGAGTTATTACACGCAAGTCTCTTAGAACAGTACCTGGCACGTAGTAAGTGCTCAAGTATATTAGCTTAAGTTATTACAATTTTTCAAGGTGTGCTCTTCTTCATTTGTAAGTTGTCTAGTGAAACCATACAATCAAACATATATCTACGGGCTTCCCTGGTGGCGCAGTGGTTGAGAGTCTGCCTGGTGATGCGGGGGACACGGGTTCGTGCCCCGGTCTGGGAAGATCCCACGTGCTGCGGAGCGGCTAAGCCTGTGAGCCATGGCCGCTGAGCCTGCGTGTCTGGAGCCTGTGCTCCACAACCGGAGAGGCCACAACAGTGAGAGGCCCGCGTACAGCAAAAAAAAAAAAAAAAAAAAAAAAAGATATATCTACATTCAAGTGGATATTTGGGTTTTCAGTAAAAGTCAGAAAGCTTATAAGAAAAAATTTTGTATTACTTGTTCAGCACACCCTAAACACACACACACACACACACACACACAGACACACACACTTTCTCAGTCTCTCTCTTTGTCTTAAATCCAGAGTCTGGTTTATGTCAATTACAGCTTGACCACTGCTGATCATAACAATACTTCTCCTGGCTAATATCTTGGAAATCTTGGAAAAACAGCCAGAAGTATTATGGTGTCATCAATAAATTAACACCGTTAAATTTGAAAGCGCTTCTGGTATGTGGTGGATGGTTTCCTAAGCCCAGGTAACAGATAAGCCTTCCATGTTTAAAACAGAATTTAACGTTAACCAGAAGTCTTTGGTTGACAGGTTGACATTAGAAGCGTCAGCACAGGCGAAACTTAATAATGTGTTAATTACAAAACACGTCGGGTATGTGTACACGTGTATGTATATTGCAGTATTTACAGGGTCTTTTGTATCAGGAGGATTCTTCTTCCTTCTGTCTAGTTTTGGCAGTTCTTGCAGTTCTGTCTTCAAGTGAGCTTCCTGGCCTGGCGAGTTTGCTGGTTCAGCATGAGGAACACTGTGTGGAATCTTCAACGTGGAGAGCCAAGTTTTCCCAGCCCTTTGCTTCTTCTCTTGCCCCAGCAGAGTAAACGTTTCCCTTCTCTGGCTAAGGGTAAGGCAGCCAGTAATAACACGGCATGTAGGGCATAGATTTCCTTCCTCGTGTGTACCAGCCTGTAATGTGGCAGGCTCCAAGTAATGAAAGCAAAAAGACCTGCCATAAAACCTAGAATGAACACCACATTTATGTAAATGCTTCCTGGATTCACATTATTCGAATGTGTAGTAAGTGGGAGGAGTCGAGAGAAAAACAACTGAAATTTTCAGTTGCGTTTCACAGTTGACGTTCTCATTTTAGGACTGAAATATCGTGTGCCATAGCTAAATATATTTCTTGAAAGGGATAGTCTCAAAGTTAATGGAGTAATGCTTCTCTGATTCAAAACCAGTTGATGCACTCGTCCGTGAAGGCTTAAGTTCTTAGACTCAGGTTGCTGGGCTATGAATTGGGTGCCAAACACAAACAAGCATGGGATACCATTTCCCTTGGCACAAAGAGATTTATTTTTTCTTCCTTTTTCTTGTTCTTGTTTGCTTTCCCCCCTCTCTCTCAATCATTAAAAGTTTTAAAAAGCCTTTTTCATTTTATTTTCAAGTGGGACGGGCAGGGACAATTCTGATTTTAATTGTGACTTTTCCAATGAGCACCAGATACTACTTTAACATATATGTTTCTTGCTGGCTGAGTTATGTTTATGAGATCTCATATATATTAAATAAAGACAATATCAATAGCATCTTAGGTAGGTCAATTTCCTTATGCTATAGAGCTCAGCTGTGTGTTTTAGAACTTTTTCTTTACCCAAGTAGCTATACCAGTTCGTTCCCTTCATTTATACTTCATGGTGTAGTATGATGCTTCTTAAACATCGTCTTCAAAGTACTTCTAAAAGAAGGAGGCGAAAGATCTAGGGGGTTGGGTCATGCAAGCATCTCATTACAATCATGTAACTGTTTTGCATGTTTTATTACTTATAGAAATATAGGCAAATTTTAATATAGATCCACAATATGTCTATGTTTGTTTGAATATAAAAACAATTTTATCCCCAAATCGGTGACTAAAATGGACTCTCCAGGAAGATATAGCAAATTGATCTGTGACTTCAATAATGCCTAGGCTTTGGGTCCAGTTTCAGGACCACGAGCAGAGGAAATAGCCTCAGCTGTGTGCATCACATGAATGTGAGCACCAGCAATGGTCCTGTGCCTCACTTTCTACCTACTTACGTTGCCAAGCAGCTCTTCAAGTTCTCGTTTATTCTTGTTCTAAGATTTTACAGATTATTTATACAGATATAAGATATATATATATATACACAGATATATATATATAAGATATATATATAAGATATATATATAAGATATAAGATAAGATATAAGATATATAAGATATAAGATATATATAAGATATAAGATATATAAGATATATATATAAGATATAAGATATATATACAGATATAAGATATATATAAGATATAAGATATATTATACAGATATAAGATTATTCCATATTCATGGTAATTTTTCTTTAAATATTTGTTTAGGTAAAAAGAGGGACAGGTTGTATTTCAGGTGGGTACAGAAGTTCCACAGCTCCTGGAAACGTGTGTGTGTGTGTGTGTGTGTGTGTGTGTGTGGGTGTGTGTGGGTGTGGGTGTGTGAAGAAGCCTTTCCTAAGTGGTTGTTGAAATTTAAAGATTACTGGAAGTCAGGTCCATTGGTTCCTGTGTAGATGGTGGTTAGAGAAGTAATTGTTTTTTAATGGACTGGGCCAAAGGGAGGAAGGTGGCATTGAGACAAGTTTGGATAATGCTGGAAAAATAGCTGTTCTCTTGTCATAAAATACCGTGATGTGGTTACCTGTGTCTTTCAAGCATTTATATCTTCCTTTACCTGCAAAGATAGAAAAGCAAAAAGAGACAAACAGCCGAAATGAGTTTATTTTCATTTGATTCTTCCACCCCAAGAGGAACAGAAGGGTGTTTTCAAACTGCAGGTGTATACCTAAGGATATGTACAAAGTCAGACTTCTGTGCTAGGCTTAAGTCATGCAGACTTTTCTTGCGTGCCCAGGAAGTTAAGCAAAGATGAGGAATCGTGCATATAAGGACTTAGAAAAAGAAAGGGAAAGGAAAGAAAGAAGAGGAAAGGAAAATTAAAAGAATCAAAATCAGTTTTTTATTGGTGGGTAAACATTTTTGTAGGCTGGCAGTGGCCAATTCTTAAGCTTTTCTCCCAAGAAAAATATAATTAGGAAAGAAACAATACTGGAAAACAAAACAAAATCAAGAACTGTTTTTCAAAGTCAAAGTCAAAGTCTCTGTCTCTGCTTTTTTCTGCTGGGATATATTATCAAAATTCAATTGTCCTTAATTTTTATCTGATGGCTAATTTATTTATTGAAATATTTTGCTGTAGTTTAATTATCAGTTACCAATTGGTTCCATTTTGATCATGACTTGTTTTCTTGGCAACAGACAAAGACTAAATTTGAGGGAGGGAGTGAAGAAAATTGTAAATCATCCTTGTAATTCCCCTTTTTATTACTGGTATTTCTCCAACTCATGGGTTTGGGGAAATCAGCCAAATTTTCAAGGTGGTACTGGCCTTGAAGCCAAAATTCCAGTGCAAACGCATCCCTATTGCTCCAGCTGCCTTTAAAAATTGATGTGGTTTCAGAAAAACAGCCATAATTTCTTCCATCCCATTAAAAATGAAAGTAGTTATATTATGAAGACAAGGCAGCCTGAAATAGGTAATTTCAGCTTGGAATACGCAAATAGGTAAAGCTCCTATACATACACATGAGAGAGATTCTTACCTAGATCACCCAACTTATTGGAGCCTCAGCCACGTCTAGACTCCCAGTTTATGACTGTGCGAGGCTTTCGCAACTTTGCTACTAAGTGTTTTCATTTTGTATCACCCTGTTCCTTTCAAACACCTTTAATTAGGAAATGAAATGATCATTAGACTTTTGTAATATGAATTTTGTAAAAAAAAATCTAAAGGGTTTTATTTTCATAAGAAATTTCCAGTAATCAGTGAATTATCAATGCATGGCAAAGCCCCCTGGGAGTACGGGGTAAGTTGCCAATCAATACAACCAAGATTCTCAGCAACCTGTATATGTAGGAAAGTTCCCCTGTAATGCAGTATTCCATTTGTTATAGCTTTGGATCAAGAGTAAGAAGACTGATGAATCATCTTCTACTAAAGGGTACATTTTCCGTTGTTATCAAAAGAGAATATGATGCGCCATGTCCTGTCAGTATGATCTAATGAAAAAGAAAAGCACCCAACCGAACCGAGTGAAAGGATTGGGCTTTAAACTTCACCTTCATCCCATCCATAACTCTCTCTTTTTATTCATCCGTCAAATGATACTTTTATTTGCTTTTTTTTTAGCAGTGATGCAGGTCGGATAGGCTGTGAAGGTACTTTGAAAAGTTACACGTGTGATATAAATATGGTCCTAATACTATCATGCTTTTATTATGGAAATCCGTGCAGTTCTTCCCCTGCGTTCCTTAACATTCGTGTTTGGAAAAGCAGTATGGTCGGTTTTCCGGCTGTCCATCGCTGGAGGCTGGATGAGCACGCTCAGGTCAGTAGTTGGCTATGAGGGTTCCTCCACTGAGTGTATAACGTTACAGACTATTCAGAGGTTGTAGATTCTATGCTGAAGGAATTTGCACTTTCAAATGTGTGAAATGAATAGACATTAAGTCAGGGTGTTTTTGTAGGCTCAGTATATAAGGGGGTCAAAAAAGGAGAAGAGTTTAGGAAAATAATTTGGACTTATGCCTTACTGGAGAAGGAAATATGGCATGTTATAGAATTTTTTGATAATCAAATCTTATCCTTATTAAAAAATAAAGCTTTAAAACATTTACATATTTTTGATAGAAACATTTCTCAAAAAATATATAAATATATGTATCTATATATTTCCCTATAATCTTAAACTATGTTTTTATTCATTCATTCAATTATTCATTCAACAAGTATCTGTTGAGCGCCAACTTTGTGTTCTAGAATACCTTGCACATAGTACAGGATTCTTGTACATTCCAAAAAAGCAGAGTAGTAACTATCTCTGCTCCTTATTATATTCCCAGAGCAGATGAAGACTGGCTCCTCAATAAAGTGAATAAATTGAGTTAGAGTACGTGGTCTATATGTGCTATATAATTTCATCAAGAATCATATCTTCTAAATGGTCTCTTTATTGTTGCCAAAGTGGTTTCCTCTCCTGCACTTGAATATCTCTGGTAACAGGAACTCAGCATGAGAAGAAATAGACCGTTCTATCCTTGGGCAACTGTATCAGTTACAGTCTTCCAGAGAAACAGAAACAGAACCAGTAGAACACACGCGCGCGCGCACACACACACACACACACACAAATTACGTCTTTCTATATTTATTTGGGCTGGCAAGAGTGAAATCTGTAGAGAAAGATGACAGTCTGGAAAGTCAGGGAGGAGTGAATGCTGCAAGCTAGAGGAAGAATGTCTTTCGCTCTGGGAAAGCTCAGTTTTTGCACTAAAGGCCTTCCAGGAATCAGATAAGGTCCACCCACATCATTCAGGCTAATCTCTTGTGCTTAAGGTCAACTGATTGTGGATGTTAACCATATCTACAAAATACCTTCACAGCAACTCCTACAGTAACATTTGATTGAATAACTGGGTCCTAGAGCCCGGACAAACAGGCACATAAAACTATCACAAGTCTTCCTGTCTGTTACTTTACCTTCTTTGCAACCAAAGGCTGTTCACCAGTTTCTACTCACTGACTTTAACCCCTTCAAGTTCCACAGAGCACTTTAAATTCTTCTTCCTTATTGTTGACAGCCCTTAACATATCTGAAGATAAACCAGCATGCCTCCACCCATGCCTGAGTTTTCTTTTTCATTGTCTGGTTCCTCACAGTGATTTCATTTGCTCTGCAGAGATCACGGTTTCTGGTCACAGCGTCATCCTTGCGGTTCCACTCCAGCTGTGCACTCCACGAAGTGTAGGGCTTGGAAATGAATGCAGGCCTTTCAGATGTGGGATGCCCAGACCAGATAAGAGCTCAGCTGTGGTTTTGCTACTAGATACTTTGCTTCTGCTAAGACATTCTAAGGTCACTGTTGCTTTCAGGGTGACGGTGGGTACAGTGATGGCTCATGGGGTGTATACTGCAAATGAAGTCTTTTTCTTTAAATATATGCTGTTGCTGAGTCAGATCTTCCCATACTTGTACCTGAGTATGTGTATGTTCCATTCAGGTGTAGAAGTTAATTTTTAGCCTCTAAAATACTGTTTTGTTCAATTTAATTTACTCTTCTGGCTTGTCAGGAGCTTTTCGGATACAGCATGTGTATCATCCTTCTCTTCTTTCTGTCATTTGGAAATATGTTGGTTTTGGAACATTTTAGGCCCTGGATGCTCTTACTGAATCATAGAATTTTCCACTTTGGTATTACTTAGCTCACTGAAATGATGAGGAATCCCAGTGAGTTTTTTGGATAATTTTCAGCTAGTAAAGAAAAACAAAGGTCTTTGACTCTTGGTGTGGGGACATTAACACCATATCACATTACTTCCATGTTCATTAAATAAGTTCTGTTTAGATTTGCCATAAAATAGGTTGTCTGGGAGGAAGCCTTACACACATTCTTGTCTTACGATTCAAGGTATCTTGCTATATAAAGTGCATAACAGTGATCAACTTTTATTGGCCCACATATCTAGTCTTTACAGAAAGTCATTTTCCAGAGAATCATTCCAGGATATGTATGTTTCTGTGCTGAAATAGCTGAGTTTATGTGATGCAAATCAGAGCTGAATTTTGGAAAGAGTTTTCTTCCTTAGATTATACTGGTAGATATCAAACTTTAGCATGCCTCAGAATCACCTGGAGGGCTTGTTAAAATATATATTTCAGGTCACCACCTCTAAGGTTCTGATTCAGCAGGTCTGTAGTAGGGCCAGATAATTTTTTTTTTTTTTTCGGTACGCGGGCCTCTCACTGTTGTGGCCTCTCCCGTTGCGGAGCACAGGCTCCGGACGCGCAGACTCAGTGGCCATGGCTCACGGGCCCAGCCGCTCCGCGGCATGTGGGATCTTCCCGGACCGGGGCACGAGCCCGTGTCCCCTGCATCGGCAGGCGGACTCCCAACCACTGCGCCACCAGGGAAGCCCGAGAATTTGTATTTTTTAACAAATTCCCAGAGGATGCTGATGTTGCTAGTCTGAGGACCAAATTTTGGAAACCACTGTTTTAAGTTTGCTAAGTACTCAGTTTCCATTTGAAATAGGTGTTTTCGGCTTTGGAAAAGCATACAGCTTTTTGTGAGCTACATGTAATAAACATTGAGTGCCAGGCACTGTCATGGGTACCAATGATACCAGGGTAAATAAAACAGACAGGGTCTCTGCACTCATGAAGTTAACATTCTAGCGGGAGTAGACTAGGCCAAAAATTACTCTGTTGGGGCAGAGCAAATGTGAGCTTTTCCTGTGGTTCCTTAAGACTAGAATTTTTCATTCGCTTCATGGTAAGGTAAGTTTTGTTTAAAAAAAAAAGTGTAAAGCTCAACAACTGTGACATGCTGAGCTTTGATTTTAAGATGATACTTTGGCAACAGTAGGGGTGGGTTGGGCTAAACTACAGTGTTAAGAGTCTGGGAGTTAAACATGGTCGAAGACCATGGTACCAAATATTCTACTGAGAGAAGCTACGTAGACCACATAGGAACTGAACCTAATAAACTTGAGCCTATGAACACAATGCTCCATCACTCAATTAAAGCCAATGTGGATTAGCTTTAATTAATATAAGATAGTTGTTCTTTCTCCAACATTTGGAAAAAAACAATTTTCAATTGCTTGCTGACAGTGGCATTTATAAAACTTACGCAATGGTTGTGTAGACAGAACTACGATATTGAGAAAAGTTCATAAGTTTCCACTGTTTTGGATAGAAAGATAACATCTTTTTCTCAGTGATGCATTTCCAGGTTTTTTTTTTAAAATGTTTTTTAAAGTTCTCTTCTGCTTTATGCCGTTGGACAGTAATGTAAGTGGTGAAGCCAAAAATTAAAAAGTAAGAATAAAATTGTGAATATTTATCTGTCTGAAAAGCATTTGACTTCTTTTTCCATTAAGAATCTTGTAAATTACAACTGAACCTAATAACTGAGCCAGCTTCCTAGTCATTTGGCAACATGTGTTGAGTTAGATGTTTTAAAGGAAGACTCAACCACACTTAGTAGTGTGAGTAATGGTTATCTGTTCCAGTGCCTGGGACTATTTTTCCATTCATATATTTTATAATTGGAAACTGTTTTTCTAGCAGTTTCCAAAAGAGGTGAAATCAAGAGCACAGTAACCACACATTTAAATCCTTGAGTCCCAAAATTTAACCCATGATTTCTTAATGTCGCCCACTTATCAATTTACAAATAGTTATGAAATTCCTCCTATGTTCCCAATTATTCCACCCTCTTCATCCTCCTGCCATATGCCTAATAAAATGCCAATATTTGGGGGGAAGTCCAGAGAATTATATGATTATCCTCGTCTCAGGGACCTTAGTGTTTTGTTGGGCCTGTATGACTTGCAACTAGAAATCAGCTGGTGATGGATTCCAGCACCATGATTGATTTTGACAAATTTGCATCTTGAAATATTTTTAGAAAATTGTCAGAGTTGCAAAAACAAACAGAGAGCTCTTGTGTACCCTTCACCTAGCTTCCCCCAATGATTAACACCTCACATAACCGCAATACATTATCAAAACCAGGAAACTGACATAGACACCGTATCAATTGTATGGCATGGTTACAACTAAGCTGTAAATATTAGAATGATTGATTTTTGACTCAATTCAGGCTCAGGACCCTTTTGAAAAGACAACAGCGATACAGAAGGAGAGACTTCAGTTGTTTTAAAATTAGTAATTGTTTATTTTACAGTCTGTTTGAAACAGGCTTTTAATAAAGGCTATGGACTGTAATTTTGTTTGATGCATGTCTTACATGTGGAATTTATGGAATTCATGGAATTTATGAGATTTAAATTTCCTCCTCCATCAATTTTTTTGGGTATTATTTTTGTTAAGAAAATACATCATTTGTTCCAAGCAGTGTCCTGCAAACTGGAATTTGCCATCTGGATCCCCAGAGTGTTGTGTAACACAGTCCTCTGTCCCCTGTATTTCCTGTAAATACAGGAAATTGGTGGTTAGATCCAGAGGCTTCATTTTATTCAGGTTTTCTTGTTGTTGTTTTTTTGGTTTTTTGCAAGGTGTTATTGTATACTTCTGTCACTTAATGTCTGGTAGCAATTGAAGCTCATTGTCTAGAGTAGACTTTCTAGAACAGCACTTTCCAACAGAAATTTCTGTGGTGATGGAAGTGTTCCATACCAGTCTTTACTTATTAGTGGGAAGATTTTTATAAGGAGAAACTTCCTCTTAACCACTGTGTTGCTCCTGTGAGGTTCAGTTTATATAGGAAAGACAGAAAAATTGTTTAATTCTTACTCTCTATTATCAGCTGTCAAAATAATAAGTTGGTTCCTTAGCATTCTCCAAAAGTGATGCACCCTCATCTTCATGTGTTTTTTGTTGTTGTCATAATTTGCATTTTAATTTATTGTAGTTATTCTTGTTGAGGCTCAAATTGGTCAATCCTTGGCCAGAGGGGGTTTATTCAAATGAAGCTCATCATGGGTTTTCAAAAGGTTGAAATTCAGTAAGCTATTTACTATCAGAAATTTATTTTTTGAGGTCTGTGCAAGTTAGTATCTTAAACTGTACACAAGACAGTGTTCTAGCAGTTGAGTTCAGGCCATAAATGCTATAAGAGTCAACAAGAGGGAGAGAAATCAGTGGGAAATACTTGGGGAAGCTTTGAGGGAGGCGGTGGGAGACTGAAATACCATACGTTCAGTGAGATTTTTATGGTTCCCTTTCATTTCTTATCTTTCAAAATTATGATGTTTTCTTCATACCAATTCACATATGTCATTAATATTGGAATTAGGAGGGGAAAGAGGACAACCAAGTAAAAAATGAAAGGGATAGGAACTAACTGATGCTTAGGGAGGGTGAAGAGCCTTGGGCATCCTGCTGATTCAGTTGCAGGAAAAGCCCTTATAAAGCTCCCCAGAGCCAGCTTTTCAGTCTTCATCTCCCTTCAGTGGCAGGAACACAGGTTTGGAGCCTGACAGGCCATATATTAACTGTGTGTGTGGTCAGCTTACTTAACTTCAGTGCACCCCAGTTTCTTCTTCAATAAAATGCAGAAGATAATAACCATCTTCTATTAGGGCTGCTGTACGCCAAGCCCATATGAGATCTGATGATAACCAGCAATTGCAATAATTAGCTCATGTTTATAGCATTGACTAGAAGCCAACCGCTGTTATAAAACTTGACACATATGAACTCACATAATCATAACCACTCCTCTATGAATTGGCCCTGTTATTATCCCTTCTTTACAGATGAGAAGCTTGAGGAGGGCGTAAATAACTTGCCCAGGGCCTTACAGGTAGAGACGAGACTCTAGCAGAATTAGGACTCAAACCCAGGCAGTTTGCCTCTGGTGTCTGTGCTTTTATCCACAGTACTCGGAAAATTTCCAACAAAATGCCAATGCAGAGTTGTAGATGCTCAGCGATTGCCTTCTTCCCTTCTCCCTCTCTTGTCTTCTCTTCCTTGTTACTTGGGAACATTCATTTCGATTCATCAGTATCCATGAAAAGCCCTTTACTTCACTGGAACCATTACTAGGGAAAATGAGGAACCAGAACAGAGGAAACGGTGCTTAAACTACCAAGAGATCTTCTAGCTTTATATTACACTTTTCTTCAGCTCAGTTTTTAAAATAATACTTCTATTCCAAATTCTGCCTATGATTTCATGCTGAAACCACTTATTGGGCTTTTGAGGCGCAGCTGTATGCGAAGGAGGTGTTACGGGAGAAAGGCGGAAGTTGTACAGAAAAATGGGCGAGCTTAGCACTGCATATGTGAAAAATGTGAAGCGTGTTAAACATATTCGGTGGGAAGGGAGGACACATTAATAATTTGACCTGGAAGAGCCCCAAAAGCAAAACTCAGAAGCTATTTAAAAATGTGAAAGTCCTAGGATGTCAACATTAAGGAAAATACATTGTCAAGTCAAAAATTTTAAATGATGGGGTGTGTTAAAAATATTGGATCTCAGAGAGTTGCTTCATTACTTATCACAATAAGAGGGTGTTTTTTTTCTCCACTGAAATGCAAGATGTTCTTGTGAACCAAATAGCTGGAGGAATCGGGCTCCTACACGGGGCAAAATGCCAGAAGGCTTCAAACATTTTATGAAGGCAGATTGGATCCCATCAGATAACTGGAAATCTTTTATCTGCTATGAATAATTCATGATTAATTATTGCTGGAGACTTCTAGGTCAATAAATATTATTGAAGACTACGACGCTTCTTATAAAGGCAAAGGACCCCTGTCATCATTATTGATGATTGTTTTTGACTCCGTAATTCATTATGCAAATTTACATTATGGTGGTGCTATTTTGGGTGTATAATTGGTGTAAACAGCCTTGATGGCAAAGCAGAAACTCTACATATCGTTTTCTTAGGTCATTTTTTTCAGAGTCAGTCAAAAAGAGATGCTGTTCAGTACAAATTAAGAAATTCCTCAAGCCAACCATCACGAGAAAACATGAGCTTTTGTAAATGGGTTTTATTTAAGGCATAATGAAAGAAGATTTCTCTTGTATTATCTTTTATTTATGCAATGCAGCATTGCCATAGTTAGTAAGTGAACACTTTTATCTTATTGGGTCACCTTCAGGATATTCATCATAATTTCCCAAATGCCTTTGTCTGTGTGCTCAGCTAAGACTATTGTTTAGTCCTGTGTACCTTGTGCCCAGTTCCAATAGCATTCACAATATCGATAGGTTTTATTTCTAACATGTTCTGGTTTGAATGGCTTAAAAATTACTGTAGAGTAATTTTATTACAGTGAAAGGGTTTCATTTTATTGAGGGACACATGCAAACAAAAAGAAAGAACTTGCCAAGAAATATCAAGTTCATTTTAATCTTGGAATGCTCTTTCTAGAAAGATGTATCGATAAAGTTATCGATAAAGTTATCAAATTCTTCATGCTCCACGTTTTCAACATACTGGACTAGCCATTAGATCAAATTAGATAATTGAAAAATCTCCACTGTTATTTGATGAGTGTGTGTATGTGAGTGTGTGTGTGTGTGTGAGTGTGTGTGTTGGCTAAGAATGCTAGTCCAGAAGATCAGAACCTCAACCAATTATGAATGGCGGTGGTTTCTACATTTGAAACACATGAAAAATTTTGAGTTACAAATGGGCTTAATACTTAGTCTCTATTTAGTCTCATGTTTAGCTTTTTCCTCCATATGTGGCAAATCTAGAATATAGGAATATAAGAAAAACATATAACTAGCTCTGCCCTGGGAGTAGAGAGTTGCAATCTGAATGGGAAGATTGTAATGGCATACAGTAGACATAGTGGGACATGCAGGAAAAAAAAAAGAACACTCATGGTCTTTTCAATAAACGCCTCAGAATGCCATCAGGAGTGGAAACCTTTGACAAAATGTGTAAACTATAGAAATAAAAACAGTTGAATTATTTCAAAACATGCACATTAGAAAAAGGCTACCTTATGTTGCCACCTAGAGCCTCAGCCTTGCCTGGTTTATCTGAAGTAGATAATGAGATTTGGGACTTTTGAGCTGATGAGATTTTGAGGAGATTTTTGGACTTTGAGTAGATGCTGTAATGGATTGAGAATATTGAGGACCTTAGGACGGCATGAATATATTTGCATGTGGAATTCCCTTGCGGGGCCAGAGAGAGGAACGAGATGGACAGAATAATGACCACAAAGATGTCCACGTCCTAATCTCCAGAACCTGTGAATATGTTACCTTACAGGGCAAAAGGGACTTTACAGATGTGGTTGAAGTTACGAACCTTGACATGGGGAGACTATCCTAGATTCTCCAGGTGAGTCCAGCTTAATCACATGATTCCCTGACATTGAAGAACCTTTCCAGGCTGAGGTCAGAGGCTGAGGTCAAGGGGAAGTGTGGCGAAGAAGGGATGGTCACAGAGATGTAATGGTGCTGGCTTTGAGGATAGAAGAAGGGAACCTTTAGCCAAGGATTATGGATAGACTCTGGAAGGTGGAGGAGGAAGGGAAATGGATTCTCCCCAAGAGTCTCCAGAGAGGCACTAATGACCTGTGTCAGACTTCTAACCTACGGAAGCGTTAGATGGCAAATTTGTGTCTTTTTCAGGGCACTAAACTTGTGACCATTTGGATTCTTACTCATGAAAATGGAGTGTGGCTCCCAGAAGCTTTGAT
This sequence comes from Lagenorhynchus albirostris, assembly GCF_949774975.1. Classification (NCBI taxonomy): domain Eukaryota; kingdom Metazoa; phylum Chordata; class Mammalia; order Artiodactyla; family Delphinidae; genus Lagenorhynchus; species Lagenorhynchus albirostris. The sequence continues at coordinate 92,459,918 of NC_083105.1, forward strand.
TTCATACACTAAGAGCCTGCTGAGAATCAGTATGCATTTCACAGGATGAGGTCTCTGAGTCTGTGCGTACATTTGCTCCCTTACCCTGACGTTCAGAATCATCTGTGGAAACTAAGGAATGGAGCCCAAATCAGCCTTGAGGGCGACCAAATGGAAGGGGATGATCAATATCCTGAAGAATCATCACTGGTCAATTTCCAAGTTTAGAGAATTGCATTGAGTGATCACTTGAGTGGGCGTGACCCAAGGGGATTTGAGTCCTGCACCCCTCTTGGTAAAGAAGGGGGGTGCCTTTGAGAACTACACCCAAAGGAGGCTGCTAAACAGGTCAGACCGTATGGACTGATCAATAGAAGCATGCTTACTGAGAGAGGACAGGAAGGTAGAGAGCAGAGGAAGTAGATCCAGGGGTTGTAAAGGAAAGAGAGCTGAGGCCCCAGGGCTGGAGCACCCAGACCAAGAGACAAAGCGGTTTGTGACCTTTAGGCATCTCTGCTTTCTATGGGCCATGCGTGACCTGGTCATATTGAGGACAGAGACCCAAAGCAAGCAAAGCTGGGGACACAGGATAAAAGACTCAGGCTCCTTGATACAGGGAGCTCCATTCTGGTGCCCCTGGATAACACAGGATGCTGTGCACTGCATCTTGCTCTCCGCACTGCCTGTGCCCGTGAACACACACACACTGAAGACAGATGGGCTAGAGACCTCTGCTCTGCCTCAGTCCGTGCAGTCAGGCGTTTATACAGTGCAGGGCTGACGTTCCAAGACGACTTCAATCGGCTTCTGACATTTTATTGTCTGGCTTTGCGGGTCCATAAGAAACAAATAAGAATAGTTTACTTCCTACAATGCCGGGCACTTGGCAAAGTATTTTATTTCTCTTATCTCATTGAATAGCTCACCACAACACAAAGAATGTAGGTCTTGTTATAATTTCTCTCTTCCAGACGAGGCTCAGAGAGGTTTAACAACTTGCCCCAAGCATCTGTGGAATATATAGCAGAGCCAGAACTTGAACCTGCGTCTGCTGAATCCAAACGCCAGCTCTTTTCAGTTTCAGGCCCCACTCCTATTTCCATCGAGAAGAGCAATCCAGCCACATCAGTCACAGAAAGCACATCTCTCCCAGGTGTTTCTCTCCCAGGTGTTTCTCACCCAGGTGTTTGTCTCCCAGGTGTTTCTCTCCCAGGAGTTTCACATTTAACTCTTGGTGATCTAAGAGATTCTCACTGGTCTCCAAAAGAGGCTGCATTTTGTGACACCTACTAATAACTAGGATGGTTTTACAGCCCAGTAGCCAGACTGCTGAGGTTCAAATCCTGGCTGCGCTAGGATGTAAGTTACAGAATGCAGGCATTTGTGTGTGTTTTGATCGGAGCAATAGCCCCAGCCCCCAGACTAGCGTTTGACACATGGTAGGTGCTAAATAGATATTTGGAGAATAAAAGACTGCTTCAGTTGTGACTCTAAGTATTAAGTGGAAGAATCCATGAACATACTTAGAACAGCACCTGACAACGAATAAGTGCTCAGCCAATGTAAGCGATCATTATTGTACATGAGATTGACACCCTTGGTCTGTGGTCCAATAGGTCTGGGATCCCGCAAGATGCCAGCCATGAGGAGGTTCGGTTATTTTACGATTAGAACCTTTCTCCCTCATTCCTGACCTTTCTTATTTCTCCTCTCATTCTCACCTACGACTGTTCTGTTTCAGAGGCAACAATGAAAGATTACACAGTATTTCTAAAATATAAACTGTGCTATGAATGCTGAAGAATAACCTCTCCTCTGCAGTATAGTTATGTACAAAATACCTTTCTCTGAATGAATTACTGACAGTACTTGGAGAGTCGCCATTTCTAACGGTCTTTGGAAACCATTTCTCAGCCCAGAGAAGTGGCATGGGTTTTGTTTTTAGTGTAAACCAGACGCTCACAGATCATCAAAAGCTTTCCCTTCAATGTGTTTACTGGAGTTGATTCTTAGTATATTTTTGGTGCAAGGTCCACAGTCTTGGTAGCAGAGGAGACGTGATTGACCTTTCCACCAGGGTTTTAAACTTGAGCAGTGTTGCTAATATGAACCCAAGTGTGGGGTGCATCTGTTTGAGAAATACTTGCTCAGGGGAAAAGAATGATTAAGACAAGGTGTCATTTTCTAGCATGCTGGTGCCAACCTTGTAACAAGCTGATAAGGTTAATTATCTCCTTCCAAGGAGCCAGGGTCAACTCTTCAGTCAGAAAAGCTCTGCCTGGGCAGAACGAAATGTTCTTTTATTTCCCCAGAAATAAACGAAAGCTCTGCCTCTACACCATTTCACTGCGATGGGCGGTGTGCCCCTTCTTCTCCTGGGCTTCTTTCTCATTTGCCTTAAGATGAATCCTGTTCACCAAATCGTTAACCAGAGAGGTCTCACTTATGTAAACTTGTGGAGGAACAGCCCCCCTTTCTCGGATTTTAAATGTCCTGAAAGGAGGCAGGAAGTGATGGGATTGTATTCCTCAGGTGGTCAGGGCTCACACACTCAGCTTTGGATGGGGCACGTTTGCAGCGCACTGAGCTTCATGGGCGGATGGCTGCATCCCTTCCACGTGCTTGTCTGTTTAGCTTGTAATGTGGCTCACGATACACAAAACCCAAAACCATCCGACTGAGTGGCTGTTCGCCTTACGTTGTCCAATTTAAGCCATGATCTGGGGACAGGAACATAGGATGGAACTGAAGCTGTGAACCTTCTGGGGAGGAGGATGGCGTATGGACAGTGTATTCATCATCAGGGATGCAGCTTCTAGGTAGCTGCGTGCCTCAGTTTGGTGCCACGTGGCAGCCGATGCTGTTTCCTCCCACCTTCCTGAACTGATTTTCTTTTGACCTCGGTTCAATTTGAGACCAAAAAATGCTGATAGAGTTGGGTAATTAACGAAACCAACAGGAGAAAAATGAATAAATAACCCACAGCCAACCTTGCTGTGCATTAACAAGGTAAGTGGAGATTTTCCCACGGGGGGCTACGGAACCAGGATACAGTCATTTGTAGGGCAGGGCGAAAGCCACCTGCTTAGCAGGAAAAAAACATGAGTGGGCAAAACCTATTCAGAGATTACCGATGACCTGTGTTGATCCAACTCTTTGTTTCCTAATGAGGCACCCTTGGCATCCAGGGCATCGCCCCTTATGTTTGAGGGGGGAAGGGGAGGGGAGGTGATCCTGTAGTGTTGGCACTTCCTGCCTTTTCTGACACCTTAGGCTCATTCTCAGCCATACTGGACCTTATCCAAAGCAACGCACCTGAAGGCAGTGCGGGAATCTCCTCAATTCTGCCACCGTCTCCAGGTGGCTAATTAGAATTTTTCCATTTCAACCCTTATTTGTTCATTAGCCAAGATGATAACGATGTGCAGAAGGGCTAGACCCGAGTCACTTGGCAAGCATTAATTTGAGAGGCTCTCAGGCTTTCTGGGTCGTGCATTACACGTTTCCACAAAGTGTATTCTGAAAGGTAATATAGGTAGATGTTTCAAAAACCAAACCAAACCCAAAACTCTCTCCATTTCTGATGGATGTAAAGGGGTGACTCCTTCACATACGTTACCCCATGCCATCTGGCAACCGGAAATTGGTCTTGCAGAGGTAGTGGATTTCGAGTTGGTGGCGAAATCATAACATCACCGGTACGATTTTCTCTGTGGATTTCATCAAGTTCTCAGTGGTCAGACCAGCAACCCAGGATCCTGCAGCAAGCAGAGGGTGAAAAATGGACATAGCAAGAGATCCTGCTGTCAACAGAACTGCTTTAACAAAATAAAGCAAAGGAGAACTTCCTTCTTGGCAACTGCCTAGAGAACATCATGTGAAGCATTCCTGGAAAGATGGGCTCCAGGCTTTTAAACGACACCAAGACTCTATATACTGTGCATGAATCTGAGCTAATGAAATACTAGTAAAAGAGTAAAGCGTTCCTCATACAGATTTCACTTGAACACCATTTTTTTTCAGGAGATCAGAAAACTTATTTTTTTCTTTTATTAAAAATAGTCTAATAAAACCTATTTTCAAAAGTGTAGGTTCTGAGGGGAGAATGTATAGATTTGGGGAACTGAGGGGCAGCAGACCATATGCGAGAGGGGGTAGGAAAAGGGTGTTTCAAGAGATCTGTTTCTAGTGACTGCGAAAGGATCATTTACAATCCTGCTGAAATGTCTTCTGCCTTTCCTTCCTTCACGGCAGGCCTGGAATGTGCCATTGAAGGAAGCCAGGGTTTGTTGCTTAGAGCCCAGCCTGGATCCTGTAAGTGTGTGTCAGGCAAGCTGTGGGAGTCCAACTGCACACTGTCTCTTTTTCACCCTTCAGCATATAATTTAGCATAATCCTCTGAAGCTTTCAAAACAGGGAAATAATCTTAAATCCTTGCACCGAGTTTGTGAGTCAGTGTTTTGATTGTTCTTGTAAAGGTACGTACCTTTCTTCCTGTTGGCAAAGCAAAAACCTCAGATTCAAATTATCTTGGAGGAGGGGTGGGAGAGTTGAGGATGAAAAGAAGCAAGTCTCTTTTCCCTGATTCATGCCTTTTTATAGAATAATAACCTGAGTCGTTTGCCTACCTCTGAAATTCAGGAACAGGAGCATGAATGCAGGGGAAGTAATAGCCAAGCGTTCGGAGGCAGCTTTCTCTCCCTTGCGATGGTATTTATAGTTTCCCGTACTTACAGTACTTTTCCCTCCAAACCAGACCCAGAGTCAAAATGCCAGATGATCAGAAACATCTCCCAGCTCTAGGTTCAGCACTCTTTCCGCTACACTGTATTGCTGTGTCTCCATTATTATGTCCTGGACCCACAGAGTTTCTAAAACTGTCATTTTAAGTGTGTCTTTCTTTGGGGGAAATAAAAGAGGGGATTTCAGTGTGGGAGCATGAGAATGAGTGCACAGATAAGACTGTCACATGGCAGAGAGGCAGGTATAATTCTCCACTAAAAGGAACCAGAATTCCTTGGAGAAGGGGTTCCAGGGCTGGGGTAGGCAAGTGAAAGATGAACGTGGATCATCTTGTGGCACCAGAAAGTAAGAAAGTGCTGGAAAACGAGAGAGGAGGGAAACATATCCACCAACCTGAAAGGGCTCCCGATGGCCAGAGTTGGAATAATTCGAGCAAAGCAAATAACAACATAAATCCAATAATAGTATTGATTATAATTCAATGGATAACATGGCTCTCCTTGAGTCCACACTGATATAAACAAACAACCAGCTAAATAAAGACGAAGAAATAACAAGTCTTCTTTACAAAACAATTCCAGTTAATAAATATAGAATGAATGAGAGGAATAGAACATTATAACATCACAGGAGTAATTTATGCAGGCAACCATGGATGGATTTCGTGGGTGAAAGTTTTAAGCAGAAATGGGACACTTGCATAGTTTCAAAAGATCTCCCCTAAAATAAACATTTACTAATTGCAAAGGAAAAAATAGTAACGTTACAATGAAGAAAACTGGCATGCACCACCTTAACCGAGTACTAAAGGGGAAATTAAATAAGAAAACAACTAAATAAAATAATAATCACTAGGTGCAAGGCATATCGACATAGTATGATTCACTGAGAAGGGTACATCATATCTGTGGCAGTCTTTCCAATAATGTATAACCTCAATCTAACCGTGGATTAACACCAGACAAACCCAAATTGAAGGGCATTTTGCAAAGAGCTGGCCAGTACTCTTTAAAAGTGTCTAGGCTGTGAAAAGGAAAGTCTGAAGAGCTGTCACAGAGTGTAGGGAGACTAAAGAGACATGATAACCGAACGCAATGTGACATTCTAGATTGTATCCTGGAAGAGAAAAAAAAAAGGACATTATTGCAAAAGCTGGCGAAATCCAAATAAAATCTGTAGTTTGGTTAATAGTATGGTATCAATGTTAATTTCTTAGTTTTGATAATTGCACCATGGTTACATGAGATATTATCATTACATGAATGTGGGTGAAGGGTGTACAGAACTCTCTATTTTTATAACTCTCCTGTAAGTCCAAACTTATCTCAAAATGAAAAGTTATTGCATCGGTGATATTTAGTTATCTCTCTGTATTTTTCAACACTGGAAAATAAATGAGCGTAAGGCATCCGGGACAGTGGCAAGAGAGCTGCTTATAAGAAAACTTGGCATTTGTTCATTCAACAGTTATTCGGAAGCCACTAGGTTGAATCACTGTGTTCGTTTCTGGGATTTAGCAGCTAACAGGCGAGACCGTTCCTGACAAATCAGTGAGCGCCAGCATGAAAGTACATGGTTCTATGTGAAAACACAGAAGCAACACTTAACTTAGGCTTGGGGGACCAGAGGTCACAGAGCTGAAGGTGAGTACAAACAAGCCAAACTGACTGGGTAAAGATGGAGTGCAGGGTTGGGGGGAAGTAACAGGCAGTAGAAACAGTGTATCAACAGTAGAAGCAGGAGAAAACGTGGAACTTTGGAAAAACAAAGAAATAGTGAACTTGGCTGGATCCTGAAGCTCAAGGGGAGCTAGAAAGGTAAGAATCCACCTGCCGATGCAGGGGACCTGGGTTCGAGCCCTGGTCCGGGAAGATCCAACATGCCACGGAGCCACTAAGCCCGAGCACCACAACTACCGAGCCTGCGCTCTAGAGGCTGTAAGCCACAACTACTGAAGCCCGCGCGCCTAGAGCCCGTGCTCTACAACAAGAGAAGCCGCCGCAGTGCGAAGCCTGCGCACCACAACGAAAAGTAGCCCCCGCTCGCCGCAACTAGAGGAAGCCCACACACAGCAACGAAGACCCAACACAACCAAAAATAAATAAATAAAATAAATTTATTAAAAAAAAAAAAGGTAAGCAGAAACCAGATGATGTTAAGAAGCTTGTAACTTAACCAAAACGTGAGGGGCAATGAGTAAAGAGCTCTAATCAGGGAGTGATGTTATCAAATTTACATTATAGAAAAAGTACTCTGGCTTCCTTGTGAGGACCAGATTATACAGGGAGGTGGGGCAGAGGTGGAGGGGTAGGGACACCACCTAGGAGGCTACTACAACAGTCCCAGCAAGGGATGGTGACAGCCTTGACACCACAGTGAGGGCTTTAAAGAGAAAGTGGACAGATTTAAGAGGTTTCAGGAAGGCATAATCAGCAGAGGTCAATGCTTGATTGCATGAGGGTGGTGAGGGAGAGGGAAGATTTACCGTGGAGAATGTTCAATTCCACATCTAGACTCCATACGTCATTTCTTAGGCTGCACATAGATTGGTGCTATCATGTATGGCAGTGGCCTGTGACTCAAATATGATTATCTGGAGATCTATGATGATGCTTGTGTGAGTGTGACAGACACACCTTACGATGACCCCTAAGGAGCCATGCCCCTTCCCCTTGAATTCACGTAGAACCTGTGACTTGCTTCTAAACAATAGAAAATGGCAAAGGTGATGGGGTGTCACTTCTCTGATTAAGTTACATTACATAAGACTCTGTCTTAGCAGACTGGAGTGAGAGAGACACCCTCCCCTTGCTGGCTTTGAATAAGTAAGATGCCTTGTTGTGAGACAGCTGTGTGGCAAGGAACTATGGGTAACTTCTAGGTGCTCAGAGCCCCCTAACACACACCCTTCTCCCCCCAACAGTCAGCAAAAAAAAATGAATCTTAGTCCCCAACCATGAGGAATTGAACTGTACCAACAACCCGAGAAGGCTTGAAAATGCATCTTTCCCAAGTCAAGCCTCTGATGAGACCAGAGTCCCCAGCTGACCCCTTGGTGGCAGCCCGGGGAGCCCCTGAGCAGTGTGGTGGGACAAGAAGCTGCGAGATACTAAAGGGTGTCTGAGCCGCTACGTTTGCGGCCATTTGTTATGCAGTCCCAGAAAATAAGTACACTTGCTCCAGATGCCTTTATTCCCTCTTTTGTATTTCCTATCTTTAGCTCTGTCCATTATCAGGGTCTTCAACCAGGGATCTTGGTCTTGTTTTTACCTATCCTTATATTTTTCAGCTTTTTAACCTGGAGGTTCCGAATATCAAAGACTCTCTTTAGCTCTAGTACCAGAACCTGGGTTAACTTAAAAATTAAGGAACATCTTACTACCTTTGGACAACCCTGTATTATGATGTGTGCATAACCCATGACCAGTGACATTTGCTTTCAGGTTTTGGAGCAGCCTGAAGGTCTTCCCACCGTTTAATCTCTGAGGACCCATCGTAGACCCAAGTTGCCTTTTCGTGCTCTCCTATGTCCCTTACCATAGGCCCTGTGGCTGGAAGGTCTTTCAGGCTTTACTTAAGGTGTCAACAGCTGCTTTAATTCTTGCAGTTCTTTGAACCCCCTAATCTAATCCCTAAGCCAGACTCTATATAATGCACACCCAACTCCTCCCTGTCTTTCTATTACTAAGAATAGTAACATTTAAAATTAATATTAAGAAGTGGATAGATGATTATGAAAAGAGCATATGTGGAGATGTACGGAGTCGAAGAAATCATATGGATTTCTTAATGTCAAGATCTCTGTTCTGTATCCTTGATGAAATAGGTGATAACTAGGAAACTGTGGCTTTCTGCCTTATTCATAAATTTTTGAGGATGGGATTTACCAAACTCTTCACTTCATAACCCTCACTTATTGTGAAAATTCCTCTCCCAGAAGCCCTTTCTTCCTAACAGTCTAGTTGTAGAATCATTTACTCAATCAATATTTATATACTAGTCACTGTCTGAGGCTCTGGGAATATGGCAATAAACAAAATAGTTAAGAACAATGGAATTTACATTATCAAGGGTCAGAGATATAATAAGAACATGAATATTTGCAATGTACATTATGTCAGAGTATGATAGCTGTGATGGGAAAAAAATAAAGATGGCAATAGAAACAGAGTGTTGAGAATTGCAATTCTAAATAGACTGATCAGAGCAGATGTCAGGAAGAAGACTGCATTTAAGCAAAGATCTGAAGAAAGTGAGGGAGTGAGTCATATGGTCATCTGAATAAAGAACATTTCAGGCAAAGGGAACAGTGAGTGCAAAGATCTTATGTCTGAAAGGACGCCAAAGAGGAAGCCCAGTTTAGCTGGAGAGAGAGGAATGGAGGACGAGAGAGGTCAAGGAGACTCTTGAGGATGGTGAAACCACATAGGGTCTTAGGTCACTGTAAAGACTTTAACTCTTACTGGAATGACATGAAAAACCATTGGAATTTTTTAAGCAGAGGAATGACATGATATGGCTTATGTTTTAATAACACTACTCTAATTTCTACACTAAGAATACAATACAGTGTGCACTGGGGGAGAGAGATTGAAAACAAAGGTAGGAACAGAGACCCCAGTTAGGAGACTATTTCCGTAATCCAGGTAGCACAGTGCAAATACAGAACATCTCTATCAACAAAGAAAGTTCTGTTTGACTTATCGAGAAGAGGGACAGTGTGGGATACCCTGGCTTCTTCTGGTGACTGATGTCAAGAGATCCCTTGATCTCTTTACTCTGAAAGAACATGTGGGGTTGGGGTGTTCTCTTAACGCCTGCCAGTGGAGAGCGGAGAGCTATGGAAGGGATAATAGATTCCTCCTTCTCTCAGGTAGAACATTTATTTCTCTCTAAGAACTGTAATTGGTGCTGGAAAAGCCCTTTGAAGGAAAAGCAAATAACATCTTACTCTTGATCACCCGTTACATGCTAAATACAATTTTAATAAGACATTGGTATAAGCACACATTATGTGTACCCATTCTGTGCTAAATACAGTTTAAATGGTGTCTCATTTTTATCTCCACACTAAGTGTGTAAAGGATACCTTCATTTCTTGGTAAAGCCACAGTTCAGAAAAAAATTAATGACATGTTCAGTGTAGGAGCTATAGTGCTGGAGCAAGACTTGATCCCAAAGACCGTTCCCTTTTCATTGATGTACTTGTACTGCCTCCTTTCTGAGCATCTCTTCATGCATGATGATCAAAGAAGAATGTTAATAGATTCCAAACCTTTGTCTATGTGTTTGTGTAACTTCCTCAATATATCTGTAGAGACACTGTGACCTTCTCCAAGTAGCAGTGGTTACCCAACCTTGGATATTTGAGCAGAACGTGCTTTCTTATCCTTTGTCAAAAGCCTATTCTGTTAGAGTGTGAAAGACAGGCATCTCTTCAGAGAAGGCATTAACTCTGGCCATGTGAGAAAAAGAAAACACTGGCGGAAGTACGTGAACATTGGATTGGGTGAAGGAGGGGGCAGAATTTATGGTCTTGACTTTGCCGCTAATTAGCCTTGTGACCTTGGGCAAGTAAGTTATCCAGCTCTTTGTATATCTATTTCTCATCCTTATAATAATACTACTGCTCGTCCAAGAACCCATTCTAGCTCTGTAACTCTAGAACCCAGCTTGGTGTTCTTTATCCTTATTTACTCTGGTGGGAAGAAATTTTCTAGGTTCCTGTACCTTTGGTATTTATTTCCTGATAATGCAGAGGAAAACAATATGCAGTCTTATAAAATTATGATAAAATCTTACTTCAATGTAGTTCCCCTAGTACAATGCAAACAAGGTCTCGGGGCTTCCCTGGTGGCGCAGTGGTTGAGAGTCCGCCTGCCGATGCAGGGGACGCGGGTTCGTGCCCCGGTCCGGGAAGATCCCACATGCCGCGGAGCGGCTGGGCCCGTGAGCCATGGCCGCTTGGCCTGCGCGTCCGGAGCCTGTGCTCCGCAACGGGAGAGGCCACAACAGTGAGAGGCCCGCGTAACGCAAAAAAACAAAACAAAAAACAAGGTCTCAAAGTATTTCATTTTGCTGCTAGAAATAGCCAAAAGACCAAGAAAAAGCAGTATATGTGTATGACCTTAATTCCCATTTGTACCTAACATTGTCACACTTAAGAGCTAACAGTGTTATGGCTGGTCATTGAAGTATGAGCAAATTAGTAATAGTGCTAAAACCCCAGACCTAAAGAACTTTCTGGCTGCCAGTCAAATCATACTTAAATGTTGCATTAATATATTCATATTTAGCATTTGGTTGTGCTAAATACTACATTTACTCTCAGGTTCGTTGTAAGCTTTGCTCTCCCAAAAGAGTAGTGCCTTTTACTTAGGATTCATCATGGTGCCTTAATCCTACTTGTTGACTGGAATGCTGGTTCTAACACCTCTTGAAATCCTCATTTTCCTGAAGTCTATTGTTACTTCTTTCCCACCTTCTCAAAAATTATCCTGGTCATAACTCCCAATTTAGCCTGGGGCAGTGGAAATTTTTACATATAGTTAAGAGACTTGAAGAGTGAGAGAGGAGATAGGCCGTCTAATGATCTCTGTAGGAATCTGAATTGAAGCCAAATTGTCCCCTGCGTTAATGTTTTTTAATAGGAAGAAAAAGAAGAAAGCAAAAGCGAGCACCCAAGTCCTCCTCCATTTTCTGCTTCAGAGCGAAGCTAACAAGAGGCTTTTCCTGGGTATTATTCCTTGACAGGCATCATTTTGGCCGTCCCCAGGGCCATCGACTCTTCCCAGCTGCTCCATTAATCTCCGGGAAATCCCCAGAGCTGCAACTGTCACTGTAAAATTAAATGCTTTGTTATTTTCTGCACAGTTCTGTACTTCGGCAGCTTATTTTCATTAATCGCAGGGCCTGTTCTTTGTCACTTATCCCATATGGCTGTGACAAAGTAGCCTCTGATCTTTAGTCTTTTTTTTTTTGCGGAACGCAGGCCTCTCACTGTTGTGGCCTCTCCCGCTGCGGAGCACAGGCTCCAGGCTCAGCGGCCATGGCTCACGGGCCCAGCCGCTCCGCAGCATGTGGGATCTTCCCGGGCGGGGGCACAAACCCACGCCCTCTGCATCGGCAGGCGGACTCTCAACCACTGCGCCACCAGGGAAGCCCTTTCGTCTTTTTTGTTTCTTCCTCTTCTCCTTCTGAATCAAGGAGTTTCCCCCTGTTCTTTCTTCCCCCATTCCTCCTCACCTTCTCCCCGCACCCTTCGTCCTCCTGCATCCCCTCCCCTCCTTCTTCTCCATCTCTCCCCCCTCCCCCTTCCCTTCCCCTTCCCCCCTCCCTCCCTCCTCCTACTCTCCTCCTCTCCACCCTCTTCTCCCTCATCTCTTTGACTCCAAGACAGATTCTCTAAATCATGTATCAGATTGATATCACGATTTTTTTTAAAAAAATTTATTTATTTATTTTTGCTGTGTTGGGTCTTCTTTTATATTTGGGCTTTCTCTAATTGCGGCAAGTGGGGGCCACTCCTCATCGCGGTGCGCGGGCCTCTCTTATTGCTGAGCACAGGCTCCAGACGCGCAGGCTCAGTAATTGTGGCTCACGGGGCTAGTTGCTCCGCAGCATGTGGGATCTTCTCAGACCAGGGCTCGAACCCGTGTCCCCTGCACTGGCAGGCAGACTCTCAACCACTGCGCTACCAGGGAAGCCCGATATCACGATTTTTTATTTTCCTTCTAACCTGTTTCTCCTCAGACGAAGATTTAAAACTTTAGAATTTAACGTGCATGGCTTTTTTATGTTTCCCGCACAGGGGTTAATCTTTGGCTGGAGCGCACGGCTCAGCAGACATCCAGACACTATGGATGGCTGTCAAAGCTGAACAGGAAAAAAATCAACCATTTCACTTCTCGATGTTGTCATCATGCTAGTGATTTCTTAATTGTGGTAACAGAGACCACACTTTGATAATAATACAGGAAGATCTTTTAAAATCATTATTGTCCCGAGAGAGTCCAACCTCAGAATTTTCCCCTAAGATACCTTATTATTGCTCAAAAGTGATGCCATCGCTTTCATACACACTTAAGAGGCTTCCTGACACTAAATGAAGTGTCTTCCCCCAGTGGCATCTGAGGAGATCTAGGGGAATGAGGGGTTCTCAGGGTGGATGGTCACTGAATTGAACTGCAAGTTCCTTAAGGAACTTCCCTACCCATTTTCATGTCCTCTGTCAATTGATTCTCAGCCTTTGGGTGCACGTTAGAATTAGGTAAGGGAGCTTCACAAATCTTGATGTCTAGGTCACAGCCAAGACCATTGTGAGAGGGGATTGTTAAGGGGAGAGGCTATTCGTTTCATAACTCCAAAGGAGAAATTGGTGATGAGAAATGACTAAGAGCTCTCACTGGAGGCCAAGTGATCACACAGTTATAAATTGGGTACCTGCCTAGCCGTCTCACTTTCTCCTTATGTGGAGCAGGTGATGCCTAGGCTCTGGAGTGAGACCTGGATAAGAACTAGCACTGACGCCTGAAACCCGCAGCAATGCTCTTGACCTTTCTGGGCCTCAGTTCTCTCATCTGTAAATGAGAATAATTATGCCTCCGGAGCCTGTGCTCCACAACGGGAGAGGCCACAACAGTGAGAGGCCTGTGTACCACAAAAAAAAAAAAAGAAGAGCACACACATAATGTGTGACACTTCCCAAGAACCTAATAAATAATTAAGGCCTTGTTTAGCATGATGACGCTGGTCTACACCTTGCTTCTGTTCCATGTGCCCTCTGTTCTCACAAACTCACAGCAGATGATCCAGTATTCACAATTCTTGTTCATGCCTCTATAATTTTATTTATGTTTTTCATTCTAACCACAAGAAGCTATCTTCTTTGACTGTTTACTTGGCAAAGTAATATTTATCCTTCCAGGCTTAGCTTGGTTTCCACCTGTGAAACATTCTACAACTTCCATAATCAGACTTAAGTTCTCCTTTGAACTTTGTACCTACCTTGAAAAGGGTAAAAAGTATGCTGATGGTTGAAAGGCCCATCTGTCTTCCCACTAGATTCTAGTTACTAAGGCCAGAACTAACTGGTTTTGTTTTATATTGTTTTATATCCTGGTGCCAAGCACAATACCCAGAACAGAGTAGCTGTTCAATAAATATTTTTTGAATGAATGGGAACAAATGAGTTCTTTTAATGCATTTTTCGCAAAAAAAGGTTGGAGTTGCCCAGAATGCTGTCAGGAGTCAGAAAGGAGAGGAAGACATGGAGAGCTAGGCCTCCGAAGGTGGAGATTACCTGGTAGTCAGAGAAAAGAAACTGGGAAGTTGAAAAGAGGGGGTCAAATGCCATTAGCCTCTCAAGGAAAAGTGTTGTGTTTTTATTTTTGGGTTTTTTTTGCCACGTGGCATGCGGGATCTTAGTTCGCAGCCAGGGATCAAACCCATACGCCCTGCAGTGGAAGCACAGTCTTAACCACTGGACCACCAGGGAAGTCCAAGGAAAAGTGTTTTGATTGTTTATTGAGGGTTCAAATTTTTATTCATTAAATTGAATTGAATTGCAAGCTTCCTGAGGCGCTTCATACTCACTTTGCTCCCCTTTCCCACTGACTCTCAAGCTGTCAGTGCATATTGAAATTATGTGGGAGCTTTTAAAAAAATCTTTTGCTGGGCTTCCCTGGTGGCGCAGTGGTTGAGTGTCTGCTTGCCGATGCAGGCGACACGGGTTCATGCCCCGGTCCGGGAAGATCCCACGTGCTGCGGAGCGGCTGGGCCCGTGAGCCGTGGCCGCTGAGCCTGTGCTTCCGGAGCCTGTGCTCCGCAACGGGAGAGGCCACAGCAGTGAGAGGCCCGCGTACCGCGGGGAAAAAAAAAAAAAATCTTTGGCCACATCCTAGACCCAGGCATCAGCATTTTTTAAAGTTCCCCTTCTGACTTCGGTGAGAAGCCAATGTTGAGGGCCATCGCCCAGCACAGAACCCAGCTTAGTTCGTTGCCCACAGTGAAGGCTCAAAGTCTGTTTTCCAATTGCATCACTGAACCTCTCACTCATTACCTAACTCCTTCCTAGCTTATCATAGCTGAGAATGAGAGCACATAGCAGTGTTTTCCAAATACTGAATTAATCAGACCTACAAGTCTTCAGAACAGACAGGAGCAACTCATTTGTAGCTTCAGGGAATGAATGTTTGTTTTTACTACTTTTCTGTGTGTGCTCATCCTTGCTGTCAGGTTAATATATTATGCTCTCAGAGTAGTAAGACAACTCTAAAACTATTGTGGCAGGAAATGGTGATTCAGGGAGGGAAAGAGCTTGAAGGGGGCCTCTGTTTCTGA
The DNA here is from genome assembly GCF_949774975.1 of Lagenorhynchus albirostris. Lineage (NCBI taxonomy): Eukaryota > Metazoa > Chordata > Mammalia > Artiodactyla > Delphinidae > Lagenorhynchus > Lagenorhynchus albirostris. The sequence continues at coordinate 92,474,981 of NC_083105.1, forward strand.
CAATTGATCGTTCAGGAATACTGTCACCCTTATCGAAGCAAACAGAATATTCTCCCATGAGGACATTGGCCGTTCAGCACATAAAGGCCTGTAGGCATTCCCCAAAACTGCTGCACTGGACTTAATTGTTAGTGTCAATGTAGAATTTCACAGCATCATATGGTAAAGGGAAGAATCCACAAGGATCAAGGTAACAATCACTCCCACAAGTGAGAGCACGTTTATTGCACGTTTGAAGACAGGAAGTGAAAGAAGAGAGGAGATTAAGAAGGAGTACCACTTTTAACTCTGATTTACCTTACCATCTTGGAAATCAAGGAATTCTGACTTCCAAACCAAACCTCAGAGCCTGTGGATTCATGTTGAAACACGCAATGCCAATATGCTGCTGATGGCTTCTGCAACTCTTGCATGCCATAGAGAGAAACATTTAAAAGCTCATCTTTCATCAGCATTCCTTGAGGGGGTGGATGCGCTGTGCCTTACAGATTGGCACAGATGAATATCATTAAGGAGATTGACTTTGCTTCCTTCAGAAGTGCATTACCATAGAAGAAGCAGTTTAACTCTTTAAACTTCACAGGTGTTTAATGTAGTACCTTGTGTTGCAGCACGCGGGGTCTTCCTTGCGACATGCGGGGTCTTTAGTTGTGGCATGTGGACTCTTAGTTGTGGTATGCATGCAGGATCTAGTCCCCGACCAGGGGTTGAACCGGGCCCCCTGCATTGGGAGCATGGAGTCTTACCCACTGGACCACCAGGGAAGTTCCTCTTATCCCAGCCTTATGTAACATCATAATTATGGGACAGACGTCCCATCACCTTTGCCATATTCCATTGGTTCGCAGCCAGTCACAGTTTCTACATTCAAGATGTGTGGGGCAGGGGTTTGCACAGGTTGGGACTCATTGCTGTGACTATATTGTGTTTGCTGACCACAATATTCTGAACAGGCATTTTACAGAAGTTGTTGATTTATTAGAACCAACTCAGTAAAGGTGGCATAGTGTGAAGTAGAAGCGAGAGCCCTGGGATTAATGTGCTTTGCAGTCATGTAGCTCCGTGACCTTAGACTAGTCACTTAAACTCTGAGACTCAGTTTTATCTCCAGTAAGATGGGAACAGCTAACATCTACTCTATAGAACTGTAAATATAATATTACATGTGTATTTGAAAGTTCCTGTATGTTGTTCAATCAGTCTTAGTTTCCATTAAAAAGAGTGATCGGTAGAGATTATTTTAGTATGTCTGAGTCCTTTAAACCCAAGATCAAGTCACCAAGATTAAATTCTTTTTCATTTAACTCAATTTCTGGAATTTCAGCAACCTATCTGGAAACAATACAACTTCTTTTCTCTAGTACGTATGAACTCCTCTAATAAGCGTGCAGGGGAAACCTCCAGTTGAATCCTCCAGGGCCAGATTATATAGACGGAAAAATAATCAGACAAACAGAGGTAATTGAATTACTCGAGACTTTCCCCCTCCCTACGAAAAGGAAGAAAGAGGCACAGTTTTTACCATGGAGATTATAATGAAGGTCTTAGACTATCAAGCTATAGCTCCCAGAATCCTCTCCCAGCTCATACTATCCCTTTTTAAGGAACGCATTTGAGGTTTAGGTTGTTAACGGGCACTATTTTAGGAATATGGAACATACCGCTGGACCAGAGAAATTAAATATTTCGTGTTCTATATTCTACTTGTTGAAACACTGCATGATTTGGATTCAGTTTGTGTGTAGTCTAGCAATTGTGGCAATCAACATAAGATCTAAATGTTTGGGGGGAAATGAATATTATATAAACATAGCCACCAGGAAAAAAATGATCAGGGGCGTGCATCCTTCCCTAAGACTTTGCCGGCTTAAGGATAAAGTAAGCGTTTGGGGAATTGTAAGGAGGCTACTTGTGCAGTGTTTGGTCTGTGTTTGACAAATGACTGGAGCTGCTTTTCTGTCACTTTCCATCCGAGTGTTATATTAGGTTACGGGAAAATAAAATTACATCTAAAACAGAATATCATCTTATGCCTGCCTCCGTTCTTCCTTGTGGTATTTCAGATCATGCCAGTTAAGGGAGACAATTTAAGTACCTCGGTTCATATTCTGAAAGAACTCCTGAGGGTTGGCCCACTTAAGAAGTAAGAAGTACGGTCACCCCCAAACTGACTTGATAATAGGCATTTTTCATAATTCCCCTCTGACTGCTTTTGCGACACACCCTCTGTCATTATGATTTGCTGTCATTGGATGCTATTAAATTCATCAGTTCAAACACACTCTCTTCCCAGGTTTACAGCTTGTAATAACGATCTGGATCTCTGTGCATTCCTGATAAATTAGGCCCGTATGATCACGTAGCACGCATAGGGATTAAAAAGTTTCAGACATTCTGGCTTATTGTATCTTCTCTAGAAAAACGTGTCGCAGGTCATACTTCTTTTTTGAAGAAGAAGCAAGCCGATAGTTTAGAAAAGCAAACAACTTCTGTTCGAGGATAAATAACACCTGCTTTCCTGCAAAGCTAGTCCTATATACAAAGGAACATCTTTCCCTTTTATTTGGACTGGGCCCGTTTGGTTTAATCACCTGTCACTGTGGTACTGATATATTATTTGCCTTATAAAAAATACAAAATGTAGACTTTTTAAGAGATTAAAATTAATAGAAACAGAAGTTTGAATATTTTCTCCCTGCATCCCTTTGGAGACTATTGGTGTGTGTGAGGAAATGGGATAAAAGGTGTTGTGATTCACCCCTTTCTTCCCTTCCCTGATTTGTCCTCAGCATCATATTCTGACTGCTAAGTGTCACTGGGTTTGATGTGGGTGTCTTGGTTACGGGAGTTGGGGAGTGAAAGCGGTATAGAGTGGATTTCCATAAATTCACATCACACATTTTACTTTTGGAAAAGTTACTTGGCTTCCTACAAAAATCTGATAGGAGGACAGAGATATTAAGTGTTTGCTTACAGGCTCCTCATTAGGCTCTGCAGAGAAGATGAAGAGATACATAGTTGAAATAAAACTGGGCATTATTCCCAGCTGGGTTCATGGCAGGCGAATCCTGAAATGTGTGAGTTTAGGGTTAATCAGGACGAGCTTTTTCTTTCTATGCTATTCATGGGCCTGTGTAAGAACTGTGCTTTTTATGGATTTAGGATAAACTGTAATAAAATAATTTTTCTAAAATGATATGTGCAGGTCAGTTATTTAAAGAAAAGAAAACATCTTAATAGCTTTATAATTTTTTGAAATCTCAGAATGACAGATTGTAAAATAAACATGCTGTAAGGCATAAAACTTTACATAACATCAGGGAAAATATTCTTCCTAGGTTAGGAATGGTACACCTGAACAAGAAGTTTGGATCAAATACCATATTTCATGCCTTCATTGGCTTTCTTTCACTAGCAATTGAGATAGATGCTTACACTTTTTTGGCTGCTAAAAAGAAAGGCTTTTTTTATCAGCATATATTTCCAGAAGATGACACCAATTTTTGAGTTGTAAACAAAGTGGGGAATGAGTATACCATTACACGTTTAAATTTGTAAACAAAATTATTTTTGTTTAGCCTTTACTTTTTACAATTCTCAACTAAGTTGATTAGTCAATTTGAATGCTATAGTGCTTTCTTGATCACAGATTATTATGTTCTCCCACTTGTCTCACAGGTTTATGTTAAAATTTAAATGACATCATGACTGAAAAGGCATTTTTTAAACCATTAAAGATGATATGATATGAGTTATTATTACATTATATATTATTACATGATATTATTATTATATTTCAAGTTATTATTATTACATTCATTGCAATTTATGGCTTCCAACCCACATAGCTTCCATCCCACTTTTTCATAATGTTTGCACACGAATCTCCCTTTATTACTTTCTTAATGAGATAATGTCTGTAAAATATTTTGAGGTCATCAGGAAGTGAAAGATCATTATTGTGAAGTCAGAAAGTCAAGACGAACAGTTTATATCACTCGACATTGGTGTTGTTCTGGAATCAACGTGGATATGTAGAAAGTACATGTTTTGCAATTTAGCAATTGACTCACTTTTCCTGGAATTATATATCGTTTAATGGCTTTAGATGAGGAGAGAAGAAATAAGCCGTGTACCTTATGATGTGATCTTACATCTTGGAGTCCATATTCGATTATTTTTTACCTCTGAAATTCTTACTACCCAACAGCTATTCTTTGATTTCATTATGGTTAACCCTTGGGACTTGGTGTGGATGGAGAGTTCTTTTAGCAAGAAGCCAGACCTTTTTCAAGATTAATCTGCCTGTTGTTTTCTTCTTCTGAGATAAAATTATCTCATGAACTGAAATTTAATTCTTCCAAGTATAAAAGAGAAAATGATTGAATTTCCTGGTGGCCATAAAGACATTCTTCCAGAATTTACTGTGTGAATAGCAGAGCCATTTGGCCGCACCTTTGCAACGACCTCCCAAGGGCATTTTCCACCTGGCTGTATGTGTGACCTCACTTCTCCCCTTCTTTCTTCCATTCTCTACTCTCTCCTCATTGAAGTAAGCTTAGAGGGCTACCCCAGCAGGCTTTTATCATTTCCTTTCTTCCTATATGGGATGAAGAGTAGGTTCACCCAGACATAATAATAAAATCTAACATTTATTGAGCTCTTCTGATGTTCCGGGAATTGTTCTAAACATTTTATGTATATTAATTAAGTCTATAACAACTCTATGAAATAGTTAACAGTATCCCTGCTTATAGACGGGGAAACTGAGGAGAGAAGGTTAAGTAAGTGGCACAACCAGGATTCAAAACCTAGCAGCCCTGGATCCCAACACCCTACACTGTGTCCCTACTATTGCTTATTGCTCTGTCTTTAAGTCTGCAAAGCTCAGCTATTAGCCATCTCGATAAATGGCATACCTGTGGACACGAGGAAGGAAACAAACCCCATGCCCGCTTTTGAATTGGATGTGAAATTTCATAAAAGGGTTCTAGCTTAATATTTCACAAATTGTTCAGATCATTAAGATTCTTCAGGAAGAAGAAGACTCCCTTACTGGAGGTTGGGTTCCTGAGTTAAATTCTCATGACTCAGTCATTATGGGAATCGCTCTGGGCCTCCGCTGCCTTGTGAGTGTTGAAGGCTTTCTTTGGCCTGCTCTGTATGTGCTGGTTCTAAATGAAACCAGAGTCTCAGATGCAGAAGGTGAACCAAAAACAAATTTTCAAAGCTATTGATATCTGTGTTTGGTTTCTTCCCAAGGGAAAAAGAATAAGTGGAAAAAATGAATGTCTGGATGCAATAGAATTGTCACTCTTAATCATTTTGTACATATTAGAAGAATTGAGACTGGGAATTTATGAAATATTCTTATAATCCATGGTCTGCCTAACGACCTTCCACTCGGAAAGCTAGGGGCCTCCCCTTCCGTCCCTTACCACATCAGAGGGGGAAGATATGTCCCCATGGAGTCTTTTTTTTTTTTTTTTTTTTTGCGGTACGCGGGCCTCTCACTGTTGCGGCCTCTCCCGTTGTGGAGCACAGGCTCCGGACGCGCAGGCTCAGCGGCCATGGCTCACGGGCCCAGCCGCTCCGCGGCATGTGGGATCTTCCCGGACCGGGGCACGAACCTGCGTCCCCTGCATCGGCAGGCGGACTCTCAACCACTGCGCCACCAGGGAAGCCCCCTCATGGAGTCTTGAGTGAGGCTTTTACCTATGAGTGAGGCAGACAGCCACCTCGGATATTTGTGAGTAGTGCAAGGAACAGATGGCGGTTCAGTCACCTAGCTCCTAGCAGACAGGAGGGCTCCACATACTTCCTATCACCTTCAGCCAGTGTGACTTCAGTCTCAAAGCCTGTGCCTCCAGTTACAGGGTGTTGGGGATGATTTACTGGATTTGCCTTAAGGGCATGGAGCTTTTCATTTGAACATTCTTGGCCACGGTCTGTGGAGCTACTACTTATAGGAAGCTGGGCTGTCAGGACTGTGCAGAGAGGCAGGTTTCCTCTTCCTGCCAGAGTCCCAGCCAGGAGCTCCGGCCTCCCCACTCAGGGCCCCAGCTCTCCCACCTCTCACTCCAGGACAGGAAGGAGTAGTTTGAAGAAGGCTCCTGAGGGGCCGAATGGCCCAAGGCAGGGGCTCTCAGGATCCGCGGTGGATATGCCTTGTGGGTTCATTTCACACTGAAAATAGGGCTGCATCTTTATCTTCTTTTCTGTTGTTTTTTTTTTTTTTTGGAAGTATATTTGATTTACCGTGTTGTGTTAGTTCCAGGTGAACAGCACAGTGATTCAGTTATACATGTATATGTATATATAGCTCTTTTTCCAATTCTTTTCCCTTATAGGTTATTACAACATATTGAGTATAGTTCCCTGTGCCATACAGCAGGTGCTTGTTGTTTATGTATTTTATATATAGTAGTGTGTTTATGTTAAACCCAAACTCCTAATTTATCACTCCTAACCCATCTTTCTTTATAATTGGATAATTCAGATCTTTGTTCACTTCCTATATCAGCACTTTGCAGTAAAATTCCAAGGTTTCATGTGGAATTCCTCTCTGTTGGAAAGGACAGTATTCCATGAGATTTTTTTTTTTTTTTTTTTTTTTTTTTTTTTTTTTTGCGTTACGCGGGCCTCTCACTGTTGTGGCCTCTCCCGTTGCGGAGCACAGGCTCCGGACGCGCAGGCTCAGCGGCCATGGCTCACGGGCCCAGCCGCTCCGCGGCATGTGGGATCTTCCCGGACGGGGGCACGAACCTGCGTCCCCTGCATCGGCAGGCGGACTCTCAACCACTGCGCCACCAGGGAAGCCCCATGAGATTTTTTGACTTAGCAGTTTAGAAAAAGTTAAATCCCTAGCTAAGAAATACTGTTATCTTTTTCTTTAATTTTCTTGCACTGGAAATCTCCCCAGATAGGTTCATATGGGTGAATTTCATGTCACTTCCTTCTTCTTCCCCAAACTACTAAACTCAACCCATCTGCTTTGCACTACATTACGACTTTGGCCTGGCCACTGACCCTCAAGATCTGTGTCCAAGCTTGTGCAGTGCTGTCCTAGGCGCTTCACGCAAAGTCCAGAAACGATCTTTTGAAGCTCCCGCTGAGCAGTGGAGAAGCTGCGATAAAGTGTGACTATAACTGGAACTGCCCACCCTGCATCCCTCAGTGCCTCATTTGCTTTCTCTGTTGATTGGTAATTTTCTCCGAGAAAAGCCATGAATCACTCTGTTGTGGCTTTCAGAGATGGCAATTGGAATAAGAAAACCCGTAGGCATTTTCTCACACTTCTCTTAATACCTTGATATTTTTGGATGTTACGCGGCAGCAAGCAAATGTTTCCTAACAGTTTTTTGGAGAGCGATGCAACCTAAATATGGAAGATCATGCATTCAGCGGAATAAGCCAGACACTTCAGAATTTTTTTGATAGAAATTCAGAAAATCTTTACATTTAACTGTAGCGTGGTGGGGCAGAAAATTGCATTTGAGCAGGTACAGAGCTCTCATCCTGGACTTGAACAGTGATTGATGGCAGAGGCCTTAATGTAGTTCTACAGTTCAATTTAGTTAGGTAAAAGCAGTGCCAAGCCCTAGCTTTCAGCCCTTCTGAACTACATTGGTTTTGGAGATCCTTTTCTTCTAAACTGCCTTTGAGATTGCAAAAAGTTATGGCCGATCAGGTAAGGAGAAAATCGCTGCTGTCTTTAGAAGCAGTTGTATTTGATTAATATAATACAAATTTAACTAGGACAATGGAGGGGTTGACCTTGGTCCCAGGATAGCTAAGTAGTAGCCACCCACAGCAGCCCCCAGCCAACACACATACACACTCATTCCTACCGCCCTCTCTTCCTCACCACCTCCCCCAACATAATCACACATTCTCTCTTGCTCTCTGCCTTCCCTTCTCTTCTTTCTTTCTCTCCATCTTGAATTTTTTAATTTAAAAAAAAATTTTTTTTTGGCTGCACTACGTGGCTTGCAGGATCTTATTTCCCTGACCAGGGATTAAATCCGGGCCCCAGCAGTGAAAGCCCAGAGTCCTAACCGCTGGGCTGCCAGGGAATTCCCTTCCCTTCTGTCTTTTCCTTTCACATTTCTGATGTCCAAAATCTTCATTTAACAGGGGCATGGGGAAATAATTGTATTTTAGGCAACACACTAACTAGAGAAAGCAGAGTTATAATTTCAACACAAACTTTTAGTAATTAATTAAGAAACTTTTACTGTAGGCATTCACCTCTTCTGAGATAAAAGAGTTGACCTGATTTTTAATACAACTGTAACTCCAGAAAAGAAAACAGTTATTTAGCAATAAATAACTTTTCTTCAGGAAAGCATAGTTTTTTCACATCTCTAATAGGTTGGTGCCTTTACCAAATCTCTACGTAAGTTGAGGAACTTGGAGAATGCTGCTATGCACGTGTCCTAGATGAATGTCTTGGAGGTTTGTAGGGGTCAAACTTTCGTTTCAATGCAGTCATTTAAGTTATGTTTATGATTTGGCCCTCACATCAGGTTTCATTATCCGTACTTTACAGATGAGAAAGTTGAGGCTCAAATAGAATATGTAACTTGCGTAAGATCACACAGTAAGAGATAAACTTGGAACTCAAGTCCAGGCCTTCATGAATCCAAAGCATATTCTCTCCCCAAATAAAACAACAGTCTATAAAATTAATGAAAAAAGAAAAGAAAAGAAACAGACGGATATTGTCTTGTGTACCTTCCTTGATATTGTATTGATCGTTTCTCATACTTTAACTTTGCAGAGTATAGATCAAGTCTATTCATTACTGCCAAGCTCCCAGTCTTCATATTTTTACTACAGTCTCCCAAAATACATAACAGTAAATATTGCAGAAAACCCGATGGTGTCATTTTAAGTGGAGTGGGAAAATACAATGTTTCAGTCAGAAGAATGGTTGAAATGAATAAGAAGAGTGTAGTTAGTGAGTTTCTAGAGAGCTTAAAGCTACTCTTGAACTTATTTCATTATAGAATCAAGTTCTTAACACATAGTCAAAATGAGAGAATTGCAGTGTATCCCTCCATTATCATTTAGCTTTCCCCTTTCCTGTTCCAATATAGCAGTAAAAATGTGAAATCTGTTCCCTCAGTCATCCAGGGAAGGGTTTCAAACTCTTTGGGAAAAAAAGCTGAAAAGGGCAGATCTGGGGATGATAGCATGTAAATGTCTAAATATATGCTTCTAGCTCCCTTTGTTCTATGTACTCTGGGTTTCTGGTTAATACAGCAAAACAGTAAAGTGTAATAGCATGCTTTTTTTTTTTTTTTTTGCGGTATGTGGGCCTCTCACTGTTGTGGCCTCTCCTGCTGCGGAGCACAGGCTCCGGACGCTCAGGCTCAGCGGCCCTGGCTCATGGGCCCAGCCGCTCTGCGGCATGTGGGATCTTCCCGGACCAGGGCACGAACCCATGTCCCCTGCATCGACAGGCGGACTCTCAACCACTGCGCCACCAGGGAAGCCCTAATATCATGCTTTTAAGCAGCAAAAATAATAGATGATACAAGTAGAAAAGAAAGAGATGGAATCAAGAGAGATCACAATTTTAGTCTCATTTTGTCTCTTGCTTCTTTATTCCTCATGTCCTTTATAGGTTCTGTCTTTCAATATATATTGTGTATATATATATGTATATGTATATATTTGGTCTCTACTCTAGATTTTCAGCTGTAGCCAATGTGTTTATAGGCTAGGAGACTGATAACAAATGTTCCTTTAAGCTGACAGCTTAGGTGTCTTTAATTTTAAAATACTGTGATTGTTTTTGCTGCCTTTCATGATCAAACATGGAGCCATTGGACTTATCAGAAAGAAATACAATGTGAGGTGCTCTATTAAGCAGTGGTATGAATTTCAGAAGAAATTCATAAACAGGTCAGCTAAATTACAGAGGGAGAATTTTTCTGTATGAGTTTAAAAATTTTTAATTAGAAATTATCATGCCAAAATATATTCTTAAATTTATTTGAAAGTAATCAAAAGGATTATGAACACCTGTATATCATTTAGATGTAGAAAAATTAAGTGATGACGTTTTCAATAAAATCAATCATTTTCACACATTATGATAACATTTTAATAAGATATCAGAAAGGTGTAGCCACCCTCAAATAAATGTGTTTACAAACAAATGTATTTACCCTTTTTGTTTGTATTATTGGTACTTAAGAGGTGTGAGGGGTAGTTAGTCAATGGGAGTGTATTCTTTTATTGAAAGATCAATTATTAGAAAAGTTCTCTAAGGCTATGCATTACCCAGAAGACGAAACTAGATTAATGTAGTTTTTTTAAATTAAAATATCTTTAAAGAATACGAAAGAAAGTACCAAGTAAAATTTTGTGTGTGCTGGTATTTTAAATTGTATCCTTATAATCATGAAAGATGAGTGGACTTTTTTTCTTTCCATTATTTCCTAAAGTATTTATGCATCGTGGTAGGCAGTTTGAAAGATGTCAAACTGACTAGCCTTCTGACCATTTTCAAATTGCAGTATACCTAAGTACCTGACCTCCAACAGAGAAAAACTAACTTTTTCAGCATCTATTTTACAATTTTCATTGTTCGGTGTCCTATTTTAAGCTGATATGGATCTGTGCATGTTCGCATACACAAGCAAGTGCGTACACTGAAAAATAACAGCAATAGAAGCATAATACCTATTATGGGGAGATGGAAAAGCCCTCCTATGTTCTGCAAATGTCTGATAGCATAGGAATATTGTGTTCTGTTCTGGGTACCAGTGATAAGAAACACAATCAAAATAAGGGGAAAGAAAGGAGGATCACTTAGGAGATTTAATATTATTTATAATATGAGGAACTATGTGATATAAAGAAGGGACTGGAAAAAAATAGGAAAATTTAGGTTTCTGCCACATGCCATAAATTCATGAACTTTCAACTAAAATGTGTAATCACCTAAATAAATTAGATGAAAACAAAGATCAAGAATCACTTATAATATATGAAAAGTTTCAATCAAATTACATTTCTCTTTAAGAATAAATAATGGTAGGAGACTTCTGGAACGGCTAAATGAGGAGCTCTGTAAATTCACCCTCCCATAAAAGCAATGAAAACACTGGCAAAACCATCAAAATCAACTTTTTAGACCACAGGAAATTAACTGAAATCTTGTAACAATCTGGTAATAGTTTATTTGGGAAAAACTGCTGAACCTCATTAAGAACTATAGGGTTTGTGGCATTTTAACTTGATCTGCTATTGTTACTCTCTTCCCAACTCTGCACAGTAACCTTGAAAACCAGCGTCACAACCACATAACTGTGAAAAATGGCAGCCTTGGAGTCAACGGAGGAGCAGTCAGGTTGGGTTTGGAGCTCCACAAAAAGTTCTACCTATGGAGCCTTGTCATCATTTGATTTATCTCACAGCCTGGGGTGTTGTTATTTGATCTGACTCAGAACAGCTGCTGGAGGAAAAACCCTATCCCCAGGGCATTTGTCAAAAAAAAATCAGTAGTGATTGTTTAACATTACAGACAAGCAACTAAAGACTTAAAAGGAAGATAAGGGAAATGTGACATCCATAGGGGGTTTTGAAAAGCTCTAACATGTTCCTGGGGATCTAGAAGGTTGTATTCATGTACAAAGTTATATGCATGCCCAGAAAAGATGTGAGAGGGCCTAAATCTCTCATCTCTAGCCAATCTTGAAGCTCTGTGCAAGTAGAAAATGAAGTCTAAGGCAGAGTTATAAACTGACTGCCTGGGCATTGAAATCATGTCCCAACACACAGGGAAAGTCTGACAAAAAAGGTTGGAAGACTTATTTTTTCAAGACTTTTAAAGAAGTCTCGGACCAATCACTAGCTGATTAATAAGTTAACTGAACAGATACTTCAGCTGTTATATGCTACAGAGAATACAAACTTTGCAAGATTGGTCTGGGAAAGTTACAAAACAAACAAACAGCAACAACAGCAACGACACAAAAATAATAACAACAATGACAACAAAAGTACTTTTTTGGGAAGGAGTGATCTAACTTCAGAGTTTCCACATTATATTATTTTAAAAGTCTAGTTTTCAACAAAAAATTACGAGACACACAAAGGAATAAGAAAGTATCATCCAGACACACACAGTCAATAGAAACTGTCCCTGAGTGATCCCAGATCATGGGTTTAATAGACAAAGACTTTAAACCAGCTTTTACAGATATGTTCAAATAACTAAAGGAAATATGTCAACAGAATTAAAGGAAAGTATGAAAATGATATCTCACCAAATAGAGAACATCAATAAAGAAAGAGAAATTACAAACAAAGAGCCAAATAGAAATTCTGGTTTTAAAGTTACAAGAACTAAAATGAGAAAAATTCACTAGGAGGACTCAACAGCAGATTTTAGCTGGCAGAAGAAACAATCAGTGAACTTGAATATAGGTCAGTTGAGATTATCCAGTGTAAGGAACAGGAAGGAAAAAGAAAGAAGAAATATAAATAGAGTCTCAGGGACCTGTGGGACACAATTAAGAATACTAACATACATATAATGGGAATCCCAGAGTAGAAGAGAGAAAGAAGCAGAAATATTATTTAAAGAAATAATGGCCCCCAAACCCCACAAATTTGATTAAAAAAAAAAAATTAGTCTCCACATCCAGGTAGGATACAAACTCCAAGCAGGATAAACTCAAGGAGATCCACTCTATACATATCACAGTCAACATTTCAAAAGGCAAAGACAAAGAGAGAATTCTGAAAGAAGCAAGAGAAAAATTATCCATTGTATATAATGAATCCTCAATAAGAAAAACAACTAACTTTTACTCCAAAGCTATGGAGGCCAAAAGGCAGCGGAAAGACAACCAAAGTGCTGAAAGAAAAAGGCTGTCAATGGAGAAGTCAATATCCAGCAAAACTATGCTTCATAGAGATTAAGACACTTCCCCCAAAAGAAGAAGCTGAGGGAGAAATTGTCTCTAATATATCTGCCTTACAAAACATACTAAAGGAAATCCTTCAGGAAGAATTGAAAAGACACAAGGGAGTACTTGATTCCACGTGAAGAAACAAAGAGCATCAGTAGAGGTAACTGCATAGATAAATATAAAAGGCAACTTACAGGTATGTTTTAGTAAAAGGATCCAGGTTAGAAAGGAAGAAATAAAACAATATCTGTTTGCATATGGCATGATCCTGTATACAGAAAATCCTAAGGAATTCACACACACAAATCTACTAGAAGTATTAAATGAGTATATTGAGATCTCAGAATACAAAATCAAGTTACAAAAATGTTATATTTCTATACACTGACAATTAGCAATTCAAAAATGAAATAAAGAAAACAATTCTAGTTAAAATAGCATAAAACAAATAAAACGCCTAGGTATACCTTTCACAAAATAAGTGCCATACTTGTACCCTGAAAACTACAAAATGTTGCTGAAAGAAATTAAAGAATACCGAAGTGGAAAGGTAACCCCTGTTTATATATTGGGAGAATTTCTATTGCTAAGATGGCAAGATGGCAGTACCCCCCAAACTCTTCTTCAGACTCACTGTAGTCCCTATTGAAATTTCATTTGACATTTTTTCTGAAATTCGTAAGTTGATCCTAAAATTCACACAGAACTTCAATGGATCCATAATATCTAAACGATCTTGATAAAGAAGAACAAAATTGGAGATGCACATTCCCTAACTACAAAGCTACAATAATCAAGAAATTGTGCTACTGGCATAAGGATAGAAATATAGATCAATGGAACAGAACTGACAGCCCAGAAATAAACTCATATTTATGACCAATTGATTTTTGACAGAAGTATCGAGAACAATTTAATGGAGAAAGGATAGTCTTTCCAGCAAATGGTTTTGAGACAACTGAACATCCACATGTAGAAGAATGAATTTGGACATGTACCACACCGTATAAAATTTCTAACTCAAAATGGATCATAAATCTAAATATAAGAGCTAAAAACATAAATTTTTAGAAGAAAAAAGAAAAACTAGGAGTATTTGTGACTTGGGGTTAAGGAGTAGTTTGTTAGATATGACATGTAAACACAAGCTACAAAAGGAAAAATAGATACATTTGACATCACCAACATTAAAAACTTTTCATGCGTCAAAGGATATTATCAAGGGCTTCCCTGGTGGCGCAGTGGTTGGGAGTCCGCCTGCCGATGCAGGGGACACGGGTTCGTGCCCCGGTCTGGGAGGATCCCACATGCCGCGGAGCGGCTGGGCCTGTGAGCCATGGCCGCTGAGCCTGTGCGTCCGGAGCCTGTGCTCCGCAATGGGAGAGGCCACAACAGTGAGAGGCCCGCGTACTGCAAAAAAAAAAAAAAAAAAAAAAAGGATATTATCAAGAAAGTGAAAAAACGACTCAGAGCATGAGAAAGTACATTCAAATAAATTATCTGATAAGGGACTTATATCTAGAATTTTATAAAGAAACTTTACATTAAATGATAAAAAAGATGAATAACCCAGTTTAAAAGTGGACAGAGGGTTTGAATAGACATTTCTCCCTGGAAGACATACAATAAACAATAAGCACATGAAGAGATGTTCAACATCATTAGCCATTAAGGAAACGCAAATCAAAACCATAATAAGATGTCACTTTGCACCCACTAGCATGGCTATAATGAAAAACACAGATAGTGATAAATATTGGCAAGGATGTAAAAAAAAAAAATGGGACTCTCAAACAATGCTGATAGGTATGTAAAATGGTGTAGCCCTTTGGAAAAAAAATAGCAGTTCCTCAAAATGTTAAACATAGAGTTACTATATGACCAAGCAATTCTTCTAGCTATATACCCACCCAATAGAAAGAAAACATATGTCTACGTAGAATTGTGTACATGGATGTTTACAGCAGTATTATTCATAGTAACCCCAAAATGAAAACAACCCAAATATCCTTAAACTGATGAATGAATAAACAAAATGGTATATCTACATAATGGAATAGTTTCAGCAATAAAAAGGAATGGGTACTAATACATGTTATAACATGAATGAGCCTTGAAAACATTAGGTTAAGTGAAAGAAGCCAGGCACAAATGATCACATATTGTATGATATCATTTATATGAAATTTTTACAATAGGCAAATCTTTAGATACAGAATGATCAATGGTTGCATAGGGCTGGGGGGTGGGTGAGGTGGGGTGGAGAGTGACTGCTAATGGGCATGGGTTTTCTTTTCCGGTGATTAAAATATTCTAAAATTAGACTGTGTTGACGGTTGTACAACTCTGTGAATACACTAAAATACATTGAATTGTACACGTTAGACTGGTGAATTTTGTGTTGTGATAATTATAATCTTCTAATAAAGCTATTTTTAAAAAGCTATTATGACAATCTCTAGGTCCATCCATGTCACTGCCAATGACATTATTTTGTTCTTTTTTATGGTTGAGTAATATTCCACTGTATATATGTACCACATCTTCTTTATCCATTCCTCTGTCGATGGACATTTAAGTTGCTTCCATGTCCTGGCTATATATATAAAAGAGATAACTAATAATCTACTGTATAGCACAGGGAACTCTACTCAATACTCTGTAATAACCTATATGGGAATAGAATCTAAAAAAGAGTGGATATATGTATATGTATAACTGATTCACTTTGTTGTACAGCAGAAACTAACACAACATTGTAAATCAACTATACTCCAATAAAAATTAATTTTAAAATGCTATTATATAGCTTAAAAATGTAAACAAAAAGTGTTAGGTCTTATACATGTTAAAATACTCCATGAAAATTAGAGTGCTACAAATCATTATTTTATCAATTACTAACATAATTTTTATCATTAGGATGTTTAACCAATACTCCCATTATTTTAGGTAGGTTGCACTCTTCAAATGTGTTAATATTATTTCCTGTGGAAATACATCACTTACAAAATACTCATTTGTATGAGCTCAAGGAAACAGAATAATTTACAATAATTTTATTGACATTTCAAGACCTTTTCAGGTTAACCTAAAATGCATTTCAAAATAATTTAGTAACAATATAAAATTAAAAGAGAGAACAATTGCTTTGTAGGTGTGTCTATTATATATTTACTTTGACTCATCGTCGCTCCTAACCACATTCTTACTAAAGCGTGCTTTCCTGTTTTCATTGTGTTCCTGCCCCACTGAGAACGCTTTATCGATTCCCCTTAGGCTTCTCTGCTGGCCATGCAGGATTTCCCACAGTCTAACTCCAATCCAGAGGCCAGCCTTATCTGCCGTTCTTACATAAACCCTGTAAATCATTCAAATTATCTGGTCTCTGAACTCACCTGGCATTTATTCATCATTTATTTCATCAGTCTTTCAATGAAAACATTTGTTCAATGTCTACCATGTATCATAACTACTATGATCTCAAGCTCTCGATATGTGGCGAGAAATCAGAAGACCACAAGACAGAGTAAAAAATAACAGTATTAATCAATTCAGACAAATGCAGCAAGGAGGCCAAACTTCAGCTCCAATCACCAGCTCTGATGACAGCTTCCCAAACAGAGGGATACACACATCCCAAAGCAAGACAGTGGCACCACACTGCAGTGATTCTCATAAGCCAGAGACCTGCAAATCTTCGTTCATGTCATGCAGTGATAAAACCAATCAATACATCAGTTAAAGCCTCTGTGTTGGTAAACCAAAGAGAATAATAACCTATGCATATAGCTGAGATTTTCTAAATCTCACTTAAGTTGTCTGCAGAGCTTTAGGCCCCCAGTCAGTCAGATAGGGTTCTACTTCCCCTGGTTGTGAGGGAAGTGATTTCGATTTTTAAAAAGGGATTGTTTAGGATCATTTTCTCTTTGGGGAGCTAAAGTAGTTAGTAGGCAGAGCATATGGGAAAGTTTTGGTACCTTCAGTGAGAGCTAGAAATGTCATTTTGACCCAGAGTGCCTTAACACTGCAGAGTTCTGCAGGCTTCCTTAAAATGCGGCTGCCCGTCGTATGCTCTACAAAACACATTCATTCAGAACAAAGGTCTGTGACCAAAAGTTCAACTAGAGTCTAGCCTTCAGATCAACATATTTCACTCAGAGATTGGAATCACTGGCCCCTGCATGTTCGTGAAATGCCCTTAATAGCAGTGATCCTAAAGGCTACAACTCCAGAAAGTGTGACCTGAAGAAGTTATGAATATTTCTTTTTAAAAATAGACTATGTTTTAGAGCAGTTTTACGTTCACAGCTAAATTGAATGGAAAGTACGGAGAGTTCCCATATAAACTCCTAAACCCCACCCCCTCTCTGCCTTCCCCAGCTTCAACATCCCACACCAGATTGGTGCATTTGTAATAATCAGTGAACATACAATGATATATCATTGTCACCCACGTTTACATTAGGGTTCACTCTTTTAATATTTATTTTTAAATGATTTAGAACATTAATTTTATTTAAATAAAGTTGTATTTTTATGTTAAAATGGTCCTAAGTCTTATTATCATTAGAATAGTTGAATTCAGTTATGATTGCCATTTCTGTATATGTATGTCTCACTTTATATTCGATGGGGTTTACAGCAATTAAAAATACAAAACACTTTGCAAGCTGGGTCTTACTATCTGGTCCCCTCAGAATTCCTGAGCTGAGATCTCTGATACACACACACACACACACATGTGCACACACACACACACACACACACACATACTTTTAAGTGGATGATGTGTTGGTGTGTGCCCTCCTTGTTCCATTGCTTATGTGGTGTCTGGCTTCTGTTAATGTTCCCACCTCCTGCTCTCCATAAGAAGTGTAGATTAATCATTAAAAGAGGAAGTTTAGTACAGACCAGGAATTGCTGTCACATGAATGACTGACTAGAAACTCATAAAAATAAAATTCTGTACACATTTAAGGGGGAGCCCTTTATAGCTAGAAGGAACGCTATAGATCTGTCTTTATAGGTTGGCGCTTATTGAACCTGTCATGAGCTGAAGCCATTTAAACCTCATCACTTCAAGCCTTATAGATTACAGTCTGGGCTTATGGTTCATTTCACTGGCAAACCAGAGGTAACTCCCATTCTCTTGTTTTATTTCCCTGCCTTGGTATCCCTTTGATTTGTAAACTAAATCAAACCGTTTCTTCCCAAAAGTCATTAAAATAATGTTCTTCTCAAACAAAGGAGGAAACTTTAGTGTATCAACAGAGCACACCCTTTGGTTGGCCATCTGTCTACTTGTCTGTCTGTCCATCCATTATCTATCTATGTATCATCTATCTGCTTATCACCTATCTATCTACCTACCTGTTCATTTAGTTATTTAAATTTGGTTTCCCAGAAGAAAAGCAGCCTAGTGATGGAAAGACCATGGATTTTTGAGAGGGCTGGGTTCTGTCCCTTACTTTGTACTTGGGAAGACAATAAGAATCTGCACCTTTGTTTACTCATCTGTAAATTGGGGGAACTAATATTAACTGTACAGGGTTTAAGGGTTAAGAGGGATCACGTATTTGGAAGTGACTTTATTACCCATACCGCAGCAGTGAAATGTTAGCACTGCCGTGGTGGTTGAGTGGGTGTGGAGCTGTCATCCTCTCACATCAGTCTCCAAGAATACATTTGAGAAACCACTCACTTGGAGCAGGAATGCAGCCTGTGAACAGGGACCAGGGCAAACTAACAATCCATCACTGCGAATACAGGGCACCCATAACATGACACCAAGAAGATGGAAACCTTGCTGTTTTTTAAGGCAAGTTTCCAAAGTGCACTCACTCATGTTATCTCATTCTTATTTTGATCATCAAAACAACCCAATGAAGTAGTCCAGGCACTGGTTATTGGCTCCATTTTACAATGGAAAAAGTCTGGTGAGCCAAGGGCTCCGACGAGGTTCTGGAACTGATGAGCATTAAAGCTGGATGGAGGCTGAGTCTTTAGACTCAGAACAGGAGACGTTCACTGCTGGGTTGCTTGCTTGCTAAGTAGGCGAGCCGACTGAGCGAGGCAGAGGCTGGACTGAGCTTATACTTCATTCTGGTTTGCGGTGGATGATTGAAGCTAGAGGGGACACATCCACACCATTAATATTGAACATGAAAACAACACGTAAATCTCAGGCAATGTAGCCTTTGTAGGAGATCAGGGAATTGTACACATTTTGTTTAGGTGCAGTGTACTATTAAAGCGGAGGCTTGGAGCTCTGTGTGTGACAACAAAAAAGGCTAAGAGCTTAACTGGTTAACTAGATGAGAAGCAATCATAAACCGAACTTGCAAATATAATGAAGGGGGAAAATGAGGTCGAAAATTGACCTTACCTTCTCTCAGGGCATAATTTCTAATTCTTATTCAACTTTCAAAGGACAAATTGTAAATTTGTGTTGCCAGTCTGAAAGGCTTTGTCCTTGATTTGGGTAAAGAACCAATTAAAACATTATTCACTTTTATAGCCCGAGGGGTGTAAAAAGATTAAACAAACAAAAGATACCACGTGATGTTGTGTCTTTATAAAAATATTAAAACGTGAAGTCTACATGAAAAAAATAATATTATTTGGATGTAATTTATATAACAATATCATCTATCTTAAAAGTTTATATCCATTATCCACCTTTTTTTTTTTTTTTTTTTTTTGTGGTACGCGGGCCTCTCACTGTTGTGGCCTCTCCCGTTGCGGAGCACAGGCTCCGGACGCGCAGGCTCAGCGGCCATGGCTCACGGGCCCAGTCGCTCCGCGGCATGTGGGATCTTCCCGTACCGGGGCACGAACCTGCGTCCGCTGCATCGGCAGGCGGACTCTCAACCACTGCGCCACCAGGGAAGCCCTATCCACCTTTTTAACAGCACCTTTTTCTATTCCAGCTGCCATCAGAATCAACTCAAGAGGCTGCTTGTTTCTGAGGCACATTTAAAGGGTTATTTTATAGGTTATTTTATAGCCAGCATATATGCTGGTTATTTTATAGGTTATTTTATAGCCAGCATATATGCTGGCCCCTCCAGAATGTGAATCTCAGCGTGTGGTCCTCAGAACACCAACGTCAGTATCATCTTGCACATGCAAGTTCTCAGGCCCCACCCTAGACCTACCAAATCAGAAACTTTGAAGTTGGGGTCCCTGAATCTCTATGCTACAAGCCCTCCAGGTTATTCTGAACTTTGAAAACAGCTGCTCTAGAAGAGACAGGCATTGTCTTGGGGGTGGGTTAGGGTTCTTCCAAGGCAGAAGAGGTTAATAACAATACAAATGTCTTTGGAATTATTGCCCAAATTATAAATGATGGGTTTTCATGGATCTAAGTCCTTCTCCACCCTGTACATACAGAAATGAGTGTTCTGAATTATCTCCAGTGCTGTTCATGACTGTACAGCACCATATCCTCTCCCAGTTCTCCTGTAATTAGTGACCTACACCAAGAGATGGTCAGGGGAGCTTATTATAGTCATGGAGCAGACCATGATCAAAGCACCTCCTTCTATCTCTGAAGATTGACAGGGAGAGATGGAGAGGATATGGTTCTAAGATTAGCAAATTGCAGAGTAATCCTGGGATGTTGGAGAGAGGGCGTTAGCTGATCCCTGAAAGCAAAGTTAATTTTCAGGGAATCTAAAAATGTACCAAGTTGGGAGTGTTATGGTTATTGTTATTTTTTAACCTTCTTGGGTCTCCCCGGTACTAACTTCAGGGCACCATGACCCCAGTTTAGAAGGAAAATATTCTGCTTGTGAAAGCTTGCAGAGCAAATCTGGGTAGGGCTGTTATTTAAAGCCTCTCTGGTCACTGCATGCGGCACATGAAGGCACTTTCCACATGGCAACTCTTAGCACCACCCATGACAGCAAAACCATTTGCCTAAGGGCAGGCGGTGCATGGAAGGAGGGAGCCCAGAATGCCACATCATCCATTCTGCGAGGACCCTTAGGGAGATACAGAGTGTATATTTTCTGGAAGTACAGTTTATTATGTTGTTTGAAAATGTTACTCTGAGCAACAGATGTTATTTTTGGAGGCCGAGCAACTTTATTTTAGTGAAAAAAGGTCTTGGCAGAAGTTAAAGATTGTTGGCTAGAAGAAGGGGTTGGTATATGGGCTTCCAATCTAGTCTCTTGAGTGGTACTGGGACAGTTTGCATGCAGAGGCACAGGGCTGTAATTTGCAGTCTTCGAGTGGCTGCTGCCCTGTCATGACTAATGCCATCAGGGCTCAGCAGGGAAGCAAGGAGCCTTCCTCTCATCTTCAGCTCTCAAGTGCCAAAGGGAGAAGAAATGTGGTTGAGGAGCTGATTGTGTCCTCAAATCCACTGGGGGTTTCGGGACACTTCATTCCCCCTCTTTACTTAGCTCAGAGTCTGCTCTGGTGGAGCAGATTGAGACCTTGATCCTCAGTGCCAAGAAGATTATTTGCTATTTGCTCTTATATTTAAAATTTCAAAGTGGCACCCTGGCTTTATGAAGAGAGCACTTCAATGGAAAACTTCAATCACACCCTTTTCGATTCTCTCCAGGGACAAAATGTCAAGTTTCCCAAGGAAATTTAGTTTTATTTCTATCTTATTCTCATACACCTTTGACTATTTTGTGCTACTTAATCTCTCTCGTGGATGGCAAATTACTGAAGGACAGATAGAGAAGGAAAATTCAATTTGACTGCTTAGTGGGCCAGGGGGGATCCAAGTGCAGAGAACTGAATGGAGGCTGTATTGCCCCCAAGGCTGGTAGCCTTTGGATGAAGGCATGGTGAGGCTTGGGAAATTCTGTTATTGACCATATCAAAGAGACCCAACCTGGTGGGTGGGGACACAGAGCCTGGGGACACACTGGTGGTGATCAAGAACATCCCATAGGTGCTGTACCAAGACACCAGATGATCTGTTCATTTTGGATCAATATCTTCATCCAAATTTAAGTGTTCAGGCTTTACTCACATCCCTTAGAAGAGGGAGTTCATAAGAGCTGCTTATTAACAGGCTTTCAGAGTCTCAGAAAAATGTTTCAGGATCAGAGTAGACTCTTGTGGTGAGCTGGAGGTTGACTTTATAATAGACCAAACACTTCGGTTGTTTAGGGAAACTCTAAAGTTTGGCAAATAGACAATGAGTTTGGAGCTTACTTCAAAAGCACTAAAGAGGAGGATGGACAAATCCAGACCCCATGGCAACAGAGGTCCTAACGGAAAACTTGCTTCACTTAGGATTGGCTCAGAGATCAATGGAACAGGATCTGCTAGAGTCAGACTTCATTAACTCTGCTATGTGTTCTGGTCAACAAACTGAGTAATTTCAGATTCATTTCTGCCCTTTTTCTGCTCTTCTCTGTCTCAAATGAAACCACATTTCCTAGGCTCCCATGTCCTTTGCCTTCCTGGTATGTTTGGCCAGTACGAGGCAATGACAGAAGTTTGAAGGGCTGGAAGGAGGGAAAACCACCATATGTCTCCCTCTTTCTCTCTCTGCTCCTCGCTGTGTTTCCTGTAGTATCAACATTTCCTCTTGAGCTCTCATTACCTCAAAAAAGCCCCTCCCTCCATGAGCCCATCTCCCACAAGGCAGTCTCCACTGACTCCAGCCCCTTCTGGAAGTCTTCAAACGCTAGGCCCTCCACTTCCTCCTGCTGTCCCATCACCTCTAGTTGTGGTTATAGCTTTCTGCTGTTGCCTCCCCGTCTCCTGACCGGCTTCTCAGTTCTTCCACTGTTTTGGATAACAATTTCCCTCTATTAAGTGCCTTCAGTTTGAAAGATCTATGGTGGTTTCTGTATTCCTGGCAGGACCCTAGGGTACACTTCCACTGAGCAGATGTGGAATTGCATCAGAGACCATATGATTATTAAATTACTCTCTTTCCCCTGTTTCAGATTTATGTCCTATCCTCTACTGGAAACATTTCCCCTTTCTAGCCTTATTGTTCACATCCATGTGGAATTTTAGTTCCTCGGGGTCATTGTGTCCTTTTCATCTCAAATCTATATATTCATCTTAAAATTAGCTGGCATTGTTTGAAATACAACCTAGGAAAAATGGCTCAATGAGTCACAAAATAAAATTATAAATGTAAATTCCCATCCTTTCTTCCCTACAGCCTGGGTCATCCACTTTTCCAACTATGTTATTCCTTTCTGCTATCTGAATATCAGGCCACCTGGCAAGGGTAATGTCTGCTTGAGTTTCTACAGTGCTTCTGGCATTGTTGGCTCACAGCAAAAAGAAAGCACTCATCTCCACCTACATCTGTCATATTTCAACAAAGGGCAGAAATGCCATATCACCATGAAGCTAGAGATCCTCATTAACACAGCCAGGGGCTCAAGAGAAAACAATAACTTGTATTGTTTCAGCAAAGTTTGTCAAAATTCTTAGCAAAAATTTAGGCTTACCATGAATATCACTCTGTGAAGCTACTGCTAATGGTAGAATTTAAATTTTTCATAATACATATGTACATTATAGGACTCCAAGGTCTGGTACATTATAAGGAGTCCTGGGTTCCATTATTCATGGTGCCAGTAATTAGCTGTGTGACCAGAAGCAAGACTTTCATTTCTGGGTTCATTTTCACATTAGTGAAATAAGGTAATTGGACTAGATAATCTCCAAGAGCCCAGAAATATAAAGTTATAACTGTATAGTAAATTTGTTTTTTTTTTTTTTTTCACTGTTCATGCTTTATTTTCCCTCCTTGAGAACAAAAGAGATTGTCATGAGCAAAGAAAGAAAAACTTTTCTCTGCTGGCTTTTCCCACTACAATACTCCCATCCATATTACCCCTTTTTTCCTTTAATGTGTGATGCATGCTTAATATTATCCTTTTGCCCTAGAAGCAGTGCTAAGTGTGAGAGAAAAGACCAATGGGCTTTTGGTTCTGCGTGTTCGGTTTGTGTAGTTAGTATTCATAGACCGAAGCTGTCCCACTCTTCTTAGCTTGGAATATCTTAGTTTTGGTATACTGGAAGACTTGATCCCCCGATTTTTTCCTTTATTCTGATTGACCCATCCATGTTTTATCCTGGTGGCAATGCCTTGTCAGGGTTATGTATGGGCCTTGGTCAATTTTGCGCATAACCAGAGTAGTTAAACATTTCAACTATGAGATTCGGATTCTTTTGCCCTCAAACCTTCCTCTTCCCATTCCCCTGCCATTGTCCTGTGTGAGGACCCCTAAAGCTTCATGAGATTCATTTTGATTAAGATAGTAGCTCGTCTTTCAAATCTCAGTTTATTCAACACTTCCTCAGGAAAGCTTTTCATTTCTACCCCTAGCATGGGTTAGAGCATGCTTCTACGATGCCCTCTACCCTCTTTACCAAGGAGAACAGCTACTGGAGCCAGACTGGTTCTAAATTCTGCCTCTGCCAGGTAATAACCATGTGAAAGTTACTTAAGCTTCACGAGACTTAATTTTTAAGATTCTGAAGTGAGAATAATAACTGCATATACGTCCGTGTTTGGGGGGAGGATTTTTCATGTAAAACACTTAGAACAGTGCCTGGCAATTGGTAAGTGCTCAACAATATGGTTTGCTGTTATTATTATGATTGTTATTGACATTATTGATTGTTTATTTCTCTCATCACCAAACTGTAACTACACGAGTGCAGAGATTGTGTTTCTTCTTGCATGGTCAGAGTCCAAACTCCTAACACCTAATAGGTGCTTGATAAATATCTATTGAATGAATGAATGAATCCCTAAAATCTCTTTTAAAACGCATGTATTTCTAGGAGAATTAATTGAGTACATCAGCCATTCACACTGAGTGAAGGGAATCTGGCTAGTTCCTGAAGAGGCAAGATATAAATGGGAAGAAGGCAGAAAGAAGGTCCAGAGTATGGACAGCAGGTCTGTGCACTGTACAAGGGGGTTTCAGTAACTAGCTTACCCCTGAGATAAGAGAGTGCTTCAAGGGGAGATAGAGGGGCTCCAAAGAATATACTTGCATTGACTATGAGGTTTTCCTTACAATTGCCCATATATGAAGGCTTTGCTGTGTGATGCAGTGGCATACTTTATACCAGATAGACTGGAACATTCAGTGATGTTTCTACTTGCAAGAAGCATGATTCCTTTAGGCTTTAATGCTTACTGAGCATCTCAAGATGTATTTTTCCAACTCAGTTCTTAAATTTTCATCTCCACTATGCTACCATCCATGTGATGGGGGCAAATGGATTCTTAATTTCCAACACTCAATATAATGTCCTCAAATGTCCTTGAACGAAGTGTGATCATAATCAATATGACTCCTTGTCCGTGCCAAGTATTTTATTGTACAGATTTTTTTTTACTATAATAACCTGTGGGATAGGTAAGTATTATTATCATACCTGTTTTAGGGATGATGAAATTGTGGTTTAAAGGTTAAAAGACATTTCTGAGGTCACACTCCAAATTCTGCATACCTTCTAGTGTATGGTTCTTTTATGTTTTCTTTATGGATGGAGGCTTTACAAACTTTTCCAAATATGTGTGCTTTAAAGAGCCATATTTCAGTGGTACCTGCACATCTCTTGCATCTCTTCAGTCCTCATGTGCTGCATTCTAGCTCATGAAGTGGCCTGGGACCAACAAGGCTACTGTGCTCCCCAACAAGGATCACAGTGCTGCAGACTGAGAATTAGTGAAATCCGCACAACCTAACACTATTTCTTTCAGTACAGTATCAAGGAAAGGATTTAAAACAAAAATGACACAAATGTGCTACTATATATATAGAACACCCCAAAAAACCTGCTCAACTACAGAGAGTATATCCGCCATTCTAATGAAACATATTTGCAGATTTATACAAAGAAAAATAGCTATGAGCATTTTTCTCTCTGTTCGTTTTCCAACATTTAAGGTAATCTCTACTGCTCTCTTCCTTCTTATGTGAACAATGGACTATCACAATTTTCCTTCGTTGTCTAAGGCCTCGGCTAAGTCTCCTAGCCACCAAGTCTCTCTTTTTCCGTTCTCAGGAAGATAAACTTGGTTAGAATTTTTTGTTGTTTGTTTTGGCTTTGGCCTGATTTATTCTTGCCTCCATAAATATAAAATGCCTGAAATCAATAACTGACATAAAGAAACCACAAATCCTGAAAAGCCAAATACATACTTTAAAAAATACATATACATAGTTAAATCAATCATTAATCATTGTTCTCCTTCCTGTAAAAGTAAAATGAATCATCTTTATGTAAGAACCAAAGATTCATTTCTGTATAGCAAGGCAGCACATTTTTCAAAAGAATGAAATACTATTTTTGTTGTGCTCAACAAATAAATGATGGGGGCCTGTCAAAAGGACACAGGAGCCAGCTTGAAAGGGCACTTGCTGGACAATTCTGGGACAAAATATTGATAGTAATGGATTACAACCTTGAATAAAATAAGAATATATGAGTCTATGTTGATAAAAACAATAACTTACGGTAGAATGCCAACCAATAAGTGTAGAAAGAATGACAGATTTAGAAAACTGCCACTTGGGAGCCATTGTACTAATTGATTAAGGTAAGAGTCATCCACGGATGCTGAAAGTAATGGGTGAAAGTTTCTTGAGGATCAGGATATTTACATAGTCTTAGAGGATCTCTCACAAATTATTTATTAATTGCAAACAGAAAAATAACAACTTTACCCTGAAAAATGCCACCTAAATCAAGTGATTAAAGTTAACTTCACCAACGATGGGACAAACCAACAACATGTGTCTTCTGATATGATTTACAGAGAAGGACACACTGTCACTTCTGTTGCATTTCTGCCCCCAAATGCATAAGCTGAATCTAGTCACAAGGAAATGCTAGACAAATCCAGTTGAGGGACATTTTAGTTTGTCTGTATTCAAAAACTGTATACTCTTCAAGATGCCTTGTACTCGTTGAAAATGTCAAAGGCTTGAAATATATTTTTTTAAAGACTAAAGAAATCTTCCAATTTAAGAGCGAGTAGAGATGTATAATAACTAATTTTAATGTTTGATCCTGGATTAGATACTGGACCAGGAAAAAAAAAAGTAAATACAAAGTGCATTATGGGGACAATTGAAGAAATTTGAATAAGGACTGTGGATTAGATAACATTATTGTGTCACTGTTAAATTTTCTGATATTGGTAATTATTTTGTTACATTACAAAATATCCTTATTAAGTATATATATTGAAATACTTAGAGGTAAGGATGCACAATATCTCCAATTTACTCTCTAATGGTAAAGAAAAATGCAAATTATATATATTATATATCATATAAAGAGAAAGAGAGAATGATAGAACCAATGGAACAAATTGTAAACAGTGAGTGAATCTCAATAAAGAGTATATGAGAGTTATTTATTCTGTTTTTGTAGGTTTTTTCTAAGTTTGAAAATATATTCCAAAAAAGTGACCCAAAAAATCGGAAAGCAAATTTTCCCATCAGCAGATGGCATCATTTGAATTTCACTGTGATAAGAAAGAAAAGCCCAGCTTCCAGAAGTAAGCAGCCTAAGTTCTCATTTCCCAGTCATCAGTTATCTTTGTGTGTTTTGGAGTTAGAGTTCTTTTTTGTGGTTTTGTTTTTACTTTTTGCATCCTTAAGTATAAGGTGGAAGCCAAAAAGAGTAAAAATGGGACACTCCTGGTAAGTTTAGAGCTACCACTTCAGGGACAGGAAGCAGTTGATCAGTTTTAGTACCATATTTTCATGAAACAGGAATATGGTTGTTTCCCAAGAATGGCCATAAATTATATCCTTCAAGTCAACCCCGGCTAGTGGGAATTCGTATGAAAAATTACTTGCTAGTTCTCAAGCTTCTTGCATGTCCCTGCTGACATTTTGGCAAAGCAAAACTGGGGGTGGCTGGATTGTAAACTATTTCCCCAAATTACAAAATATTTTAGAGCTGATACCAGACCTACACTCTTATCTGCTGACTGCAAATATTTTTAAGCTATTCTGCTATGTCCTGCGCATCTTCCTCAAATGCAATCTAAGTGGCCTCTTTTCTTTTTCCTGCCTTCTTGAACCGAAGAGATCCAGAGGTCAGAATGAAAAACAGCCCATCCGCTAAAGGGAAGACCCTAGAGCAGGTCCAAGAAAAGAAGCTGAAGGGGAAGACAGGGTGAGAGATGTTTATTAATCTGTAGCTGGTCCTTCTTTTCTCATTTCATGACAGGCGAGGGATACTTTACGGCAGGCACTGGTTTAATACATTACCATGCATTTTCTCATGTAATCCTTTAATATTTCTGAGATGGGCACTACTTTTATCTCCATTTGGCAGCTCAGATAACTGAAGTTTAGAGAGTTAAAATCATTTGCCAAATATGAGCGGTGGGGTTGAGATTTGAATGAAATGCTGCCTGACTTCAGAGTCTCATTAGGCTTTAATTATCCTGTTTTATTAACTGTAATGAATACCCTGCTCTACTTGTTCTTCCCCCCCTGAGGACACATGGTGCAGTGATAATGTCATCCACTCCTGCAGAATTTGTTGCATATCTTGGTTTAGACAGAAAATACCAAAACTATTATCTGTTTTCTGAACCCAGTGATTTCATTAACTATTCCTCCAACCTACAAGCCAATAGTATTTGATCTTCACACTGTTACCTCTCGGTTATACTGCAAGATTTTTTGGGGACCTCTCACTGTTGTGGCCTCTCCCGTTCCGGAGCACAGGCTCCGGACGCACGGGCTCCGGACGCGCAGGCTCAGTGGCCATGGCTCACGGGCCCAGCCGCTCCGCGGCATGTGGGATCTTCCCGGACCAGGGCACGAACCCGTGTCCCTTGCATCGGCAGGCGGACTCTCAACCACTGCGCCACCAGGGAAGCCCCATACTGCAAGATTTTGAAGTGACTTCTTAATCACCAGAAAGATGGAGATTAACACTTTTTTGAAGTAGGTAATCATAATACAACTGCTCGAAAACTGATGTGGCATTTGTGGTAAACTTCTGTATCAGGATGGGTAAACCTCTACAGCAATGTTTCTAACCTGAGGTCCAGACCCACCAAGCAGTCTTCAGAGGGTCTGTCAACTTGTATGGGAATACATTTCATCTTCATTTTCACTAACCTTTAAATTTCATTTAAGCGAACTTTAGCCTTGCCTTCCATTACAAATGTTGATACAAAGCACAGTGTTGTTAGCAATACCGGTAACTGTCACCCATAGATACCACAGATATTTTCAGTCATATATATCAGTTGCTGCTGATATTTCAAAATGTCATCTATACTCATAATTTACTTGAAATTATGATAATTCGTAGATAATTATTAATTAAACTCGTGACTAGATCTTATTTAAAATGTTAACAAAGAAGCATGTAATTGCTATATCAAAAATTTGTGTTTTAAATATTTTTAAAACAGTACATCAATATTTTAAAATATTTTAATAGTAGTATTTCAACCTAGGTTTTATTTGTAATTACACTTTCTATGTTATATATTATAAAATATTATTCTGAGAATCGATATACAGGCTATGCCAAAATGGTCCATGGCATGAAAATGGTTAGGAATTCTACTCTGTAGCATGAACCCCTTCATAGCCTGAGTGGGGAATACCCTGGCTTAACAACTGGCTGCTTTCAGAGTCCCCCGGAAAATTGCAGTGACCCCAGGAATGGAGAAAAGCTCTAAATGCTAGAACAAGATGATTGTTAGGTCCTACCAAGCGTGTCCTACCCAGTGCTTCAGGAACCTTCTCCTCCCTTTAGCCCTCACCCCTTCCAGGTCCCAGAAGATTGGGCAGTTATTATTCTGCCCAGCCCCACTGCCTGTACTCCTTCCTACTCAATTTCAATGAAAGCAGCTCTTCTGGCAGCTGCTCCAGTGCGACCCCAGTGCTCTGGGGAGCTGGGCCCGTGTCAGTAGGCCACGGGGGTAGATCAGAGCCAAGACTCTTGTGATCCTCTCCACCCTCATTTTCATGTGAAAACGCATCCCAGGAGGACTTTGCTGGAGGGTTGATTAACTTAGCCATATATTTACTTTGCTGGAAACTTAAGTTGTCCTTTTATGTGTCATTTTCTCTAATTTCATGTTTTTTCATCCTTTATTTTCCAACAGGCAGATTCTGGTCACACCTACAGAAGTGGCCCCAGGTGTGTGCATATTTTTCTGATAGTTACAATGCATCATAGACCCTTCCTGAAAATGAAGGACGAAAAAACTTAGTGGTGTTTATATATTCTAAATACAATGCCTGCTTCCTTTCCTTTTTGTTTTTTGTTTGTTTTTTCTTTATATTTTCTTCATTTAGGTTTCCTTATTTGGTCTCTTTATTTTATTTTATTATTTATTTATTTATGCAGTCTGAATAGGTCTTAGCTGAGTTTCTCATCATAACCGATCATTTTATACATATACTATTCAGTTTCTTTCCCAAGTCTCTATAGAGCAAGGATCAGTGTGACATCAGTGTCTAAATGCCTAAGCATGTGTAACTTATATTTCAAAAATGGAAAATGTGTGATACTATCATCACATTTAAATTAGCTTCTCCAAGGCTCCTTCATCAAATATTAGGGCAGACCCATTCTGAAGTTTAATATATCTTAAAAACTGTAATGTAAAAATTCTGCTTGCATGCAAGTTTTTAAGTCTTCATCTGACCCAAACAATATCAGAGGTAATGTTTATAAACGTGATTTCTGAGTGTGACTGAGGCAAGTTTTAATCTACATTATTACCCTGTTGGGCAGGGGACCAATGAACTGCCACATTATGGAAGCACCAGAAGACTTCTGGCCATCAGTGGATGTCTATGGTAGCTTCTTGTAGTTTCAGTGTTTTGTTTTGTTTTTTATAAGTTTATTTATTTATGTATTTATTTTTGGCTGTGTTGGGTCTTCGTTGCTTTGCACGGGCTTTCTCTAGTTGTGGAGAGTAGGGGATACTCTTTGTTGCAGTGCTCGGGCTTCTCTCTGCGGTGGCTTCTCTTGTTGTGGAGCACAGGCTCTAGGCGCGTGGGCTTCAGTAGTTGTAGCTCGTGGGCTCTAGAGCACAGGCTCGGTAGTTGTGGTGCACGGGCTTAGTTGCTCTGTGGCATGTGGGACCTTCCCGGACCAGAGCTCGAACCCATGTCCCCTGCATTAGCAGGTGGATTCTTAACCACTGTGCCACCAGGGAAGTCCAGTTCCAGTGTTTTTTACATTCTGCAAAATTTTCACAAATCAGACTACTCTAGCTATTTGGCCAAATTTTCCTTGAAGAAAATGAAATACAATCAACCCCTGATTCTTTTCTAATTATTGGGGGCCACTGCTTCCTTCATGAGGAATAATAATAAAAATAGAATTTGTTTGGCTTCATAATGCAATATGTGAGTTTTTACAACAGAATCGCCCTCCTAATTGCTTTGCTCTGGCCAGTTCTAAAAGGAACTTGCCTTAGCTGAATGGCGGTGTGACATGATCCAGAACCGGATCAGGTGGTTGAATCTAAGGGCAATCTGGACACAACTTCTGTGCTCTGTTGATGGCCAGGGAGACTCAGTGGTAAATGACAAGCCAAAAGACAGGGCTCAGGAATATATATCTGGATTTGTTTCCAGGGGCTGCCATAACAAAGTACCACAAACTAGGTGGCTCAAACGACAGAACTGTGTTATCTTACAGTTCTGGAGGCAAGTCAAATCAGGGTGTCAGCAGCACAGCTGGTTCCTTCTGAGAGCTGCAGGGGAGAATCTATTCCTGCCTCTCTCCTAGCTTGTGGTAGCTTCAGACATTCCTTGGCTTGCAGACGGTGTTCTCCCTGTGTCTTCACACTGTCTTCCCTCTGTATTTGTCTATCTCTGTGTCCAGATTTCTCCTTTTTATAAGAATGTAGTCATATTGGATGAGGGCCCACCCTAATGATGTCACCTTAACTTGATCATCTGCAAAGACCCTATTTCCAAATAAGGTCATATTCAAGGGCACTGGGGGTTAGGACTTCAATATCAATATCAATTCAACCCATAACAATATCTATCTTGAAAAATCACCAGAGACAATAATTTGTAACTATGAGTAAAATTTATGGGAATCCTATAATTTGCCTTCAGTGAATTTATTTATTCTAGACATCTTATTTAGATGATAGGATGTCAAAAGTAATGCACCATGAATGTTCTTTTTCTGTAAATTATCAATGCTATTCAATTATTCCTACGTCTTCCAGGAACTATGGTTCCCTATTGTTTTCTCATAGACCTTGTTGGCATTTTTCTGAATTTCATCACTCTCCCTTCATTTTATAAACACTAGACTCTCCCTCTTTTATACTGGATAAGCAAATGTTTAAAGAGTGAGTAAAGGATCTCTTTTGTAAGTAAAGTACGTGTCTGGGGCCCTGCTACTTGGGAAACTTAATTCAGTTTCATTCATTTGTAATATTCAAAGTCTGTACCACTGCTTCATATATTTCAGAATAGTAACCATCACATTAGATGGTTAGATACGGTTAGATATGTTCTCTTAAAGTAGCATACGATTGTAATCAAATTTAAAACTAAGCGTCCATCACAACTCCCCCCTTTCTTCCTTTCAAGAAAACATAAAGAAACCTGGGCTAAACCTAGGGCTCTGTGGACTTGCTGGAAAAACACTGACCCAGAAAATAAATGTGTAACAAGTCAAATTTTTTCCATTACTTAAGGGAAACTGTGGTGGTAATTTTTTTCTTAATCTCTGGGCTAAGTATAAATCTGTGACTCACCCAAACTACCTCATACTTAGACCATAAATATTAGGAGTGATGACTTATAAGGAGGTCATGTTGACGTGTGGTGAGTAAATGCTTGTCCACACATATTAATTTAACAAGAAAATAGCACTTTCCTAAGTAGCATAACATAAACAGTAGAGAATTTAATATAAGTGAAAAGCAGTGTTATTTCTGAAGAGTTACTATGACAAAAGAATCCTTTTTTCTCCTCCAAATAGTAATACAATTTTATTAGGCTTTAGTATCTAAGAATATGTGTATAAATCTGGTTCCAATCAAAAAAAGTTCTATTAAATTTCCAATACTATGGGAAAATTAAATTTTAAAAACTATATTTGTTCATTGCAAATTTCTATTCCTAGTACATGGGAAACCACAGGGAGGTGTTCCAGCTGGGTTGGTTTTCTCAATTAAGGTTGTCAGTGTTAAACTTCAACCCTAGGGGGCTTCCCTGGTGGCGCAGTGGTTGAGAGTCTGCCTGCCGGTGCAGGGAGCACGGATTTGTGCCCCAGGCCAGGAAGATCCCACATGCCGCGGAGCGGTTGGGCCTGTGAGCCACGGCCGCTGAGCCTGCGCGTCCAGAGCCTGTGCTCCGCAGAGGGAGAGGCCACAGCAGTGAGAGGCCCGCGTACTGCAAAACAAAACAAAACTTCACCCCTAGGGCACTGCTACATGACTTGAATTTCAGTGACACAAATGGGGTGATGTCATGTGTTCTTTGTCCTTGGAGCAAACCCCTACTTTGTTTCTCTCCCAGAGATGGCTTGCTTCAGAGTCTACTCTGTTAGCGAAAATAAAACACTATAGATAACAGCTTCAGAAAACATGAAAAGCCCACTTATTACAGTAGGTGGGACAGATATATCACTTGGTCTCTAAAGTAGGCGAACTGGTACATTTAGAAGTTTTCTAAATCAATGTAGACAGCCAGAAATATTAAATGAAAGGCATTAGTTTCCATTAGTAATGAAATTTCTATTTCTGTGACTTTGCTAATGCTGGGTTCTGCTTTCCTTTCTGCCTATTCTAGTAGTACATCCTTCTCTGCTTTCCTCAGATGGCTTTCCAAAATGACCGTGGCCAATTTTCCCATCACTCAACAACAGTAATTAGCAATGCAAAACAAAATAACACCAACCTTCTAATATTTTTAGTTCCTGGGTTATTTCATGTGCCACTTGGTTATCTCAGAAGCTATTTCTCTCCAACCTGCAGGCAAGAGGGTGGTCTTGTAGTTAATTTATTATCGTCATGGTGACAAGCTCAGGACTTAGCCCATGGGAAACACTTGACATTTATTGTAAAATGACATGTTTACAATCAAATGATGACGGCAATTTGAGTCATAAGAGTAAAAGGTAACCCATAGTCCATCGATCCCTTCACAGGGAGGAAAGACCTCACCTGATTTATGCAGAAAGAGCAAGCAGAATAAAATGGAATTAGGTTGACCTAATCCCATCAGCTTTCTCTGCTTAGAATTGGGGGGTGAGGGAGTTCCCTGGCATCCAGTGGTTAGGACTCCTCCCTTTCACTGCTGAGGGCCCTGAGGGCATGGGTTCAATCCCAGGTTGGGGAACTAAGATCCTGCAAGCCACTCAGCGTGGCCAAAATAAATAAATAAATAAACTTCATACATATTTATAAAAAAAAAAACACAGTTGGAGGGTGGGAGGGATGGACACTTTTCCTGAGAAATTGTTGTCTTTACTGGTAGTGCCCTCTGGTGGATTAACGGTCCTCTTGCGTCACTCAATTCCTGGACACTCTATTTTACCTTTAGCTACCACTTAGTACTCCCCCACCTCAGCATGAACAGGCTTTTCTTTCAGTGACTTGGGATGTTACAGTCTACTACAAATATTGCTGGTGTGTGGTTTGTAAGAGACACCTAAGGTGAATTCAACTGAAGTGAATACCAGTTGTTACCCTTCCAAGTCTATCAGATGCCAGTGTGGGTGCAATTTAACTGTTGCGTGCAAACCCTTGGCTTGAGTGTGTTTATGTAAACAGTTCAAAGCTGTGGACTGTGTGTCTGGCAAGTTGCTTCCAAGACACAAAGGAGAAATCGGCATGTTTTCCATTTACAAGACATGTGGTTCTTATTGCCTTACAGAGATTGGTCTTTGTTTGTACTTCATTTTATTTTTAAAGTGAGTTTTCCACAGTGAAATAAAGTGCGTTCATTATAGGAAATGTTTAAAAGACAGAGGCAAAAAAATTATCTGGAATTCCACCAAAGCCAAGACAGATTTTAGATGTAGTCTGACAAGGTATCCTGCTTCCCTGGAGTGTATAACCTCAGGGAACAGGCATTAATGGACTGAGGATGAGCATGTCATTAACCTTCTTCGCAGCTGTTTTCTCAATTCATAAAGTGCAATGATAATACAGCATTTGTTTACTTTCATTTTCTGTCTCAAAATAGGTCTGCTAATTGCATAACAATAATAGCAGCTATTTATTTAGTTAGCACAGAATTTCAAAGCCTAACCCGAGAGTCACCATTTGCCTCAGGGAGTACAGCAATTTAGCCCAAAGTCAATTTTTCCCTATAGCCTCCCATATCTCTGCCAGGATTTGTTCTTGTCATAGTAATAACTACCATTTATTAGGTGCTTATTACACAAGATAATACAGTGCTTAAGTATGTAGCCCGATTGAATTTTAATTCTGGCTTTTCCCCCTAATAGCTGTGTGATCTTGGATGAGTCTAAAGTCTGTTCTGCAGTTTCCTCCTTTGTCAAGTAAAGGCCCTGCCCCGCAGGGTTTTTAGGAGAAAATTAAGTCCCTAGAACAGATCTGGGTACCTGGGAAGCACTCTGTAATTATTAGATGTCATTATTACTATATTGTGATGATATATTAGACATTATACTACATTCTTCTTTATTCATTATGCCATTGAACGCTCTGTACCTGGGAAGCACTCTGTAATTGTTATGTAACCATAACAATCCTATGATTGTTATAGGCTCAATCCTACTAAGCCTGCGCTCTAGAGCCCGCGAGCCACAACTACTGAAGCCCGCACGCCTAGAGCCCATGCTTGGAAAGTCTTGAATTGTTATGTGATTGTTATGTAACCATAACAATCCTATGAGTTAGATATTCTTGCCCTGTTTCAGACAATGAACATGAAACAGAGAACCTCAGTGACTTGTCCAAATCACATGGCAAGTTACCCCTAGACCTAAATCCTAGCCCAGATCTGACTACCTATAAAGCCTGAGCTTGCCATCTTATTTTCGATGTGGTTGGATGTGGTGGGTTAACTATTACTTTGTTTCTTTAATTTTTATTGAAGTATAAGCTATATATAGAAAAATGCACAAATCATAAGTTTAAAGCTGTGCCAATTTTCACCAATGAGATCACCTGGGAAGTCAGCACCGTAACTTTGCCAGACCTTGGAAAGTGCCCTCGTGCTTGCATCCAGTCTCTAATGCCTCCAACAGTCACTGCTAAGTTCATTTCCAGCACATAGGTTGGTTGGCCTGTTTTTAAACATTACATCCATGGAAGTATACAGGACAACCCATTTTATGTCTGACTTCATTCACTTAGTTTTACGTTTGCAAGATTTATCCATGTTACTGTATAGCGTTATAGCCATTGACACATCACAATGTACCCATTCTACTCTTGGACATTTGGAAGATTTCCAGTTTGGGACTAATATGATGAATATTGCTACCAAAATAATGCTTGTACATGACTTTGGGATTGGAAAGGATTAATCCTTTCCATTGGGTTAATACCTAGGAGTGGAATTGTTGGGTCATAGCGTAAGCATATTTTTAACTTTAGTATTTATTGCCGTATACTTTTCCAAGATAATTGTAGCAACTTACACTCTTTAGAGAGTTAACTTTTAACCTATATAAGAGAATTAGAGGCCACTTTTTATCTTTAAAACCATTAGAACAAAAGATAGTTTGATCTAAATAATTTTTGGATTTAAAAAATAAAATCAATTAATAATTAGTTGCTCCTGCAAAGCACACGAGTTTTTTTTTTTTTAATAAATTTATATTTATTTATTTATTTTTGGCTGCGTTGAGTCTTTGTTGCTGTGCGGGCTTTCTCTAGTTGCGGTGAGCAGGGGCTACTCTTAGTTGAGGTGTGCGGGTTTCTCATTGCGCTGGCTTCTCTTTCTTGCTGAGCATGGGCTCTAGGCGCGCGGGCCTCAGTATTTGCAGCACGTGAGCTCAGTAGTTGTGGCTCGTGGGCTCTAGAGCACCGGCTCAGTAGTTGTGGCGCACGGGCTTAGTTGCTCTGCAGCATGAAAGTACACAAGTTTAAATTTACTTACACAATAAAAATAACTCATTTTTGACATAGTTAAATACCATAATGTGAATGAAATATCAAGAAATTAAAAGAATAAAAAGAGTAAGCAGAGTTGTGGTATTTACAGCAAAGTATCTCATGGATGGAATAGATAGTTCGCTTGCTGGTGTGCTTGGAAGCATGTTATACGGTCATCCATAAACTGTGTTTTCCACACAGAACCAACTGTTTAATATCAGAGATCTTGTCTTTATTAATTAGGAAGATTGTAGGAAGACAGAAAGGGACCACATTGGAAAGTTTTAATATTTTTCAAATTCTTAGTAACAAGTCCATTGCCCCAAAGAAATCTTACTTTGAAGTGCAAAATGTTAACCAGAGGAGCTGCTGTGGCAGAAGCAAAAGTGAGAAACCTCAGATCTCCAGCTGCACTGCCTTCCCTTCATTGCTCCCGAGGACGACAACAGATCCGAGGAGCATGGCACAAGGATGTGCCTATATCCTGGATGACAAAATGCACTCATCTCGCATCGCCTCAGTCAATTGGTAGCAACTAGCAGGATCAATATGTCAAGAAGGATCATAGGCCATGGTGAGAGCACTAGCAAAGTATGCCATGATCAATTAGTAATGTCTGCCACAGGCACAGAAGGGGATAGTAAGGGTCTGTAGGCTGGCCCTAGATATCATTTATACACATATACATAAGTATGTATACACACTGTCTTTTAAATATTTTATTTCCTATTAACTCCAAATTCTGTAAAGATGGCTAATGTTCAGTACAGATAGGCTAAATACTGACATAGGAATCACCTAGGTACGCATATCTTTCTGTATTTGTCGAAAACATCTTTGGGGATAAATTACTAAAACTGGAGTTTCTTGCATTAGCGTTAAATCTCCCATACTCTTCTACAGAGGAGAACTCTGCCCCGCCAATGTATAACACAGGTCACATTCTGCCCTGTATTATTGGTACTAGTGAGCATCCACCTCCCCATCAGAACTGCAAAGCCCTGGGTATAAGTTCTGTTTTGTGTGTCTATATTTCATTCCCCTCCCCCACTAACAGCGCCTAACATGGTGTTTCCTTTTTCTATAATAGATGTGGGTACATATTTTTTTGCTTTAAATAATAATGATACATTTTAATATTCTAATGAAATGCTAAGAATTAAGTGTCAGAATTCAGCTTACATAAGGAAAGCCTGAGATGAATTAATAAAAAAATCGGAGAAAATTTTCTAGAATTTAATATAGAGCAAATAAACAAACAGTGCCTTGTTCTTCTCAGTTACTTTCAGGGACAATAATAACAGTTAAAGGACCACTAATGAGTTTCATGGAACCATTGTCCAGAGCATTGATGTTCACTGTAGAGACCAAAATTTCAGAGCTAAATAGACACATTAATATTGGAGCAGGAATATATGAGTTTTAAAAAAATCTCTAAATACCTATGGAATCGGTAGTTTTAATAAAAGTGACCTTCTTTAGTTCACTTCATGTCCCCTCAGTGCCTCTGCCCCTGGCATCAATGGCTGATTTATCAAGTCACCTCACATAAAGCTTTTTCTTTAAATTGTTAATACGCTAAGATTTTTCTTTATGAAGCTTCTTGTGCTGACATCACTGGCATTCCCCATCATTTGCTGGTTTTGGGTTTTGGGTTTTTTTAGGTCATTTTTGGTTTGGGTCTCTACATTCTTTATTCGCCTCTTCTTGTTTTATTCCAGTTAGCATTTCTGGTGGTCCTTTTGGAAACCCCCAAAGTCCCCATGATGGCCAGTCTGCCTAGCCTTCTGTGTCCTTTGACTTTATTACCTACAATTCACTTGCAATTTGTTTTGAACGCACCTGTAGCCTTGTCTTCTGGAAAACTTCTCCCTCTGGCTTTTTCCTTTCAGTTCAATTATCTAAGAAGATATTGCACTCACGAAGGTTTGGCAGTGTTTTCTCGGATCTACCTAACCTCTCTCTCTTCGAGAGGAGATCTCAGATCCCGACGCACCTCCACGTTATTCTGAGGGAATCTGATGTACTTTACATATATGTTTGACATCTTTCATGTACACAGACAACTATTATCCATCAAGACTCCAAGACATGCTGTCTGGTTCCAGAGACACATTTGTATAGAAAAGGTAGAAGGCTCAGCCCCAATTTTACGAACACACATTCTTCCAAGTAAAAAACAATTCAGTGGTTTCTCTTGTTCAGCATTTTAATACATGAATTTCTCACAGTCTACCATCTAATGTATTCAGATCTTTTCTTCAGTTAATTATTCTGGAGCAATGCTTTGTTTTCTGTTGAATGTTGCTAAATAGTTCATCACATTTTGATAGAGGTATTCCGGGTCAGTGGGCATAATTTCAGATACAGGTTCTACATTTACATGTTTTTTTTTTTTCAGAGTTTCAGTTTCCCCCGTCTTGTGTCTGTATAAGAGGATGCTAATTTATGCACTCACCATTCTGAAAAATAAATATATCTGCACAATTACAGTTATAAAATGATGCCACTTTCCCTCCATCTTTATTCAGATTATTTCAGTTTGAATTAACTAAAGACCATTCCTCCAAATATTCATCTCATTTGGCTTGTAAAGACACAGTTTAGTTAAAGAATGTTGCAAAAGGCTTTTTTCTTTGAGCAAAGTTTACAATATGAATTATGTTCATTTTCAGGCCCAGATTTTCATCTTTTTGATCTATAATATTAACTTAAGGTCAAATAATTCTGTAAACCAGAGCCAGAGAGTCTTTCTGGTCACCAGTATAATTATAACTTTCAACCAATGTTTACCAGGGGATAGTGAATTCATTTTGTTAAAATGAGATCTGGCATGAACCTTACTCCAGGCTTAACTGAAGTAAACATAACCTTTTTTTTTTTTTTGAGGTTTCACTAAATTAGATTTACAAACTGGACACAATTAAAAGCTTTAGAATACCAAGGAAAAGGCAGATTTGAGGGGGACAGAGATTTTCTTTTAAGAATGTTTGACTAAAATAAAAAAGAAAAGAAAACTGAAGAGAGGGGCTGTTAATGTAATATTTCTAAGTTGATTTGCTTAAAGCTAATCTGCGTGTTTTTGAACGGTTTGCCAATCCAACGCAAAGGCCAAATCCCTAAAGGTAAACAGGATTTGGGAAGCCGCCTGCTCAGGAATTCAAGGATTAGCCCTCACTCTGCTTTTGACTTGCTGCTTCAGTCTAAGTGGGTCCATTCCTCTGTGCCTCAGAGAAATTGCTTCTGTTTACATACACATGGTTCTTAGGTAAATCAAAAGAGTAACACTGTACCTTACGTGAGGGCACAGCAGATAGAAAAACAGACTGACCTTTCAAGCTGGTGGGCTTAGATTTGATTTTCCATACAGCAGCATAACCAACTGTGAGAGCATAGACACACTGCTCAAGCCATTTAAACTTTGGGCACCTCACCTATGAAAAGAAAATAAAAATACCTACTTTACCTTGCAAGGATCTGGAAAGTATATACAGCGTGACCATGTTAGTTATCATCCAAACCAAAAATACTTTTGAGTGTACAAGCCGCATTTTTAAAAATTATGCCAAGGCAATGGCAGTAAAATAAGGCTCTCCCAGACAAGCCAGAAATATAATGTAATATAAACTAATATAATAGCTACATATAATATAATATAAACTAATATAATAGCTACATATAATTGCTACATATAATATGTTAAATACAACACAAGATACATATAATATTTACCAGTACAAGGAGCCTGGTACATTGCAGAATCTGGTGTCACTTTCTTTACCCTTTATTTTGGAACGTTTATACTTTTTAAAACACTTTTATATGTAATGTGGCATTTTATAATCACAGCAGTCTTGTAGGATATATTTACTTGTTCTCCTTTTACAAATAAGAACACTAGAGCTCAGAGAGCATAATTACCTTGCTTGAAATTCTTTGGAAAGTTACAGAGGTGGGACCCAAACCTAATTCTTACCATTTCAAGTAGAGTGTATTGTATTTCCCTATACCACAATTTCTCCCAAAGAGCTTGTAAACACACTTTCTGTGTAATTGTGGGCTCGGGTGGTTGGTATACATTTTTCTAAAACTACCTAATTTCAATCTCTAATCATATCCTGTGTTCTGAATGAACTGAAAATCGTCCATTTTTATGAGTTTATTCTGAAACTTCAGATTTTGTGCCGTGGACTTATGGTCCACTGTGGGGTTTTGCTGCTGCCTATGTATTCCCTTGTGTGAAGTGGAAGTTCCAGGGGCTTCCATCAAGCATTGGAAGTTCTTCACTGTTTGTCCCTGAAGGTGTCTGCTGGCTTTGGTATTCAGGCAGGGCCATCCCTCTGTGCTGATGAGCTTGAGCACATCTGCTGTTGAAATCCCCTCATCAGACTATAGGATGTGCTCAGGTCCACTGGCTCTTGATGACACACCCGTGGCACGTTCCGAGCCACGGAGCAAGCTTTTGTATGTGCTCTGGGTCCTACTTGGACAGTGGCTCTGCGACCCTGTTTGAGATGCATCTGCCCACTCATCCCATGAGCTACTGCTACTGTTCCTCCTTAGTCACGAGGGGCCTGGAGAGGGCTCTCAGGACCAAGACAGGTTGCGGAGGAGAGGCGTCCCTTTGTTCTAAACCTCCTAAAGCTAACCAGGAATTCCCGTGCCCCTTCTGCAACATCTCTGGCTCAGCCGAAGAGGAAAGGGCTATAGCTCCACATCAGCACTTCTTTCACTTACTTTTCTCTCTGACCTCTCTCTTCCTAGACTAGAAAGAGTGCTTATCTCACGGATCTAAGGATGGGGGTGTTTGGAGGGCGAAGGGATAGACAAGGGGTTCTGTCTAATTGTTAATGCCAAAATCTTGGTCACTGGAATGCTAAAATCCAGGAATAACTGTCTGGTTTCTCTTTGTATTATATTTGTGCTCTGCCTTACCTTCCCTTGCGGGAGTGAAGGTCAAGGTCTAATTTAAAGGGGAAAAAAGAATGGGAAAAAAATC
Organism: Lagenorhynchus albirostris; assembly: GCF_949774975.1. Taxonomy (NCBI): domain Eukaryota; kingdom Metazoa; phylum Chordata; class Mammalia; order Artiodactyla; family Delphinidae; genus Lagenorhynchus; species Lagenorhynchus albirostris. Next base: position 92,516,973 of record NC_083105.1, read on the forward strand.
CAAGAAATCTTCTAAAAAAAAAACCACTTGAGTAAATGCTTCACATTGTCCCCCTCTTTCATTTTACAACTTTCTTTCCTTTTGTTCTACTCTTCTTTCTGTGGCATTCCACATTTAAACTACTAAATAGTAAATGAACATCTTAAATTTCTGTGATTAAAAATAGTATCGTCAAACAAAATGATGACTGATAAATGTTTGAAATGGGTCCATCTCTGTGATTTTTATGTGATTCAGAACGTTTTCATAATAGCTTAAAAGCCTACATTTACTTCTCCATTTCCTCTCCTCTGTATTCTCTTGAGCCCACTCGAATCAAGCTGCCATCCATACTGTGATTTCACACAGCCAAATGCAATTCTCAGACCTCCTCTTACTTCCTTGCAACATTGAAACAGTTGATCAATCTCTTCTTCATGAAAGACTTTCTTTGCATAGCTTCCATGATTCTAAACCCTTTACGATTTCTTCCTACTTCACCTTACAGTCATCTTCACTGCTTTTACCTCATCAACCCAACTGCTAAAGCTTAGAGGTGCCCCAGAGTTCAGGGTGCTCCTATATCTATACGGTCTTCAGGTGACTTCATCTAGTCTTGTGTCTTTAAATACCATCTTTATACTGACATATTTGCAAATTTATATCTCTAGCCTGGATCTCTGCCCTCAACTCCAGATTCCTATATCCTCTACCTCTTCACATCTCCATTGCATGTCCTAAAGATATCACAAACTTATCTTGTTCAAAACTGACTCCTGATCTTTCCTCTAAAATCTTCCCTACTCATAGTTTTTCCCCATGTAAGGAAAAGGCACTTCATCTTTCTAGTTTCTTAGGTCATAAACCTTGGAGTCATCCTCCAACCTTCTTTCCTTCTCATACTCTGTAGCCAGTCCAAAAGCAAATCTGATTATTTCCCACCACCTCCATGGCTCCTCCCTGGTCCAAGCTGCCATGATCTCAGATATCACAATAACCTCCAAATTGTTCTCCCTACTTCTTCCCTTGCCCTCCTCCCGATAGTCTATTATCTGCAGAGCACTCAGATCATATCACTTCTTTTCTGATGTGTCTCTGCCTCCAATCAATGTCCTTACACGCCAGTGGATTTTTTAGTAGTTTAATTTTATCTAACAAGAGGGACTGGTATTACATTTTTTAATTTCTTCTCTCCCCACACTCCCTCTCTTCTCTCCTCCTTTAGACCCCAAATATTATTTTTATTATCCAGAGAAGATGCTAGAAAAATTAAAATAGAAAAAGAGACTAGTTGATAATTCACCACCAAATAATCCATAGTTGACACTCAAATTACACCACATGAGTGTTATCAGCCATGCACACATATTAGGATCATGTATATAATAAATAAATGAACATGACAATCATTTGGTGAGCTTTTAAAATTAATTTATTTCAGAACAAAGGTAATTATAAAGTGAAATCTTCTTATAAAATACCCTAGTGAGCAACATAGAAACATTGTTCTGTGTTCATTAATTTCTAGATATTAGATATTGGTCTTGCCTCACAATTTACTGTTAGAGAAATTGCTAGCAAGAGAATATCCTTGTGTCATTTGCGTTGAAAAGAAAATAAGACTAGCAAAGTGAATCTGAAGTATAACTTGTTCATTTGAAGAAAACAATGACTCTGGGATTATTAAGACTAAAAGATAACACATGTAGGTTTATGAGTATATGAAAAAATTTAACACATTTTTATTTATTAGTAGAGGATAATTAAGAGTATGTAATCATATATATGTGTATATGTCTAAAGTTAGGTGAATATGAGTAACTTGAAAGAGTTAGAAAAAACTAAATAAAACTAATGGTGAAATATTAAATACTTGTTAGTTGAACTCTGTTTCTAAGTCCTATGATGCCAATGTAGGTCAGTGAAATCCATTTCGCATTGCACACATGAAAAATACTAGAATATATATCACATATGGCTGAGCTGAAAGAACAGTGAGAGAATACTGAAAAGGCAGAAATAACAGTAAGATAAAGAAGCTCTGAAACCTACTTATCCTGTAAAATATCTAAACAACCTTCCAATTTCAGCCCTGAAATGTAAAGAGCTTCTAAATCATCACTCTTATCCTTACAACAGCAACAAAAAAGCTGAACAAACAAAATCAATTACCTTTTTTGGTCCAATCAAAAAAATTGAAGTTGCTGAGCAATATACCATATCCTGAAATCTAGAGAGAGACATGTGAATACAGAAAATTATAGCCAAGATTAGCTTACCTAGACATAAGCTAATGGAACTATCACATGAACAGGCAAGAGACAAAAAATCACACAATCACAATAATAGGTGAAGAAAAAGCACTTGACAAAATTCAGCACTCATTCATGATGAAAACTCTCAGCAACCTAGGAACAGAGAGGAATAACTTAATAAAGAATATCTACCCCCAAAAAACCCCAACAGCTAACATTATAATTAATGGTGTGACACTAGAAATTTTCTTGCTAAGATCAGAAACAAGGAAAGGATGACCTTTTCACCACTCCTTTTCAACACTGTATTGGATATTCTAGCCAATGCAATAAGACGAGGAAAGAAAATAAAAGGTATACAGATTGGAAAGAAGGAAATAATGCCATCACATATATGTAGGAAATCCAAAAGAAGAGACAAAGAGAAAGAAACCTCCTGGATATAATAAGTGATTATAGCAAGGTTGCAGCATGAGATTAAAACACAGAAGTCAATTGCCTTCCCAGAAATAGAGACACAGATGTAGAGAACAAACGTATGGACACAAAGGAGTGGAAAATGGGCGGGGGGGGGGGCGGGATGAATTGGGAAATTGGGATTGACATGTATACACTAATATATATATAATAGATAATAGGAACCTGCTGCATAAAAATAAATAAATTAAATTAAATTTTTAAAAAAGTCAATTGCCTTCCTTTATACCAGCAACGAACAAGTGGAATTTGAAACTGAAAACATAATATTATTTTTTTTAATTTATTTATTTTTGGCTGAGTTAGGTCTTTGTCGCTGCACATGGGCATTCTCTAATCGCAGTGAGCGGGGGCTACTCTTCATGGTGGTGCGCGGGCTTCTCATTGCGGTGGCTTCTCTTGTTGCGGAGCACAGGCTGTAGGAGTGCGGGCTTCAGTAGTTGTGGCGCACGGGCTTAGTTGCTCCGTGGCATGTGGGATCTTCCTGGACTAGGGCTTGAACCCGTGCCCCCTGCATTGGCAGGCAGATTCTTAACCGATGCACCACGAGGGAAGCCCATAATATAATTTTTTTTTTTGCAGTATGTGGGCCTCTCACTGTTGTGGCCTCTCCCGTTGCAGAGCACAGGCTCCGGATGCACAGGCTCAGCGGCCATGGCTCACAGGCCCAGCCGCTCCGCAGCATGTGGGATCTTCCCAGACCGGGGCACGAACCCGTGTCCCCTGTATCGGCAGGCAGACTCTCAACCACTGCGCCACCAGGGAAGTCCCCATAATATCATTTTTATTAGCACCCCCAAAATGAAATGATTATATAGAAATTTAATAAAATATGTATAAGATGTATATGAGGAAAACTACCATACTCTGATTTTAAAAATCCAAGAACTAAATCCATGTTTATATATAGGAAGACTCAATATTGCCAAGATGACAACGTTCCCCAACTTGACCTAAAGATTCACTACAATCCCAATCAAAGTCCTTGCAAGTTATTTTGTGAACATAGACAAACTAATCCTAAAGTTTATATGGAGAGGGAAAGGACCCAGAATAGCCAACACAATATTGAAAGAGAAGAACAAAGTTGAGCTGAAACTACCTGACTTCAAGATTTACTATACGCTACAGTAATCAAGACAGTGTGGTATTGGTGAAGTACAGACAAATAGATCAATGGAACACAATAAAGACCAGAAATAAACTCACATAAATAATGCCAACTATCTTTGACAAAGAAGCAAAGACAATACAATGGAGCAAAGATAGTCTTTCAACAAATGGTACTGAAACAGCTGAATATCCACATGAAAAAAAAAATCTATATACAGACCTTATACCCTTCACAAAAATTAAGTCAAAATGGATCATAGACCTAAATATAAAATGAAAAACTATAAAACTCCTAGAATATATCATAGGAGAAAATCTAGGTGACCTTGGGTATAGCAATGACTTTTTAGATACAATACCAAAGGCACAATCCATGAAAGAAATGATTGATGAAAATCATTAAAAACTTCTAAATTAAAAACTTCTGCTCTGTGAAGGGCACTTTCAAGAGAATGAGAAGACAAGGCACAGCCTGAGCGAAAATATTTGCAAAGGATATTTTGATA